>NC_063059.1:14545703-14869720 GCF_018812025.1 Megalobrama amblycephala | reverse complement strand
CAAAGTTAGAACCATTTCAGGAGAGGATCAAATTTAGAGAATCGACTAAGGAGAAATTACAGGCTGGTTCGTTATAACGAACTACGTCCCGGTCCAGTCCCATCAGAAACACAACGTTAATACAGGCATCGGTCCAGCTCACCAAATAGGAAACCTCCAAAAACTCCTCCACATACCTCTCCAACGGCCTGCCACCCTGCCGCAAATGGCAAAGTCTTTCCTCCACCCGGAGAGGTTCGGGGAGCTCAGGAATTAGGAAAATTCCCATTGTAACTTGTGGATATCCAGCGGTTAACGGTCTGTCCTTCTGTTACGGTAGCTGGTGTACAGACGAGGCAAATACGGATCTCCACAATAACAATGGGTCTCTTTAATGAACAACGGAAGGGAACACCAAACATACGCAATATAACATTTAGGACAGACAAGGAGTGGAGGGAGTGAGTCCATTATATAGGAGGTGATGATGATCAGGAACAGGTGCAGGTGATCCGTGACGATGAGGAGATGACGAGGGAAGTGAGTGCAGGTGTGGAGACAAGAGGATCATGGGATTTGGAGTCCGGGAGACAAGGGATCCGTGACAGCGACGTGGCATTTTTCTTCATCACCAGTTGCTCGCAAAATAATGGACACTGCTTCACATATCGTCCATGTCATTTCCCGTGATAATAAAATTAAGTGAATTGTTAAATAAATTAGTAAATAAACAACAAGCAAACTTAAAATTTCTGAGAATAATTTCTGCAATAAATAAATAAATAAAAATGTCCCCCCTGCCTCGAGAGTTAAATGTCGCCCATGTGTGCATGCATATGTTTGGGTAGCATGTGAAATTAGTTACGCCGAACGCGAGCCCATCTCTGGCAGGAGAATTAACATTTTTCCCCCCAAGCAATGGGACAGGACTTATGATTACACTTGAATTACTTTTAGACCTAATGTATTTTTACTTCTAAAATATTTGTTAAACGATTTTAAATTTAGGCAATATTTTTTTGCTATAGCAAAAACTAAATAAAATAAGCTGTATTAAAGGGGCTCTATGTAGGAATGACACCCAGTGTTCAAAATAGGTACTGCAGTCCAAATTCAAAATACTGTTTGGCCCGCCTCCTCGTTCAAAGACGTGGGTTGCCAGCAACGACAGGTAGCACAATTCACAATGAAAGCTGAGGAGACTTACACACTGTAAGCTGATGAGTTGATTTATCTGTTTTAATATGCTGTTGTTCATAGAGATATTTAGATGGATGCAGAGGCTTTTTAGGTCAAGTAGAATCTGCAATTTTTTGACCCAGTTTGTTTGCTGGTTTCCATGGCTGCAATATGCGGTATTTTCCACCAACTGGCAACCTGTGATGTCGAAATACTATTGGATAAACTGGCAGCACACAGTTTCGCACAGACCAAAACAAAGACAGGCATTCTGACACGGAACACACATTTTCAAAGTAGAATGTCTGGCTGTAGCATTGTTTTTCTGAGAAACAAGTAGGTGAACTTACCCAGCAGGCACAGAACGTCATAAGATGTTAATATTTGGTTAAATTTAGGTCGCGACGTCTGGTAACCAAAATTCAATGTCAAACCAACGTCTAATAACAACAATAATTTGACGTCCAATACCGACGTCATTTGACATTGATATTTTGTTGGTTTTAGGTTGTGGTTTTAACTAACCAAAATCCAACATCGAATCAACGTCTTAAACCAACGTCAAAATGACGTCAAATACTGACATTTAGTCATCAGGTATGGCAACCAAAACCCAACGTCTTCTATACGTCATAGTGGTAACGTCTATTCAACGTCAAACTCTAACATCATTAGACGTTGATCTTTTGTTATTTTAGGTTGTGGCATTTACTAACCAAAATCCAACATCGAATCAACGTCTTAAACCAACGTCAAAATGACGTCAAATACTGACATTTAGTCATCAGGTATGGCAACCAAAACCCAACGTCTTCTATACGTCAAAGTGGTAACGTCTATTCAACGTCAAACTCTAACATCATTAGACGTTGATCTTTTGTTATTTTAGGTTGTGGAATTTACTAACTAAAATCCAACATCGAATCAACGTCTTAAACCAACGTCAAAATGACGTCAAATACTGACATTTAGTCGTCAGGTATGGCAACCAAAACCCAACGTCTTCTATACGTCAAAGTGGTAATGTCTATTCAACGTCAAACTCTAACATCATTAGACGTTGATCTTTTGTTATTTTAGGTTGTGGCATTTACTAACCAAAATCCAACATCGAATCAACGTCTTAAACCAACGTCAAAATGACGTCAAATACTGACATTTAGTCGTCAGGTATGGCAACCAAAACCCAACGTCTTCTATACGTCAAAGTGGTAACGTCTATTCAACGTCAAACTCTAACATCATTAGACATTGATCTTTTGTTATTTTAGGTTGTGGAATTTACTAACCAAAATCCAACATCGAATCAACGTCTTAAACCAACGTCAAAATGACGTCAAATACTGACATTTAGTCGTCAGGTATGGCAACCAAAACCCAACGTCTTCTATACGTCAAAGTGGTAACGTCTATTCAACGTCAAACCCTACCTTCATTAGACATATCTTTTGTTAGTTTTCGGTTGTGGAATTAACTAACTAAAATCCAGCGTCTTAAGCCACTGTCATATTGACGTCAAATACTGACATTTAGTCATGAGGTATGGCTACCAAATCCCAACGACTCGTAGACATCATAATGATAACGTCCACACAACAACAAATACTAACATCAGTAGACGTCTTTAGTTGGTTTTAGGTTGCACTAACCAAAATCCAACGTCAAGTAAACGCCATATTCATGTCAAACACTGACATTTAGTCATGAGGTATGGTGACCGAAACGCAATGTCTTCTAAACGTCACAATGGTAACATCCACATAACATGAAATTCTAACATCATTAGACATACTTTTGTTAGTTCTAGGTTGTTGTAATAACTAACTAAAATCTAACAAATGTATGGAAACAACATCATCTTGATGAGACTAATCTGAGATTTAGTCATGAGGTACACTGTAAAAAAATAATTTTGCTGAAAATAACTGTACATATTTTTTCCTGTCATTTTAAATTCGGTTGTAGCTCAAATGTAGCTCATTATATTAAATATTTGATGTCCATACTAGCTGTTTATCATTCTTCTTTGTAATTTTAAAGTACATCATCTTAGTTTTATATTTAGGTGTATTTTTACATTTAAAAAACTCTTGTGTATTCAGAACACAAATATAGCTGACTTTTACATCAAATAATGCATAGTCTGTTTTTTAAAGAGACCCAGCTAGCACACAACGTCATAAGACTTCAATATTTGGTTGCATCTTGGTTGAGACGCAAGGTGACCAAAATTCAATATCAGTTCAACGTCTAATACTAAAATGTTAATTTGATGTACAATACTTACGTCATTAGACACTGATATTTTGTTGGTTTAAGGTTAGATTGTAAAGTAACCAAAATCCAACATATAGCCAACATTTAAAATTAATGTGAAACTGACATCAAATGCTGGCAAGTAGTTAGTCGGTATGGTGACCAAAATCCAACGTCTCAAGTCAACGTCAATTTTGACATCGAATACTGATATTTAATCATCAGGTATGGCAACCAAAACCCAACGTCTCCTTACCATCATAATGGTAATTCCCGAACAATTTCAAATTCCAAAATCATTTGACATTAGACATCGTGTTGGTTTTAGGTTGTAGTATTAACTAACTGAAATTCAAACTTAAGCCAACATCTGAAGCCAACATCAAATTAATGTCAAACACTGACATTTAGTCATCAAGTAAAGTAACAAAAAATCAACTTCAAGTCAATGTCTCAAGCCAACATTAACTTACAATTGTGTGGACGTAACATATGTCTCTAACCAATGTCAATTTACAGTGTACTTTTGTTCATAAGATTATATGGAAGTTTTTGTTTGTTGATGAAAAGTGTTTGTTCATCAAATCAAATCAAATCAAATAAAGACCGCTCAGATTTATAGTGAGGTTGTTGTATAAAATAAATATCACATTTGTAATTGTGGACAGCCTCACCTTTCAGGTAATGATTCTGGAGGCAGCATTTATGCACAAAGGAAATTCACAAAAAGGATTGCAGACCGAATTCTGATTGGGCATAAAGGTTATGTCATCTAAAACAAAACAGAGTTTTAGTGATAAGTGAATATTACATTATTCATTTGTCATTTTCAATGGTCATTTTCAATGGTCATAGCTGACAACAGCTATCAGGAATGAAATATATACATGAATTTCCAACTGTGTTGTTGTCAATGGATTGACACTTGGCAGTTTTGACAGTAAACAGAAGTTTTTTGTTTTTTTTTTGTCTGACACTATACCCTACAATGTGCTTGTAATCGTGTGTTATGACTTTATTTTGACCCATAATGTTTATTATTAATTAATATCCAATCTTGTTTACAATATAATGCAATTCAAACACTTAGCCCAAACCCGTTAAGACAATGATCAAAACAGTTATTATTGATTAGTCGATTCTGGGCTGGAAACATTGCTTATAACAACATAAACTTGTTGATATATGTGTTGGAAAGTACAGTAAGTGCATGAAGACAATGCAAACATTACTACTGTTTATTGTACAGTCTTGTAATTAATGTTTTATTCAATGTATAACTAATTCCTTTGCTTTTTAATTTGGTCTGTTCTTTATATTATTATTATTTTTTTAAAATAAAATCGCTAATCAGATTGATTGCTGCTTTTTACTTGGATATATATATATATATATATATATATATATATATATATATATATATATATATATATAAATGTAAAATTAGAAATCATTTAATATCGATCTTGTCCATCAATGATGATGGTTCAACTTTGCAGTGTATGGATTTTGTGGATAGCCACATATTCAAATTGAATTTAATAAATTGTTATCATCTCATATATATCGTTTTTTTTTTTTTTTTTTTTTTTTTTTTTATAAATTGCAAACCCCCATGACCCCATGCCCAAGCCATGGGGTCATGGCGGTGATGCCGCGCTATTTGGTTGTTAAGTCTGACGTCACACGGCATTCTCAAATGAAATGAGTCGAGGCTTGGACCCGGAAACGGCGTTCCTTACGTAACGACTTAACAAGCGGATTGTGCCATTTTGCAACTCTTGGCGGTCTTTTTGGGGGGAATCAATTTATCTGGAGGCTTGCAGTGCACTTAGCCAGCTTCAACTGTGGTGAGTATATCTGGAAATTTGATTATGTATGATGTAAAAGTGTTTATTACACCCTAATGATATTACATGTAATACATCAACGTTATTGAAAAGAAGAATACATCGACGTGTTTATGTAAGACGATGGGTAAAGCTAATTAAATAGAAAGTGGGATATTCCTGAAATAAAAATCCACATTAACCATGTGTCTCAATCAGCTCCCTAGTTCAGTAGTCAGGGCACTGATCAGGGTATCAGCCACATTCACTTTCATACTGATTCACGACCTAGGGAGCTGATTGAGATGCAGGGTAAGTCATTAAAGCCATCGTTACAAACGTTAGCCCTGAAAAACAGTTTAGATAAAGTTTAAACTTAACACGTAGGTTTTTCATTATTATATTTGTTTGTTTTAACAAATCTTCCGGCTTTTAATTATGAAATTCGTTCGATTTGATGCTTTTTTCCTTTCTATTTTTTCAAGCGCATTAGTTAGGCTATGCAGATGTAATATTCTGCTGTAACGTTCAAGTCGTTTAATCCAAGACATCCACTTCCAATCAAACATGGTCAATGCACACTGAGTCCGAAATTCGCATGCGAAACTTTCGCACGTTAAAAAATAAATTCGACCTCACGTTATGTCAATTGCGTTTGCACACTGCCTCCGAAACTTTCGTCCGTCAAAAAAATATTCGCATCAGGTTCGATTTTCTGCATTTTTCGCATCCGTGGCACGCATTTTGAGAGACGTTTTGACAATTCAGAGCCACCGTACGCGAACGCAAAAATCCAGAATGCCAGCTGACAAGTTGATCCACGTTGTCAACAGCACAAAACAGCAGCACTGAATGACATACAACGTGAGGAATACAAGAGACCGAATATAAAGACAGATTGTGCCAGTAGTAAAGCATCAAACAGAGCCACTGACATCCTGAAGTAATCTTTGAAACGCTCGGATGATGAGGTGAATTCTCCTGTCTCTCTATGCAATCTCGGGATTGAATGGACCCAATACTTTCTTCTCTTTTTAAGAAGAGAGGAGACAACTTAATTGTACTCACTGCTGCTTGAAGACTTCATTTTGTATTGTTTTGCGATTTTTTTTTCGCATGATTTTTAATGAATGCGTTGCGGAAAAAATCGCAAAACAATACAAAATGAAGTCTTCAAGCAGTGAGCACGATTAGTTGTCTCCAAAAGAGAAAAAGAAAGAGGAAATATTGGGTCAGCTGTGATCAACACTGCACTGTTTTAGCGTAATGTTTTTATTGTTTTCTAGTGAAACTGTTGCATCTGTCGCACAGAAATCACACAAACATTCATATATATGCTATTTGTTAATTGGCAGGTCATTCCTGTTGCCAGCCTACCTTTCTGTTTGAAATCTTTATTGTTCCAGAACTCTAACAATTGCTTTTGCATCCATACTTTTTATTTTACAACAAAATTGAAGGTTTAATGTCATGCCAACAAAATCCATACTAACCATATCTTTCTTTAAAGTTGGAATTTGACAGCTTGACAATTTGTTGTTGGTTTTTGACAGATACCGATTTTGATTTTATTTTCCATCAAAGCGCAATGTCTCAGATGTAGGAGATTGATGTTAGTCTGACGTTGGATTCTGACATCAACCCAATTTAAATTTTCAACCAAAATGCAACATATGTTGGACGTAGCAGATTGACGTCAGTCAGACGTTGGTTTCTGACATTAACCAAATTGTAATTTTCCACCAAAATGCAATGTCTGACCAACGTTGGAGATTGACGTCAGTCTGACGTTTGGTTATGACGTCAACCAGATTTTCATTTTCAACCAAAATGCAACGTCTTACTAACGTTGGAGATTGACGTCAGTCTGACGTTTGGTTATGACGTCAACCAGATTTTCATTTTCAACCAAAATGCAACGTCTTACCAACGTTGGAGATTGACGTCAGTCTGCCGTTTGGTTATGACGTCAACCAGATTTTCATTTTCAACCAAAATGCAACGTCTTACCAACGTTGGAGATTGACGTCAGTCTGACGTCTGGTTATGACGCCGACCAGATTTTCATTTTCAACCAAAATGCAACGTCTTACCAACGTTGGAGATTGACGTCAGTCTGACGTCTGGTTATGACGTCAACCAGATTTTCATTTTCAACCAAAATGCAACGTCTTACCAACGTTGGAGATTGACGTCAGTCTGACGTCTGGTTATGACGTCAACCAGATTTTCATTTTCAACAAAAATGCAACGTCTTACCAACGTTGGAGATTGACGTCAGTCTTATGTCTGGTTATGACATCAACCAGATTTTCATTTTCAACCAAAATGCACCGTCTTACCAACGTTGGAGATTGACGTCAGTCTGATGTTTGGTTATGACGTCAACCAGATTTTCATTTTCAACCAAAATGCAACGTCAATCTGACGTTATATTGACGTCCGGTGCCTGCTGGGTAGCATGTTTCCTAAATATCTGCAAACATATCAGGGTATTTTTATGCTTTATGAAAGTAAAAATCTTACATAGAGCCCCTTTAAGAACTGTATCGAAAATAAAGCTGTCATAAACCAGTGGTTGTGTGGAGTATTTTACAAATGTTTAGATCAGTGATTCCCAACCGGGGGTAGGCCTACATGTATGTGTTCCAGGCCAATAACAACCAAATGCAGAACGCAGAACCATATGTCATGATAGTCTGAGGACAACAGCGCCAGACTAACAGTCTTAGGCCGGAAGTGGGCGGAGTAACAGTCTCACGTCGGATGTGGGCAGAGTTAGCAACAAAAACAATCATGGCGGACGAAGAGAACACAGTAAAAAGCTTTATTTGTGTTGTGTTTTTTTAATCGATAACGTTTATTTGTTGTGTATTTAATCGTAAACAGTTAAAGGTGCTAAAGAGGATGTTTTGTTTTATACATTTTTGCAATGTTACTTGAAACTGTCTTTACTAACTGATAAAAGACTATTTATTAGGTGCACTGAAAGGAATAATATTAATATACATCATCTGTGCACGAGCTAGGGCCTTAAAAACATTGGCCCTCTGGCTTGTCAATCACTGCCATTACGTTCCTTGTGAAAGACGTGCGCGGATTGGCCCTCTGGCTTGTCAATCACTGCCATGATGTTCCTTGTAAGAGACGAGCACGGCTGCGCGCTCCAGTAACTTTCCACACTCTACAGGCGCCGCATGCAATGTTTTTGTCAGAAGACAGGAGTAACAACTGCAGATTATGAGTTACCTGCGGTGAGTCCGACATAATGAATCCACTAACACGACACAGCGAATGCCGGTGGTAAACACTCGTGTTCCAATACTCGTGCACGAGTTTTGGGAGGCGTTCCCTCGAAATGAGCTCTGAAGTAGGGGGGTTGTTCTTACGCATGCACTCATTTCAAAAACTCAGTAACAGTCTTTGGTTTCTCAGTCGACGAAAAGATCCTCAGTCTTTTCGCACCTTTAACATGACTCTAATCTTTTTGTAAATGGGCTTTGCGATGAAGTCACTATCGCGTCTTTTGATATTCTACAAATAGACTGTTTCACGTTGTTTGGTTACATATTCATGGTTTGTGATTTTGTTGTTGGCGCTGTATTTTGTTTCACTGGTTACATTTTCCAGTACTGACCAATGTTTATGTGGATTTTCAGAGGCATATTAGGATTCGGAGAGGCTGTGCTTTACTTCATTTACAGCGATGTAAAACATGCTGCAACAATTTCCACTACCCAGTGTTTTTAAACCAACCAGACAGCACAGGTTGAATGCACACCTTCAAATTCACTTCAAAAAGGCTGTTGTCCATGGAGGTATTTATGTTTCTTTTGTATTCTGAATTTAAAATGTTGTTGCAATGCATTAAGTAGTAATTTTGACTATAGAACTAATTAAACTTGTCTCTTTTATGCAATTTTTATGGCTATACATTAAAGTTTTGGATTTTGTTGCTGTAAATTAGCAGAATCACCCAAGGACAATGGAAGCTGGTCAAAAATAAGGTTAGTTTCATAAGAATTTCATAAACACATAAGCTAAAAACAACACACATAAACAACAAATCTTTTCAGAAATAACTTAATAATATTGTATTGTTTTAGAATGTTCCACAACAGTTGACCAGCTGTATTGACTGTGGGATCTTCATGTTAATGGTAAGAAAAAGAAAGGAATGTTAAACGTTTTTAAAAATGTATGAACTTATCTTTTCATTAGAATGAAAAAACAAACATGAGGGCTTTTCAAACTTTAAATAGTTTACCCTGAGGGATTGTTAACCTCAGGGAAACGGAATCCTGGGTTATCTTGATTCATGTTTCACACTGATCATCATTTAGGTTTACCATTCACAGGTTTACCATCAGGGAAACCGTACCGTGGACAAAAACATATGGGATTACCCGCGGAGAATCACAGCATATGGGCATCTAGCCCAGTACATGGGCAAACCAATCCAGGCATACACACGAGTACTGGACCTACTGCTGGATGCCTCCGCCGGAGGAACTCCACAGGGTTCACCGTTACGTGGAACTGAACTGAGGAGCGGAAAAAGTGCTCGCATTCCCTCTCCCGAGGGAAATCTCTGTTTGGAGACAGCGTTTCCCTTCTGCTGACCTCCAAAACAGACAAAGAGCTGCTCAGAGCTTCTGAAGCTCTGCGTGCGGTCCATGTAAATGCGCAGGGCACGAACTGGGTCTGCCTCCTCCGGGGGCAGCGCTTGCAAGTTCACCACCTGGTCCCGGAAGGGAGTGGTGGGAACTTTGGGCACATATTCAGGCCGGGGTCTCAGGATAACGTGAGAGTAGTCCGGCCCGAATTCCAGGCACGAATCATTGACCGAAAATGCTTTCAGGTCCCCAACTCTCTTGAAGGCGGTGAGCATGAGTTCTGGGAACCAGGTCTGGTTGGGCCAGTACAGCGTAACTTGCTCCTCGTCCTCCCTGACCTTGCACAGTGTCTGTGCGAGAAGGCTCACTGGGGGGAAACGCATACTTGCGTAGGCCCCGGGGCAGCTGTGTGCCAGTGCATCCGTGTCAAGGGTCCCCTCGGTCAGGGAATAAAACAACTGGCAGTGGGCGGATTCCCGAGAGGCAAACAGGTCCACCTGTGCCTCCCCGAATCGGCCCCAGATCAGCTGGACCGCCTGGGGGTGGAGTCTCCATTCCCCTGGGAGCGTGAGCTGTCGTAAGAGAGCGTCGGCCACACGATTGAGCTCGCCCGGGATGTGGGAGGTGCGCAGCGACCTGAGTTGGCGCTGACTCCACAGGAGGAGATGGCGGGCGAGTTGTGACATGCGACGCGAACGTAGACCACCCTGGAGGTTGATGTGCGCTACCGTCGATGTGTTGTCCTTCTGGACCAGCACATGCTTGCCCTGCAGCAGCGGTCGAAACCGGTGCAGAGCAAGAAGTACTGCTAGCAACTCGAGGCAGTTTATGTGCCAGTGGTGTTGGAGTCCTGTCCAGGAGCCTGACGCCGACTGACCACTGCATATGGCACCCCAGCCAGTGGTGGAGTCATCTGTTGTAACAACAACATGCCTGGACACTTGTACTAGGGACACAGAAAAGCAAGGTCCAACCACGGGCTGAATGTGCGGCGACAACTTGGTGTGATGACCACACGGAGTGAGCCACGGTGCCATGCCCACCTCGGGACTCGGTCGTGAAGCCAATGCTGAAGCGGTCTCATATGAAGCCATCCGAGCGGCGTGACCGTGGCTATGGATGCCATATGCCCCAGGAGCCTCTGAAATTGTTTCAGTGGGACCGCTGTTTTCCGCAAGAACGAATTCAGGCAGTTCAGCACCGACTGTGCACACTCGTTGGTGAGACGTGCTGTCATGTTGACCGAGTCCAGCTCCACACCGAGAAAAGAGATGCTCTGCACGGGGCAAAGCTTGCTCTTTTCCCAGTTAACCCGAAGCCCCAAATGGCTAAGGTGACTGAGCACCAAGTCCCTGTGTTCGCACAACTGCTCTCGCGAGTGGACCAGAATGAATCAGTCGTCGAGGTAGTTGAGAATGCGAATGCCCACTTCCCTGAGCGGGGCAAGGGCCCCCTCTGCGACTTTGGTAAAGACACGAGGGGACAGGGACAGCCCGAAGGGTAGGACATTGTACTGATATGCCCGCCCCTCGAAACGCAAACCGCAGAGGAAGGATCGAGACATGAAAGTACGCGTCCTTCAGGTCGATCGCTGCAAACCAATGCTGGGCGCAAACGCATGTGAGAATGCGTTTCAGCGTGAGCATCTTGAATGGGAGCTTGTGAAGGGCCCAATTCAAGACACGCAGATCCAAGATTGGCCGTAACCCCCCGCCATTCTTGGGTACTATGAAGTACGGGCTGTAAAACCAGACTTCATCTCGGCTGAAGGGACAGGCTCTATTGCGTCCTTAGCCAAAAGAACCGCAATCTCCACCCGCAGGACAGAGGCGTTTGGACCCATCACCGAAGTGAACAGAACGCCGCTGAACCTGGGGGGGACGCCTGGCGAACTGAATCACGTAGCCGAGTCTGACTGTCCGAAGGAGCCAACGGGATGGGTTGGGAAGGCGTAGCCACGCCCCCAAACACCGTACGAGTGGAACCATCCAGACAGCAGAAGTACCCACAGGGGGGCAGCATGGAGCACTGTGGCCCAACTCGGGAGGCAGTGCGTCCTGAAGTCGAGGCCGTGAGTGGGGTCTGCTGGGGGCCAGCGGTGGAACAGAAAGAAAACAGAACACAGGATTCTCGGTCACCGTCTCCTGTAGAACAGTCTCCATCATCTCTGGGTCTCCCGTCTCAGGGCTGCTTCTTAGCCTTCTTCTTCTTGGAAGAAGACCTGGCAGCCTGGGCGGGGGGCGTGGCTTTCCTGCGGGAGGCTCGAGGTGGATGGGATGGCTTCGATCTCCCGGAAGCCTGAGCTGCAGGAGGACGCCCTCGGTGAGGAGCAGACAGAGGCGCGGCCCATAGCGGATTGGTGGCAACATCACGCCGGGGCAGGATGTGTTTTATGGCCTCTGTCTGCTTTTGCACTGCCGAGAACTGCTGTGCGAAGTCCTCGACAGTGTCGCCGAAGAGGCCGGCCTGGGAGATGGGGGCGTCGAGCGTCCTTCATCTCAGCCAGGTCCAACCAAAGATGCCGTTCCTGGACCACCAGGGTGGACATTGTCTGACCCAGGCCGCGTGTCGTGACCTTCGTCGCCGGATCCACATCTTCTGGAGCTCCTCATGCACCTCCAGGAAGAATGGCACTGGGGCGGAACCCAGAAACCAATCATCCAACCGCGAACGCTCGGGACATGGTGGAGGGTTCCACACGAGACCAATGGCAAGCATGGCCGTTAACTCAGAGTCCACTTCCGACTTAGTAACCGTCCCTGAGGGCGGAAGCTCGGAGTCGTCATCGCTCTCTGAGTTGTCCAGCCCACTTCGCGATGCAGCAATCGACATCTGGTCCTCCTCCGGAGCGCCGAAAGTGATGCGGGGAACCCGCATGGAGGCCCCCGCGGCAGCAGCGGCAACTCGACGGCACATGGTGTTGCGGAGGAGTGGGAGGTTAGTGGGGGCGTTTGGGGACCTGAAATCACCACTGTGATCCTCAGATCTCCCAGAGTATTAACCGGACCAAAAGACGGTCACTGCAGCCGCTGGTGCTGGGGTAGTAACAGAGGGGACTCTAGCATCCGTATTAAAGAAGGAGAGTCGCGATCTCAACGCCAACATGGACATGCCCTTGCAGTGAGGGCATGTACCATCCACGAGCGCTGACTCAGTGTGCAGTTTACCTAAATACGTGAGACAGCGATCGTGGCCGTCAGAGGAGGTCAGGAAACGACCGCATCCAGCACACAGACAAAAAGACATCTTGAAAAAGATGCTGATCGCCCGTGCTCGCTCTTTTAGAATACCCACCAGCTGAAGCACACAGGAATGAGTGCAGCACCGTCCTGTGGGTAGTGCGCCGTCACACCCACCGCTGAGCATGCCTTCCCACCAGCTGGAGAGACTTGAGCAACCACCAGAATAAAACAGAAGAAAACAATTAAAAGTGCTGTTTTTAGGATCTAGTCCTATAGCAATTAAAATTGCTGTTTTGCTCTATTAGAGGAATTTGCACTCTGAAGAGGTGAAAGAGAGATCCGATCCGATCGGCTCCGAAGCAAAAGTATGAATGAAGGTGAGTATGCCGGCCCTATTTATACCCGGATGCCGGGGGTGTGGTCCGGCATGTAAATCTCACTAGCCAATTCCCATTGGCTTGTTTTGTATCCTTTGGAGGTGATTGGGTTCCCAAGCGAGACCCCCCCATTATGTCAGTATCGGCGTAACGTCGAACGTGACTGACTGAATGGGAACCACTGCTCTAAATGTTTCGGGGAAAAGTTACAAAGCATCAAGAGTGTCGAAAACAGTGCCATCTTGTGGCAGGTAAAATTTACAGCAGCCATAAACCTGAGTGTGCAGCTCCGTTGTTTTATCCATTTAGCACCAACAAAAGCCTGACGACGCTAAATGTGTTTAGATTTCTGATAATATAATTCACATATTAAAGTGTGGCACTAAATTAAATGTAACAAAAAAAAAAAATAATAATATAATAATAATAATAATACCTACTGAGTTGTTTGAGGCAAGGATGATGGAGGATGAAGGAGGCTTGACAAAAGCAAAGCTTGTGTAATGAAGAGATGCGTGTCACTGTTGTTTTAAGGACAACAAACCAGAACGCCTCCTTGGGAACGTCCACCAATGATACGGGTGCAATTTTGATGTGCAAAACTTTTCTTTGTCTTGTCTTGCGGCTCAATTTGCATAATTTATGAAGTATCAGATCGGAGTGTATTTTCTTCAAAGTACCATTAAAAATAGAACAATGCATTTTACAGTAATGTGACATACATTGTTGAATAAGGCATAATTCAAGCTTGTACAAAGAAACCAAACTTGTCAGGTGACAAAGCATAAAAGGGAAGATACAGCTTATACTCTAATTTTATTGTTTAAAATGACACTACACAACTACAGTCATAGCTAAGCTTATACACTAGGGATACATACATATAGCTTGCAGTACAACTGCAGGTACACTTTGGCATAGTCATATTTTGTACATATAATCTTCATGGATGTTTGTGTGTGTGTCTCTGTGTGTGCATATACGTGTATTGGAGTTTTTAGTGCCGTCTGGTATGTGGACACATGGCTTGCAGTAATTCGATCCGAGTTGACCACGATCGTCTTAAATCACAAGGGAGATGTTCAGGAATCTATAGAAATAGCCATAAAACGTGTCCAGTGAGTTCTTAGTGTCCACCAGGCTGGATCCAATGCGAGATTTACAAACAAATGTTCAATGAGTTAAGGCCTAACCCTCTGGGGTCTGAGGATTTTTGGGGCCTTGGAGAAGTTTTGACATGCCCTGACATTTGTGCTTTTTATAGTTGTTCATAAACATATAAATGACAAAAGTGTCATTACACTGTATTCAGCACAAACTAGGCTACCATAATATGTAAGGAACATGTATGTACATGTTTGTGTTTTTGAAGGAATAACGTTTATGCATGGTTATTGAAAAAACAAAAAACTTAAGTCACTGAAATAAAGCCAAAAAAATATATTAAATCTGTGTTCACAAGACTTCTGGGTATTGGAGGTTGTAGACTAGAGTTTTTGCTTCAGAATGATGTAAAAATTATTCTGCCTACTCCTTCATATAAAACAATAGAGAGATTTTTAATTTTGTAAGACACTTTTTGTCAAGAAACACAGTATGCGTGGAGGCGTGAATCTGCATGACTAATGGGTGATTCTCACCTGAGAAGACAAAATAATCACATAATAATGACCTGAAAAGACTTGCATAATAATGAGGCCTTTCAGTCAGGTAGGCTGTGAAAAAACCTGTGAGACATTGATCATGTCTCAAGCTCATGGTGTATATCAAACATACAGAAAAAAACAGCAATGCTGTGAAATATTATTACAATTTAACTCCCTCGGTTTTTTTCTAACCAGTGTGAAAGAGACTCAAAATACGCCGTCAAACACCATTTTAATCTGTGGAATATCTTCTTTTATTTGTGTACACTCAGAGTAAAAACAAAATGTTGTGCTTTTTGTAAAATAAAGAAAACTAACATGATGCGTGATCTCTCGTCTCCCTCTGAATGAAGTCCAATCTGATAGTTCTCAGAAAATTAACTGTAACTTAGTGAATACTAATCACAAAAAAATTTGACTTATGTCTAAAAAAACGTTGAAATGTCAGGTTTTAAATCGTGTAAGTCAAATCGAAAACAAATATTCTGTTTATGTAATCTGTATGAAAAGAGAGCCATGTCAGAAATCCGTGATTCAGCTCATTATCCGCTAATGCGGCCACACCCACAGAGCCAGCGCTGTTCAGAGGCAAATACTGAGGCAATGCATGCATTCATCGTCTCAATCGTGTATTTATTGTCTTGAAAAGTGTTTATCTGGATGATATAGCGATCTCTGGCCTCTGTTAGTTCCTGGAGAGTCACATGGTTGTCCTTCTTTAGATTAATTTGTGGACTAAAGGTGTACAGAGAGCGCCCTCCGGCTGCAAGTATGAATTGAAAACACAGTATCCAGCACTCATAGTGATGACAATAAATATTACTCCTGTGTATAGAAAATTGACATAAACATGAGAATCCATCAATATTTCTCCAAATGTGCATGCTTTTAAGCTAAAAGCCTATATGAAATGCCATAGAGGTAACATAACTGTTCAGACACTTTGCATCACATAAATACATTATATTTTAAAGAATATAATATAATAATACCATTATTTTAAATTGTAATAATATTTCACAGTATTGCTGTTTATGATGAGCTGAGACATTATTACAGAGGGTTTTTTTCACAGCCTACCTGACTGAAAGGCCTCATTAATATGCAAGTCATTTCAGGTCATTATTATGTGATTCTTTTGTCTTCTCAGGTGTAAATGGCCCATTATTCATGCAGATTCACGCCTCCACGCATACTGTGTTTCTTGACAAAAAGTGTCTTACAAAATTTAAATCTCTCTATTGTTTTATATGAAGGAGTAGGCAGAATAATTTTTACATCATTCTGAAGCAAAAACTCTAGTCTACAACCTCCAATACCCAGAAGTCTTGTGAACACAGATTTAATATATCATTTTTGGCTTTATTTCAGCGACTTAAGTTTTTTGTTTTTTTCAATAACCACGCATAAACGTTATTCCTTCAAAAACACAAACATGTACATACATGTTCCTCACATATTATTGTAGCCTAGTTTGTGCTGAATACAGTGTAATGACACTTTTGTCATTTATATGTTTATGAACAACTGAAAAAAGCACAAATGTCAGGGCATGTCAAAACTTCTCCAGGGCCCCAAAAATCCTCAGACCCCAGAGGGTTAAAATAATGGTATTCTATTAAATACTTTAAAATATAATGTATTTCTGTGATGCAAAGTGTCTGAACAATTATGTTACCTCTATGGCATTTCATATAGCCTTTTAGCTTAAAAGCATGCACATTTTGAGAAATATTGATGAATTCTCATATGTTTATGTCAATTTTCTATACACCGGAGTAATATTCAATATTTATTGTCATCACTATGAGCGCTGGATACTGTTTTCAATTCATACTTGCAGCCGGAGGGCTCTCTGTACACCTTTAGTCCACAAATTAATCTAAAGAAGAACAACCATGTGACTCTCCAGGAACTAACAGAGGCCAGAGATCGCTATATCATCCAGATAAACACTTTTCAAGACAATAAATACACGATTGAGACGATGTATGCATGTATTGACTCTGAATTTGCGTTTGAATAGCGCTGGCTCCGTGGGCGTGGCCGCATTAGCGGATAATGAGCTGAATCACGGACTTCAGACATGGCTCTCTTTTCATACAGATTACATAAACACAGAAGGTTTGTTTTCGATTTGACTTACATGATTTAAAACCTGACATCTCATCTCAACTAAGTTACAGTTCATTTTCTGAGAACTATCAGATTGGAGTTCTTTCAGAGGGAGACGAGAGATCACGCATCATGTTAGTTTTCTTTATTTTACAAAAAGCACAACATTTTGTTTTTACTCTGAGTGTACACAAATAAAAGAAGATATTCCAAAGATTAAAATGGTGTATAGCTCTTAATTGTATGTGCAACATTGACAGAGTATTTTGAGTCTCTTTAGAAAAAAAACGCGGTGGTCACGCCAGCGTGACCGCCGACCCGAGGGAGTTAAACACAGTTTATGGTTCGCTTGCTAATTTTTGATCCTGTGCAGACCTTACACTTTCGATACTACACTCCGTACTGTGTCGTCTGCCGTTTAGGCAAGATGCAACTGGGAAAGTCCTGTTTTCACTGATTCTGAAGCCTTTTTTAATCATGCAGTGAAAACTGCATGACCATTGGTTCGTGGAGTTCAAGAAAACGAACCAATGGCGGTGCAGCGGGGCCAAGTAGCCTGGTCAGCGCTTCGCACCCGAGCCGCCCACAGTGCTGAGAGCGTGCTTACGGTGTTCTTCCTTCTGCGGCCACAGTTGGAAGCTGAAAGAGCATTTTTCATTTAACAAATTTTCTGCAGCATTGTTTCAGATGTCACGCCACAATTGTGGCACATACAGAGCCCTCTGCATGCTGATGACGAGCACAGTGAGTGCGTGCAATGTCTGGGCAAGTCCCACACAGAAGCCGCACACACTGGTCGGTCACCCAGCCTTCCGTGCTTAGACAAGCCAAGAGAGCGAGCTTCATATCAACTGCCTGGAAATGATGGCGGTATATCTAGCTCTCCAATCTTTCCTCCCTCTCTTGGCGGGACACCACGTCCTGGTCAGATCAGACAATATGACAGTGGTGTCCTTCATAAATCGCCAGGGTGGGCTCTCATACAAGCCCCTTTTCACTCTAGCAAGATCCATCCGAGAGTGGGCCCAGCACAACCTGCTCTCACTCAGAGCAGTGCATAATCAGGGCATAGTGAATAAAGGGGCAGACATGTTGTCCCAGAACAACCTTCCCTCAGAGCAATGGTCGCTCTAACCCTTGCAGTTCAGGAAATTTGGGATGTCTTCGGGAAGGCAGAGGTCGACCTCTTCGCCTCAGAAGACAACTTTTGTTGCCCATTTTATTTTTCAAAAATCAAGGATACACTGGCCCACGACTGGCCCAGCCTCCTCCTGTACGCTTTTCACCCGGTCACTCTGATTCTCCAGGTTATCAGACAAATCAGGGAAGGTGCCCACAAAGTCCTCCTGATGGCTCCCCTATGGAGGAGCCAACCATGGTTCTCGGACCTGGCGTCCATGGAGCAATGGCCGATTCCCCTGAGACGAGACATCTTCTCCCAAGCAGGAGGGATGATTTGGCACCCCAAACCCGAGCTGTGGGATCTCCATGTATGGCTTCTAGACGGGAGCTTTCAAACCTCCCTGAAGATGTCCTGAACACTATCTCATGCTTCTCAGCCTCCCATGCTCCTGTAGCGGGACAGTTGATAGGGAAAAACAACCTTGTTGTTTGTTTCCTAAAAAAGGCTAGGAGGCTGAACCCTCTCCGCCCCCGCACAGTTCCCACACGGGACCAGTCTTTTGTTCTCAGCGGCCTTAAGAGCCCTCCCTTTGAACCACTCCAGACTTATGACTTATGTCCTCTAACGCTAAAAACCACCTTATTGCTAGCCTTAGCATTGGTAAAGCGAGTGGGAGATTTACAGGCGCTCTCTGTGAGCCCCTCTTGTCTTGAGTTTGGTCCTAACGCCTCTAAAGTCATGGATATGTTCCGAAAGTCCTATCCACACCCTTTAAGGCACAAATGGTCATTCTCTCTGTACTTCCTCCTTCCCAGTATGATCAGGAGTTGAACCTACTCTGTCCAGTCAGGGCCCTGAGGACTTACATCGATCGTTCTGTCTCTTTTCGTCAGTCAGAACAACTCTTTGTCTGCTTCGGTGGTCGTACGAAAGGTCTTCTGGTCACAAAGCCCAGGTAATCCAGATGGATCGTCAATGCTATAGCGCTCGCTTACTCCTCTTTGGGCCTACAATGCCCCATAGGTGTTAGAGCGCACTCCACGAGGGGCATGGCCTCTTCTTGTGTGTGTGTCCATTGTGGAAATTTGTGGAAAATTGTGGCCGACTGGGCCTCGCCGTCCACCTTTGTCAGATTTTATAATCTAGACGTCTCTGCATTACCAACGCAGGTTCTCTCTGCATAAGCCCCACCAATGTGATCAGCTTATGTCCAAAGTCCGGGTAATAACATATTTTTTCCCATTCTCTATATAATATGCTCTAGGCCCCAGGGGGCTCCTAGAATATATAGAAACGGGAAGATGACTACAGTGTCCTCAAGTTCCCTATCTTCCGGGATATATTATGCTATGTGCATCCATACAAGCCCTCTCAGTGCTTCGCTCGGATGTTCTGTCATCCCCCCTTCATAGCATGGCGTGATTGCATAATCCCCGTTGCGTCTTGCCTAAACAGCAGATGACGCAGTATGGAGTGTAGTATCGAAAGGGACTTTCATAACTTGCCATGCTATTCGTATTCATAGGAAGCGTCATGCCGTCGCTTCAATCAAATTAAATCAGTTTGCCAAGGCGAGATGGCTGTTTATATAGCCTGAGACCCCGCCCATTTTGGCGGGCTCGAGCGGGCTTGCTTGCCATTGGATCGCACAGCCAGCGCCACTATTGGTTCATTTTCTTAAACTCCATGAACCAATGGTCATGCAGTTTTCACTGCGTGATTAAAAAAGGCTTCAGAATCTGTGAAAACAGGAGTTTCCCCGTTGCGTCTTGCCTAAACAGCAGACAACGCAGTACTCCGTTCCGTATCAAAGGGAACCGAGGTTACGTTAGTAACGAGTATGTTTCTTGTTAAGCCTTGTATGTTTCTTGTTAAGCCTGTTTTCCCCCTGTGTATATATACCCCAGTGTTTCTCATGTTCTCTGTCTGGTGTTGTCTGGATTTATCAGTTTTGCCTGATTTACTAGTATTTATGTTTGTTTGAATAAATGTTTGCTGCATCCTACTCCTACTCTCATTCCTCTGAAACAGCCACCGTTACAGGAATAGTGTTTATATTTTAGGGAAATGGGTGTGCTTTTTGATAAATGGCATTATGGTTTTGAAATTTTAGTTTAAAAGCCTGGTTATTGTTACAATATGTACCAGTTGGAGACAGAAGAAAACAGTTAAGGTGGTTTATTGGACACAAGCAGAGGTTACAGTGACAACAGGTGAGTAGATAGTGGTTGTAGAAGTGAATGATGAATGGGTAATAATAGATTATATAATTATAGATTTAGACAACCTGTCCACCACAACTAGAATGCAGGTACATCCAATGGAGGCTGGGAGGTCAGTGACGAAATCAACTCCTAGGTGTGACTAGGGTCGATAAGGAACAGGCAGAGTAAGAAGTTTGCTGGATGATAGATGGCGTGGGCTCTTCGAGATGGTGCATTCCTTGCATCCCTGCACGTACCTTCTGACATCGGCTGCCATGTTGGGCCACCAGAAGTGCTCCTTCAGCAGCGAGAGGGTTTCATTGACCCCCGGGTGGCCAGTGCAGAGTGAAGAGTGGGCAGAGTGAATAAGTGGAGTGCGCCGTGTCCTGGTGATATACTGCAACCCGGCGGAGTGTTGGTGGAGGCATTGGAGGAGGGAAGGGTCTCGGTGGACCAGGTGATAGGTCTGACAATTATCTGCTCAGGGAGGATGGATTCAGGTTCTTCTGTGTTTTCTTCTGGAGCATGAAGTCTTGATAAGGCATCTGCTTTGATGTTTCTGGAGCCAGGTCGGTAGGAGATGGTGAAGTTAAAGCATGTGAAGAACAGCGCCCAACGGGCCTGTCTGGGGTTGAGTCTTTTAGCAGCGAAGGTACTCCAGGTACTCCAGATTTTTATGGTCAGTTATTACCAGGAACAGGTGTCTAGCTCCCTCCAACCAATGCCTCCACTCCTCGAGGGCCAACTTGACAGCAAGAAGTTCTCGGTTGCCGATATCGTAGTTAACTTCCGCCGGGTTGAGCTTGCGGGAGAAGAAGGCACATAGATGGAGGCGGCTCAGATTCCCCTGCTGCTGTGAGAGTACCGCTCCTACTCCTGTGGTGGAGGCGTCCACTTCCACAATGAAGGGTTTGTCTGAGTCAGGGTGGACCAGGAGAGGAGTGGTGCTGAAGGCCTTTTTGAGGATGTCGAAAGCTTCTGTGGCAGCTGGAGTCCAGGACAGAGACCTGGGTTTATTGCGGAGGAGGCTTGTGAGCGGGCTGTTGATGGAGCTGTAGTTCTGGATGAAACGTCTGTAGAAATTGGCGAAGCCGAGGAAACTTTGGATTTCATTCACTGTTGTGGGTCTGGGCCAGTTCTTAATGGCTGCCACCTTCCCCTCGTCCATCCGGATGCCACTGTGATTGATGTTATATCCAAGGAACTGCACTGAGGACTGGTGGAAGGAACATTTCTCGGCTTTAAGGAAGAGCTGGAATTCTCTCAGGCGTTGCAGGACCTCCGCAACGTGACGGCGATGGTCGGCCATGCTCCGGGAGTAGATCAAGATGTCGTCGAAGTAGACCAGCACAAACTTGTGGAGGAACTCCCAGAACACCTCATGGATGAAGTCCTGGAATACAGAGGGGCGTTGACCAGGCCATAAGGCATCACCAGATATTCGTAGTGGCCGGTGGGTGTGACGAAGGCAGTCTTCCACTTGTCCCCCTCGCATATCCGGATGAGGTTGTATGCGCTGCGGAGGTCCAACTTGGTGAACACAGTGGCACCACGGAGATGTTCCAGGGCCGCTGGGATGAGAGGAAGGGGGTACCTGAACTTGACAGTAAGTTAAGTGCCCGGTAATCAATACATGGCCGCAAGCCCCCGTCCTTTTTAGCCACAAAGAAGAAGCTGGAAGCAGCAGGGGAAGTAGATGGTCGGATATAGCCTTGAGCCAGAGCCTCCTCGATGTAATCCACCATGGCCTTCTCCTCCGGGATGGATAGGGAATAGATCTTACCCCTTGGCACTGACGCACCCAGAAGCAGGTCGATGGCACAATCGCATGGTCGGTGTGGAGGCAGCTTGGAGGCTCTCTTGGGGCAGAAAACGTTGCTGAAGGGGGCGTAACATGATGGAATGTCCACTGAGCATTTCAATAGGGGACTTTCAATGGAAGTGGTGCAGACAGGGAGAGACTTGGAACTTGGAGATTGTGGAACTGGCAGTACAGAGAAACAAGTTGGGAAAACAGGTGTCGCCCCACTTCAGGACTTCTCCCGTCTTCCAAGAGAGGATGGGGTTGTGCTGCTCCAACCACGGGCACCCTAGTATCACGTCAGCAGTGGAACCCTCCAGAACCAGCAGATGAATATCCTCAACATGAAGTAGTCCGACTTGAAGTTGCAGTGGTCCAATGCTACGACTGACATGTCTTCTACTCACAGGTTTGCCGGTTATTGAGTGGATCTGGTAGGTTGACGGCGTGTTCTTGGTCTTGAGGCCGAGCTGACAGCAGAGGGTGCCAGAGATGAAGTTTCCTGCTGACCCAGAATCGAGGAGTGCAGATACTGGAATGGAAACATCAGCAGCAGTAAGTGTTACAGTAGTGGTGAGTGGTTTCATAGTCTGGAGAGTAGAGATGATGGCACTCACCATGGGGCGTGGAGGACGTGTTGGGCATGCAGAGATTACATGCCCAGGCGAGCCACAGTACAAACATAGGTTCTGGGTCAGCCTTCTCTGCCATTCAGCGGGTGTTAGACGTGTAGATTCCACTTGCATGGGTTCGGTGGCTGGTTCTGGAGTGCTGATGGAATCTGGCCGGCAGAGGAAGGTGTTGAGCTGTGACTGACCCTGGTGCTCTTCGAGACACGACTGCATACTAATGGAAACGGATTGACAGCTGGATGAATCATTCTAGGCCGATGGTATTCTCATATGCAGTGAGATGCAACCGCACTCGAGGATCCAATCCCTGGCGATAGGAAGTTAGTAGCGCTTGTTCATTCATCCACTTCTAGCAGCGAGGGTTCTGAATTGAAGAGTATATTTGTTAACAGACATTTTCCCTTGTTTCAAATTATAGAGCTTCTCACCAATAGAAGAGTCCCATGAAGGTTTTCCAAATACTTCCTTGAAGTGATCTACGAAGCTGGAATAAGTCTGGGTTACAGGATTATTTTGGGACCAAATGGAGCCCACTGGAGAGCTCTTCCTGATAATTGTGAAATTAGAAACGCTACCTTTGAGTATTCCATGCAGTTGCATCTCCAGGGTCAGGGAGCATTGCAGGAGGAATCCGTTGCAATCCTCCACCGAACCAGAGTAGGGCACCGGTTTGACCATGGGACTGGCGTAAACTGGCGGTGAGGAAGAAGTGGCGGTGGATGCGGAAGTGATGGCTGGTGCTGGTGCTGGCACTGGCGGTGGTGGTTGAACGGAGAAAGTGCGGCGTAATGCATCCACTAATTCCTGGAATGGATCGGAGTGACTCATGCTTGTGTCCTGCTGTTAGGGTCTGGTCTTCTGTTACAATATGTACCAGTTGGAGACAGAAGATAACAGTTATGTGGTTTATTGGACACAAGCAGAGGTTACAGTGACAACAGGTGAGTAGATAGTAGGGCTGCACGATTAATCGCATGAGATTGCCATGCGTGTCTCGTCAGTAAAGCCGGTTCTGTGATTAGCTGTAAATGTCCATCACCTGCTTTCAAATGGAGCGGCACTTAATATACAGAGCCGTAGTTCGCGGACAAGCTACGCAATATCGCGTTCATAATCGCAGATGAATCGCCTTCGATTATGAACGCCATATTGCGTAGCTTGTCCGCGAACTACGGCTCTGTATATTAAGTGCCGCTCCATTTGAAAGCAGGTGATGGACATTTACCGCTAATCACAGAACCGGCTTTACTGACGAGACACGCATGACAATCTCATGCGATTAATCGTGCAGCCCTAGTAGATAGTGGTTGTAGAAGTGAATGATGAATGAATGTGTAATAATACTGTCCTTTGTGATTTGTAGGTTTGTAGCAGTAGCAGACTGGAGGCAAAGCTGGCGGTGACACTCACACACAGACTTGGAGCACAGGAGGTAGCACGGAGACACAGGAGGCAGGTAAGTAGCAATGGGAGTCCTTGATGTAAGCATAGAGGTAAGTTCCTTGATGCGAACGAGACCGAACAATGTGACTCTGTGTGTGAGTGTCTTAAATAGTGCTGGTGATGAGTGCGCTGATGAGATGCAGGTGGCGGTGATTAGTAGTCAGGGGAAGGTGTGCGCTGTGATTGGTGGATGCTGGAGCCTGGCATGTCTGTGACAGTTATAGTGTTTAAGCAATTGAGAAAAACTGTAAAACACCAACTGACAAACAAAGAAACTAATGATTGTGTAATCCTTAGAACTCAGTTGTGGATGGCTTCTAGTGGGCATGCTGTGGGTCTGCACAGGATCTGCTTGTTTATAGTGCCAATATACATAGACCAGTCATCATGTGGAAATAACAGATCCAATACTAAAATCCAAAAAGAAAATAAATAAAAATGTAAATGTGCCCTAATCTTTGATTTTGTTTTTCAATGCCAAAGGAAGGAAAAACAAGGAAGCCTGCTGAAGAAGACAAGGAGGACTGAGACAACACACACCCTATACATTTGCGTACATATATATATATATATATATATATATATATATATATATATATATATATATATATATACAGTACAGTCCAAAAGTTTGGAACCACTTAGATTTTTAATGTTTTTAAAAGAAGTTTCGTCTGCTCACCAAGGCTACATTTATTTAATTAAAAATACAGTAAAAAACAGTAATATTGTGAAATATTATTACAATTTAAAATAACTGTGTACTATTTAAATATATTTGACAAAGTAATTTATTCCTGTGATGCAAAGCTGAATTTGCAGCATCGTTACTCCAGTCTTCAGTGTCACATGATCCTTCAGAAATCATTCTAATATGCTGATTTGCTGCTCAATAAACATTTATGATTATTTTCAATGTTGAAAACAGTTGTGTACTTTTTTTTTTCAGGATTCCTTGATGAATAGAAAGTTCAAAAGAACAGCATTTATCTGAAATACAAAGCTTCTGTAGCATTATACACTACCTTTCAAAAGTTTGGGGTCAGTAAGAATTTTTATTTTTTTGAAAAGAAATTAAAGAAATGAATACTTTTATTCAGCAAGGATGCATTAAATCAATCAAAAGTGGCAGTAAAGACATTTATAATGTTACAAAAGATTAGATTTCAGATAAACACTGTTCTTTTGAACTTTCTATTCATCAAATAATCCTGAAAAAAATATTGTACACAAATATTTTGTACAATTGTACACATTAAATGTTTCTTGAGCAGCAGATCAGCATATTAGAATGATTTCTGAAGGATCATGTGACACTGAAGACTGGAGTAATGATGCTGAAAATTCAGCTTTGCCATCACAGGAATAAATTACTTTGTGAAATATATTCAAATAGAAAACAGTTATTTTAAATTGTAATAATATTTCACAATATTACTGTTTTTTACTGTATTTTTAATTAAATAAATGTAGCCTTGGTGAGCAGATGAAACTTCTTTTAAAAACATTAAAAATCTTAGTGGTTCCAAACTTTTGGACTGTACTGTGTATATATATATATATATATATATATATATATATATTATGTGTAATTTTAATATTTGCTTTTGTATGTTTTAAACACTCAACAAGAGGTTTACAAGTATTACTCAACAAGTATTACATCACTGTGTTGTCTGAAAGCTCTCAAGAGACGACTCAGAAGATATATTTGGATTCAATGATGCAGATGTCCAATGATCTTTCTGACATGAGAGAATAAGGACAAGCATTTATAATAGACTAATTTAATCCAAAGCAGCTCACAAGCGTTCAGACACTGTCATTGTTTGCTCTGGCTCTAAAACTTTTTGATTATTTAGACAAGTCTGTGATTCAAATATTATGCAGAAAGATTACATAAAGATATATTTTCAACATTTGAAAATAGATATTAAAAGTGTGAGATGACAGTTTAGTAAAGTCCATATTTTGGTTATTTCTTCATAGTAATTTATATTTTCAGCCTGTGCAAAACAACAAACGCTAAGCTGCCATGAGTTTATCCCAGAATATCTCGATTGTTCATCCAGACTTTTTCATCACTGGGCTTACAGGTACACCATACAGCACTTATTTCTATATATTCTTATTTATCATATATTTTATTTCTATAATTGGAAACTCGATAGTCCTTCTCATTATAGCTCTTCACCGGAGCCTGCACAGTCCAATGTACATTGGTGTGTTTAACTTGGCCTTGGCAGATATTGGTGAAAGTAATGCACTGATCCCTAACATGATGAAGATTTTTTTTTCGGACTCACAGTACATCTCATATAATGATTGTTTGGCAAACATGTTTTTTGTGAACTTCTTTATTACTGTGCAGACTTACACTCTTGTTGTTCTGGCATTTGATCGTTTCATTGCAATCTGTTTGCCACTAAGATATAATGCCATAGTGAATAATAAGTTCATGGCTATATTGTTTTCAGTAATATGGGCATTTAACACCTTTCTTGTAACACTGTCAACATCTTTGATGACCAGACTTTCATTCTGTAAATCCAATGTGGTAGAGAGTTGGTATTGTGACTATGGAAGATTGGTGAGGATGCCATGCAATGACAGTAGCATTAATAATGTCATAGCAATCCTCATTACCGCTTTTTTCATTGTAGCACCACCATTCATTATAGTCCTGTCATATCTGGGCATTTTTATTGCTTTATGTAAAATTACAACTTGGGAAGGACGTTTTAAAGCACTGAAGACCTGTGTTTCTCACCTTTTGGCAGTTGGATCATTCTTTCTTCCCATATTATGCAATATGATTGCTGCACCTTCTATCAATGCCAGGATCATCAGCGGATCTCTTTCATTTGCTCTTCCACCAATGCTAAATCCCATAATTTATGTTTTAAACACAGCTAAAATCAAAGACTTAATCCGAAAAGTGCTTAACAACAGATCTTCACCAATTAGAGGGAATGTTTCAAAATGACTGCAATCATTATCTATGTGTTCTTCAATCATTGTGAATTAAATTACCTAAAATTACATTTATATGTATTTCATAATATTAGATCCATTCATTTGAAAATAAAAGTGTACAAGCAGAAAATAAATTCAGTCTGCTATACTCTTAACATTTAGAGTGGACACTTTAGATATGTGTGTTGGTTAACAGCAGTGAAATATTGTTTATTTATTTATGAATGCATCCATCTGATTTCAAGTGTATGTAGTGTTCTGTTGTTCTTCTGTGTAGTTGTTCTTAGTTACTGACCCCAAGACAAAACAAACTGAATAGACAAATTATTTAAGCAAGCAATTTGAATTATTTTGTTGTTAAAATTTCTATCAGGAATAACAAAAATACCAAAGAGTAGGTTTGGTGAAGATAATGTTTTAATAACAGTTAATGAATACAATGAACAACAGCAAAAACATGGCAGAGATGATGGTAATAGAAACAGAAGAGGCAGATGTGGACAACAATGTTTTAATGTTCATTATATACTATAATCATTAAAGAAACAGGCTCGCATGCATAAACTGTTGTGTGGAGAAGGCCAGTGAAGGAATAATGCAGATTGTTTGTATACAAACCACATCCGTGGCACAACAGGGAGACCAACATAACAAACCTGAAATAATCCAGAGACCTGAAAATAATTTTAATGTCAGCCACCAAAGTGTTATTAATTTTTTCTTTGTCAATGAGGGCAAATTCAAATAAATGTATTTCTTTTTTTTTTTTTTTTTTTTTTGCTTTTTTTTTATTAACCATAACTAGTTCTCACTTTAGATTAGGTCACAGAAAATGGGAAAATGCCATTAATTAAGTGCAACCTTTATCGGACATTAATTGCATTTATATTCAGTGTTCCTTAAAATGTTTATAAATACATTAAGCACACACATACATATACAGTACATGTTGGCATATGTGGTTTACAGGGACTCTCTACAGGCAAAAGGATTTTTATACTGTACAAATTGTATATTGATTAGTGCACACTCCCCCCATATACTGTATAGTAAGAGACTAATACTAATGCAATTATTGTCCAATAAAGGTTGGTTTACAAACAAAACATTTTTACAACAATTTTTTCAATCTCAAACCTCTGGGAGTTTAATGCAGGATTCACAAAACGCTTGGTCTTAAAATATGGATCATTGCCTAGTTTATTTGGACCAGCTTGCTCCTCTGAATCTCAAACTGTAAATATGATTAATAATTGATGTTTAGGGTTAGGGTTTAAAATTCGTAGTTTTGTATGTTATGTTGTGTAACGTACTCTCTGGTCTGTATGTCTCCTGCTAACCGGCTAACTCACATTTCTGTAGTTCTGCTATTCAGATGTGGGTCCAATATTGTCTAAAAATGTGTCAATTAATGCAGCTTGTCTGTCTTATTACTTGGAGTAATGATCAAGGATAGAGCACGACTTTTTTTACAAATTGTAATGCATTATCAGTTATTCACGTTTGTGCTCGTGGGAGTTTACAACATACAAAACCAATTGTTTTTTTTTTTCCTCTCTATTCTGCTTGCCGCTTAAGAGAGTGGCGAGCAGGGAGGCGAGGCCATGGTGCGACAGCCGCTTATATAGCCCTGTCCTACATTCATTAGTCTCACTGTGTTGTGCTTGGAAAATGTCTCAGGTTACGCATATAACCATGGTTCCCTGAGAACAGAGAATGAGACATTGCGTCCTAGAACGCTAATGGGGAACGCCTTTGTGTGTACTGTTTTAGAGGTTTGTTTGGTGCTATGTCTTTTTTTATGTAGAATTTCTTCATTGTACAGCACTTCGGTCAACGCTCTGTTGCTTTAGTAGTGCTTTATAAATCAATAAACTGAAACTGAAACTGAAGCCTTAGCGGGAACCGGTGTCTGAAACTTTATCAAATCACGGCAATCATATTGGCCCGGCGACAGCCTATGACATCACTACTGGTGCGACCCGAAATGCACATAAGGGGCGCCTAGAGAACAAGTCATCCACTTATCATCTGAAGGGACTGGTCAGCAGGCGGCCCCGAGGCATGGCAGGGAGACGCAATATCTCGTTCCCTGTTCTCAGGGAACCATGGTTACATGCGTAACCTGAGATGTTCCCTTTCAAAAGGGAACTTGCATTGCATCCTACAATGCTAATGGGGAATGAAATACCCACGCCGCCATGCTGAGGGGAGTGCATGCCAAAGAATGGCTAACAAAAAACAGATGGACGATTTCAATAGAAATGTCAAAATCACTCCTCTTATGGGTTTAATAGGCTGTCAGTGACAGCATCACCACCCAAGCTATAAGCCTCAAAGAGGCCTCCAGAAACATCTAGAGGCCTACCAAGGCCGCTCAAAGGCTTGGAACCAACAACTTCAACAGAAGGGGTCCCTTTAAGGGAATGTGGCCAGGGAGCCAAAAGGAGCCCCGGCCAGTCACCTCTCAGGGGAGCATATTCTACCCTGACTACCACCAGGGAGGCCGACCTGGTCCTACTAATTAGTAACCTAGTCTGGCCAGCAACCTGTCTGTTACCAAAACAGAATCTCTAAATCACTAGCCTCCAGAGGAGGGGTCCAGAAAGAGGGACTGCAAACTGGCAGTAACTGGCAGTAACCAACTCAGACCGGACGTTGAGATGGGCATCCTGGGGAGCAGGACTCGGCATAGTGCTTTGAACCCTTGCAATCGAGGGGAGTTACTCTACTCAACCTAGGATCTACAGAGCACTTCTTAATGAGCACTCTGAAGGCTGAGTACTCTAAATAGGGTCCCTAAAGAGAGACGTACCTCCAGCTCCAACAGGAGCTGATTGATCAAGGGAGTTCTTGCTAAAAAAGAACCCTTTAAACCTCAATGACCAACTCAGGGGCGAGGTCCTCAGCCTTAAATACTGATCTTCCAGGGAGGAGACCTTCAACCTTAAGATCAGACCTCGGGAGCGCAGTACTCTAAAGAATGACCCTCAATTCGAGAGGAGTACCCACAAGACTCAACCGAGATGAGTATTGACCAAGCTCAATGCAAGTACCAGGGAGGCTCCTAAAGAGCCTACACTCTGATATAACTCTAGGGAGTCAGAATACTATCTTAGCTGGAAGTGCTAAGGACCTACTCGACCCAGATGATCTCCTTCAAGGTGGCCTGCTCAAGGGCCAAATACTTGGTAATGATCTAGAACTCCAGGGCTAGTATCAGGGAGGCTCCAATGGAGCCTGAGCTACCTCATTACCTTCTGCTCAGTTCTAGGGAACTAGAACCCTCAGGAACCTAGCTCAACCCAGAGGATCGCTTTCAAGGTGACCCAAGGAGGGCCAACTACTTGGTAGCAAATCTAACTCCAGCAGAGATAGCCACTAGAGGTATGCAGGCTTGGAATACTCGTTTGCATTGCCATAATGAGCCGTGTACTCAGCATATCGTTTTCTACCCATAAAGCAAGGGGAGTACAAAACTGTGCGACAGGGCTGATGAGGAGGCCTCAGTCAGGGCGTACTACTCTAGCATAACATGGCCACAGGCCCGAGGCTAATGCTTGAGCTTTAAGGGAGCGTGCTCAACTCGTCCTGAAAGAGGCAGTACTCGACACACTCAACCTGAGCATCACTGGTGTTGGGCACATATGTGGCACAGAGCTCTTTTCAGCTCAACCTAGATACATTGAGGAGGCCGTAAGGCCTTCCACTCACATTAATAGCCTAATGCAGAAGGCAGGCCCTGGCCGGGGACGACTCTCACAAAGAGAGGAGGCGTACTAGGATCACTAGCTGCTAGTCTTAAGCTGGAGAGGCTCTCCTAGGAGTAGCCTACTCCAGGCTACTGCATGCTAGGAGGTGGAAAGCTACAGCTAAACCGCCTCTGTCAAAAAAGACGTATTCCTGAGTACAAGCCTAGGCCAAATATCGGGGCGGCCCAAAAAAAGGGCTGGCATACATGCACTCATGACCTTCCTGGAGCTCAATAAAGCGGAGACTTTATTTTTAGCGAACACTTGACATATCAACTACCTGAAGCTCAGATGAGCAGCGGCCTAAAAAAACAACTCTCAGATCGAAAGGAGACCATGCCATTCACTACAGGTGATATTTCATTCTTAATGCTTCCCACTATTAAGACCTCATAAAGAAAAGAGGCACATAGTAAGGGTGCCATGATAACCTTTCCTAATAATGGGAGCTCCAGGGCCCCAGTTTAAATGCCCCACTACAAAAAAAAACATAGAATAACATATCCCCTTATTCCTTTCTACAGGGAGCTGAGGTCACTAAATTTGCAATGGCTCTCACAGAGGGAGAGGTAACCTAAATCTCAACCTGAGACATCAAAGAGCAGAGGCCTAAATGTAAAAGTGGCCTGCCATACTCTACAGTCTGAAATGATGCGCTCACTAACAAGCTTTGTGCTGGATCAACAGACGGGTCCAAAAAGATGGAACCAACACATCATTAGTCCAACCTCAGGCCTGGTGTGAAGCGCCTGGGATATAAAAGAATAAAAGCCCCACTATTATTCCTTTCTATAGGGAGCTGAGGTCACTAAATGTAAAATGGTTCTCACGCCAGAAAGGCAACCTGCAAAGCTCAACCTGTAACCACAGTAAATGGAGGCCTAAATGTAGATGAGGCCTGCTATACTGCTGTAGACTGAAAGGATGCACTCAATACCAAGCCCTTATTCCGGTCCAACAGTAGGGTTAATAATAATGTAACAGAACCCAACATCAGTCCATTCTCAGGCCTGATAAAAAGCACCTCATGTGAATAAACACTCCCTTTATTCCTCGCCATAGGGAGCTGAGGTCACTGAAAATATAACAATTCTCACCAACGGTGAGGCGACCTACAAAGCTCAACCTGTGAAAACAGAAAGCGGAGGCCTTAACATAAATGAGGCCCACCATACTGCTGTAAACTGAAAGGAATAAACACTTACTAACAAGCCCTGCGCTGGACCAACAGAAGGGTTCTAATAATGGAGCAGTCTCATCATCAACCCAGCCTCAAGCCTGATATAAACAGTGTTTTAGGGTGCACACAGACACACGAGTCAAGTGTGTTACCAGGTAACCATACATGGATGTGCACACTGACTGAAACGTCTGTAAACAGCCGTTCTTACCTTTGAATAGCGCTTCAAACAAAACAGTCCCTGAAAGACGAAAGAGGATGACTTGTTTCGGGTCGCAATAGTAGTGACATCATAGGCTGTTGCCGGCCTATACGATTGCTATGATTTAATAGCGTTTCAGACACCAGTTCCCGCTAAGGCATTCCCCATTAGCATTCTAGGATGCAATGCGAGTTCCCTTTCGAAAGGGAACTGCAACATCAAAAAGAGAGAGAGAGAGAGAGAGAGAGAGAGAAATTAGTAAATGAATGGGCATCGATATCGGCGATAACTAGATAAAAGTTTAAAAAATCCCTAAGTATCACCTATTAGACATCCAATCTTATATTCATTTGACTCAATAGAAAGATCATCCATATACAAATTAAAAAGAAGAGGTGACAATATTCCCCCTTGCCGAACTCCATTTGTCATATAAGAGTGTCAAAACATTCCTACCCCATCTGACTTGTATGGATTGATGTATATACCAGTAATGTAAAATCCTAATCAGATAAGGGGGTAACCCCTCTTTCTTGTAGCTTTATAAATAGTTTCACATAATTAATACGATTAAATGCCTTAGAAGCATCCAAAAAACACATAAATACTGTTGAATTGTGCCTAATACTAACCATTTCCTTTAATGAATATATGTATAAATCAGTGCCATGCAAACTTTTAAAACCAAACTCATTATCCGTAGTTATTAAATATTCTTTAAGCCTAACCATAAGGATACGCTCCAATACTTTTGAAATTATACTTGCTAAGCCAATTGGCCTTTAATTTTATATACTAGATATCTTACCGGTTTTATTTGGCACTAATATAACTTTTACATAGATTCAGGTAATACACTGTGTATTAGAAATCCTGTAAAACACAAAGCTAGTAACACTAATAATTTTTGACTAGCATGCTTTAGATGTTTTGCTGCTATTAGATCAGGGCAACATGCTTTATTTTTAACTGCTAATTTCTCAATAGCGTAACTGACCTCAGCAGGTCTAATAATCATACCATTATCATTTGGAACATGACTAACTTCAAATTCCTGTCTCTCTATACAGTTAAAAATATCCCGATAATATTTGCTCCACAATTTAACAATATTCTCAGCACCAACAATATGATCTATACTAGTTGGCAATGGTATTTTACTATTATTAATAGCCTTAACTTCTTTCCAGAATTCATATGCATTATTTTGCTGAAATTTCTTGGTCATTGAGTTTGCTCTCATGGTTGCCTCATTTCTTTTAATAAACCATACAGCATATTTAAATTTAACATTTGACACTTTCATTTTCTCGTATTCTGGGCCATATCTCACTTTACCTGTTATGACCCAGTTTTTAAAAGCATCTCTTGCAGTTCAGAGACATACTGAACTTAAAACAATGTGAACTAATGAGAACACAAAGGGGAATTTTGTGGCAAGTGAACAAAATGATTATCAAAACTAAAGCTGTGCCCAGAACATTTACTTCAATATACAGTACAATACAATATTACATCACTGTGTTGTCTGTAAGCTCTCAAGAGATGCATCAGTAGATATATTTGGATTCAATGACGCAGATGTCCAATGATCTTTGCGACATGAGAGAATGAAGACGAGCATTTATAATGGATTAATTTAATTCAAAGCAGCTCACAAGCATTCAGACGTGGTCATTGTTTGCTCTGGCTCTAAAACTTTTAGATTATTTAGACAAGTCTGTGATTCAAATAATATGCAGAAAGTTTACATGAAGATATATTTCCAACATTTGAAAATAGATATTAAAAGTGTGAGATGACAGTTTAGTAAAGTCCATATTTTGGTTATTTCTTCATAGTAATTTATATTTTAAGCCTGTGCAAAACAACAAACGCTAAGCTGCCATGAGTTTATCCCAGAATATCTCGATTGTTCATCCAGAATACTTTTTCATCACTGGGCTTACAGATGCACCGTACAGCACTTATTTCTATATATTCTTATTTATCATATATTTTATTTCTGTAATTGGTAACTCGATAGTCCTTCTCATTATAGCTCTTCACCGGAGCCTGCACAGTCCAATGTACATTGGTGTGTTTAACTTGGCCTTGGCAGATATTGGTGAAACTAATGCACTGATCCCTAACATGATCAAGCTTTTTGTTTTTGAGTCACAGTACATCTCATACAATGCTTGTTTGGCAAACATGTTTTTTGTGAACGTCTTTATTACTGTGCAGACTTACACTCTTGTTGTTCTGGCATTTGATCGTTTCATTGCAATCTGTTTGCCACTAAGATATAATGCCATAGTGAACAATAAGTTCATGGCTATATTGTTTTCAGTAATATGGGCATTTAACACCTTTCTTGTAACACTGTCAACATCTTTGATAACCAGACTTTCATTCTGTAAATCCAACGTGATAGAGAGTTGGTATTGTGACTATGACAGATTGGTGAGGATGCCATGCAATGACAGTAGCATTAATAATGTTATAGTAATCCTCATTCAAGCTTTTTTCCTTGTAGCACCACCCTTCATTATAGTCCTGTCATATCTGGGCATTTTTATTGCTTTATGTAAAATTACAACTTGGGAAGGACGTTTTAAAGCACTGAAGACCTGTGTTTCTCACCTTTTGGTAGTTGGATCATTCTTTCTTCCCATAATATCCAATATTGTTTCTGCATCTACTGCTAATGCCAAGATCATCGGCGGAACTCTTTCATTAACTCTTCCACCAATGCTAAATCCCATCATTTATGTTTTAACCACAGCTAAAATCAAAGACTTAATCCGAAAAATGCTTAACAACAGATCTGCACAAATTAGAGTGAATGTTTCAAAATGACTGTAATGATTGTCTATGTGATCCTAAATCACTGTGAATTAAATGATCTAAAATTACAACAATATGTACTTTAGATCAATTAAGTGGAAAATAAAACTGTACAAGCAGAAAATAAACATGTAGAGTGGACACATTACACGTGTGTGTTGGTTAACAGCAGTAAAATGATGTTTATTTATTTATGAATGCATCCATCTGATTTCAAGTGTGTGTAGTGTATGTGTTTGTTCTTAGTTACTGACCCCAAGACAAAACAAACTGAAAAGACAAAATATTTAAGCAGGAAATTTGAATTATTTTATTGTTAAAATTTCTATCAGGAATAACAGAAATACCAAAGAGCAGGTTTGGTAAAGACAATGTTTTAATAACAGTTAATAAATACAATGAACAACAGCAAAAACATGGCAGAGATGATGGTAATAAAAACAGAAGAGGCAGATGTGGACAGCAATGCTTCAATGTTCAGTATTTACTATAATCATTAAAGAAACAGGATCGCATGCACAAACTGTTGTGGGGAGTGAAGGAGTCACCGTGAAGGAATAATGCAGATTGTCTGTATAATCCAGACACTTGAAAATAATTTTAATGTCAGCCACCAAAGTGTTATTATTATTTATTTTTTTTCAGTGTCATTGAGGGTGTAACGAAGCGGGACTCAGGCAGAGATCCATGTGCAAGCTTTTATTCAAAGTGAGCATAGTCGTACAGGCTGGGTCGATCAGGGGCAAACAGGAACAGCAAGGAACAGGCAGAATCGTAGTCAGGGTACAGGCAGTAGATCGAGGCAGGCGGATATCATACACAGAACGGTATACCAGGCAAGGTCAGGACAGGCAGCAACGGGTCAAGAAACAGGAACAGGCAGCAACGGTAACAGACAGGCAGACAGGAATATAAACGCTCGGAGATGATACACTGGGTAATCAAGACTTCGCGGTGAGGTGGTGTGTGTGTGAGTCCTTTATAGTCCAGGTAATGTGTGGCAGCTGGGTGTGGTGATTAGTGTGGAGTGATTGTGAAGTGAGTGCAGGTGAAGAGCAATGGAGGATCATGGGAAATGTAGTCCGGGATGTGACAGGAACAGACGTGATCGTGACATAACGCCCCCTCCCGGAAGGCGCGTCCTCGCGGCGTAGATGACACCAATAGGGAGGGGGGGTGGGTGCATTGGAGCTCTAGTGGCGGACAGGAACGGAGTCTCCAATGCAGGTTCCCGGGCTGCCATGGCGGGTCAGGTGTTACGGGCAGCCATGGCGGGTCAGGTGCCCCGGGCAGCCATGGTGAGTCCGGAGTGTCAGAAGGCCATGGGGGATCAGGTGGCTTGGGTAACCTCGGCAGGTCAGGTGACTTGAGCAACCACGGGAGGTCAGGCGGGTCAGGTGGCTTGGGCAGCCACAGCAGGTCAGGTGGCTCAGGCAGCCACGGCAGGTCAGGTGGCTTGGGCAGCCACGGCGAGACAGAGTCCGTGAATGACCACGGCGGGTCAGAGTTCATTAATGGCCAAAATAGTTCAAAGGCCGATGACGGCAGTGGCCGAGCAGGGTCCCCACCCACAAGCTTCCCACCCCTAGGTATACTGCCCCCCCCCAAAAAGTTCTTGGGGAAATCCACAGAGGCCCTGGCGGGTTCATGGGCAAGGAGCTCGGGTGGCGCTGGCAGGGTAAGGAGCTTGGGTGGTGCTGGCAGAGCAAGGAGTTCAGGTGGCGCTGGCAGAGCAAGGCGTTTGGGCGACGCCAGCAAGGCAAGAAGCACAGGTGGCGCAGGCAGGGCAAGAAGCACAGGTGGCGCAGGCAGGGCAAGAAGCACAGGTGGCGCAGGCAAGGCAAGAAGCACAGGTGGCGCAGGCAGGGCAAGAAGCACAGGTGGCGCAGGCAGGGCAAGGAGCACAGGTGGCGCCGGCAGGGCAAGAAGCACAGGTGGCGCCGGCAGGGCAAGAGCAGGAGAGACCTCTGGAGTGGTCTCCAGGCCCACAGCGGCCTCTTGAAGGGCGTCCGCATCTTGAGGAGAGGAGGATGCCTTTCTCCTCCTCCTCCTCCTCCTTTTCTGAGGGTGAGGCGATGGTTCACTGGTTGGAGCGGGTTCTGGAGCGGACTCAGTGGTGGCCATCTTGCCCGTGAGCACTGGCAAAGCAGCCCTTTTGTCCTTCGCGTCCAGGGCGTCTGAGTGCGTCGCAACCAGTGAACATGAGTCCATAGTAACCGGCGAACTTGAGAGCGTTGAAACAGACGAAGTTGAGAGCGTTGAAACAGACGAAGTTGAGAGCGTTGAAACAGACGAAGTTGAGAGCGTTGAAACAGACGAAGTTGAGAGCGTTGAAACAGACGAAGTTGAGAGCGTTGAAACAGACGAAGTTGAGAGCGTAGCGGCCGCCGGGCTTAAGTGCGAAGCGACCGCCGGCTTGAGTGCGAAGCGGCCACCGGGCTTGAGAGCAAAGCGGCCACCGGGCTTGAGTGCGAAGCGGCCACCGGGCTTGAGAGCGAAGCGGCCAGCTGACTTGAGTGCGAAGCGGCCACCGGGCTTGAGTGCGAAGCGGCCACCGGGCTTGAGAGCGAAGCGGCCGGCTGACTTGAGTGCGAAGCGGCCGGCTGGCTTGAGAGCGAAGCGGCCGGCTGGCTTGAGAGTTTCGGAATGCCAGCTGCTCGTGCTGTAGTCAGTGGAGGATCATTCGTGCTGGATCGCAATCCTCTCCGCTCTCGGGCAGGACCAGCGACGTGACGTGACTCTGGGCGATCAGCGGAGACATGACGTGACTCTGGGCGATCAGCGGAGACGTGACGTGACTCTGGGCGATCAGCGGAGACGTGACGTTGCTCTGGGCGATCAGCGGAGACGTTGACTGGTGTTGCTGTTATGGGAGCCGCCATCTTGTGAGTGTCCTTTGGCGCGGCAGCCATTACATGATTAAGCGAGGTGTCGCATTCCTCCGCGACACCCACAGTAAACAGAGAGCCAACAGTCAATAAAGCATAGTCTATGAAGCTGCTAAGTGACGAACGCGGTCCCTCTCGTCTTAATTTATTCTGGAGAGGCTGGTTGACGCCATCACAAAAAAAGTCAATCAGTGCACAGTCCGGAAGATCAGAGAGGTAAGCAATGTCTAGATATTCCTGCACATATTCCTCTAACGAACGCGTGCCCTGCGTACTCCATAATAATAGTTGCATAATGTCCATACCGTGCAAATGCTCTCTGGGAAAGCTGCTGGATCGTGGTGGCGGCGAAGTCTTCTGTAACGAAGCGGGACTCAGGCAGAGATCCATGTGCAAGCTTTTATTCAAAGTGAGCATAGTCGTACAGGCTGGGTCGATCAGGGGCAAACAGGAACAGCAAGGAACAGGCAGAATCGTAGTCAGGGTACAGGCAGTAGATCGAGGCAAGCGGATATCATACACAGAACGGTATACCAGGCAAGGGTCAGGACAGGCAGCAACGGGTCAAGAAACAGGAACAGGCAGCAACGGTAACAGACAGGCAGACAGGAATATAAACGCTCGGAGATGATACACTGGGTAATCAAGACTTCGCGGTGAGGTGGTGTGTGTGAGTCCTTTATAGTCCAGGTAATGTGTGGCAGCTGGGTGTGGTGATTAGTGTGGAGTGATTGTGAAGTGAGTGCAGGTGAAGAGCAATGGAGGATCATGGGAAATGTAGTCCGGGATGTGACAGGAACAGACGTGATCGTGACAGAGGGAAAATTCAAATAAATGTATTTCACTTTTTTTTTCCTTTCTTTTTTATTTTTTTATTTTTGCAAAAATGTCAAGTTATGGGTAACACTTTATAATACAGTGATAAAGTAATAATTTTTTTGATATCATTTGCAAACTATTTATAGTTAGTTTATAGTTAATATATTGTCTCTACTCTCTACATTGTAGTGTATTAATAATTAACTATATTAATTAATTAATGTAGTTAATATAGGCTATATTCTTTAATTCATGGTCACTGTAATTAACCAAACTATTATTGTTTAATTAGGTCATATGTGAAGAGTTAGATGTTTTATATGATTTGTTAACAATATTAACCGTAACTAGTTCTCACTTTAGATTAGGTCACAGAAAATGGGAAAATGCCATTAATTAAGTGTAACCTTTATTGGACATTAATTGCATTTATATTCAGTGTTCCGTAAAATGTTTATAAATGCATTAAGAACACATACATATACAGGACATGTTGGCATATGTGGTTTACAGGGACTCTCTATAGGGAAAATGGTTTTTATACTGTACAAATTGTATATTGATTAGTGCACACTCCCCCCCATACTGTATAGTAAGGAATAAGTAATACTAATGCAATTAATGTCCAATAAAGGTTGGTTTAAAGCACTTAATTAATGACATTTCCCCTTTTTCTTGTCACAGACACGCCAGGCTCCAACATCAACCAATCGCAACGCACTCCCTCTCCTGAATACTAATCACTCACACCTGCACGCAATCACATCATCAATCAACCCACACATAAAAGACACTCACACACAGTCACTCACCATCCGGTCTCGTTCGCAACTAAGGACTTATCCTGAATGCTTACCTCGAGGACTTACCTGTCTCCTGTCTCCTGTGTTCCCAAGTTACCTCTGCTTGTGTCCAATAACTAAATTGTGATCTTCTGTCTCCGAGCCATCTGTACTGTAACAGAAGACCGGACCAACACCGTAGACGCAAGTATGAGTCAACCCGATCCATTCCAAGACCTGGTCGATGCATTACGTCGAACACTCACCGTGCATCCAGCGACCACTCCGACGCCACCCGCCATCACTCCTTCTCCACTGTTGTATGCCAGTCCCATGGCCAAACCGGTACTCTGGTTCGGCGGAGGATTGCAACGGATTCCTCCTCCAATGCTCGCTGGTCCTGGAGATGCAACCGCACATGTTTCCCACCGAGCAATCTAAAGTTGCTTTTATCATATCGCAGCTGAGCAGCAAAGCACTTCAATGGGCCGATTCCTTCTGGTCCCAAAATCATCCAGCTATCCAGTCCTATTCCAGCTTCGTCGGTCATTTCAAAGAGGTGTTCGGAAAGTCCTCCTGGGATTCTTCTATCGGTGAGAAGCTTTATAATCTAAAGCAAGGAAAGATGTCTGTTAACGAATATGCTCTTCAATTCAGGACACTGAATTGTGCAAAAGGAGCACGAAAAGTGCTCACCACCACTCCTCTTCTGGTTCCTGGTTTTCTCTCCTTCTGCTGCCCGTTCCCAACTGTCCATGGTCACACCTAGGAGTAGACTTCATTACGGATCTTCCTGCTTCCAATGACTGTACGTGTATATTTGTGGTAGTGGACAGATTTTCTAAATCTTGTCATCTGATTCCTTTGAAGGGACTACCTAACTGCTATGGAGACTGCTGAACTGATGTTCAACCACATCTTCCGCTACTTCGGAATCCCCAATGTCATTGTTTCCGACCGAGGACCTCAGTTCATTTCAAGAGTCTGGAAGGCTTTCTTCTCACTCCTAGGTGTGGCCGTCAGTCTATCTTCGGGATACCATCCTCAGATGAACGGGCAGATGGAAAGGAAGATCCAGGAGATTGGTCGCTACCTCCGTACTTTTTGTCATGGCCACCAGGACTCTTGGAGCCAGTACCTGGGTTGGGCCGAGTACGCACAGAACTCCCTACGCCAACCATCCAACGGTCTTACACCTTTCCAGTGCGTGCACGGATACCAACCCCCACTGTTCCCCTGGTCATGGGAACCATCGAATGTACCAGCGGTCGACTACTGGTTCCGAGAGAGCGAGAGGGTCTGGGACTCAGCACATCACCAGCTTCAACGTGCCCTTTGTCGGCGTAGACTGACAGCCGACCTTCATCGCTCCGAAGCTCCCGTCTACCAACCTGGACAGAAGGTCTGGCTGTCCACCAGGGACATCCGTCTATGCCAACCATGCCGTAAGCTGAGTCCCAGGTTCATTGGCCCATTCACCATCCTTGAGCAGATCAACCCGGTCACCTACAAACTCCAACTACCACCTGAGTATCGCATTCACCCAACATTCCACGTGTCACTTCTGTTACGTCCCAGAGTGTTTTGGTGTCACACTGTCATATCCCTGTGTGTGTCCTGTGCTGTGTTGTGCTCTATTTCTCTCCCTCACTCTCTTACTCAGGTTAATTGCCACCAGCTGCAACTCGTTGTGAGCATGCCTGAGTCTGAGCAGAGCTGTATATATGGTGCATTCTGAAGATCCTGTGCTGAGCAACACTTCTCCCCAGCCTCAGAGTGGAAATTGAATTGTCTGCCTGTGTATACTGTGTGTGACTGAGTGCTAACAGTTTTGAGTTAGGTGTGGGCCTATACTTTTGCTGTGTGCTAGCATCATTCTTTAGCCTGCTTTCAGGTCTATCCATGTGTGGGTAACTAGAAGGTATTGTATCATTTAACTCTTAATTATTATTGGGTTACCTGGGAATCGTAGGGAGAGAGTGCCTTTTTATTTTTGTGTACAATTGTTTTCTCCTGTTTATTGTTTAAAGAGGGAGCTCAGGGAAGTTTGTGTTGTTGTTTTTCATCTTTGTTTTTGAGCAGGGTAAGTAGATTCTTTAAACCTTAGTTAGCTCCAGTTGTTACGGTGGTATCCCAGAGAAGACGATGAAGGCAGGAGTAGGAACAATAACGTAGTTTAATAAAGCAGTCAGGATACACGGAAACACTTGTAACATAAAACAATACCGGACACTGGACTGAAGACAGGGAGGAACTTAAGTACACACACTAATAAGAAACAGCTGGGGATGAAATCAGTGTCCATGGTGAATAATGAGTGATAGATGTATAGATGTGAATAGATGGAGGGCGGAGTCCAGATGCTGAAGGGCGGACTGAAGGCATCTGGGGGATGACCGACGGAGACTCGGCAGGTGGATTCTGGTGCGCAGACGGAGAGCTGGCGAACTCCCGCAACGTCGCTGGCCTAGGAGACTGCGGCGATGTACAGGCGACGATCAGCGGAGGTGTAGCTGGAGATCCCGAGGGCTGCGGTGACGTCGGCTCGACCGAGGATAGAGGCGACTCCGAGGGGAAGGAGGAGCCCTCTGTAGCCGAAGGGGTGGAGGGACGGAGAGTCCTCGACGTCTCGAAAGTCCGTGGTGGAAGAGGAGGGACGACTGACCAAGGGGGAGCCGGCCGGATGAGGGAGGCCGGAGGAGCCGTCAGTCGGAGGGTCTCCGGCGGAACCGTAGCTGGGAGGAGCCTGGACAGAGCCGGCAGGTCGACGGGCCGAGATGGAGCGTAGAGGACGGCAGCTGGAGGCAGAGCCACCGGAACCTCTGGCTTATGTGCTGCTGGTGGGAGTGTGACCTGCGGCTCGACGTCACAGGGGTTCCCCGGAGACGGCGCAGGGCAGACGATATCCAGCAGCGATGGTGTAGGAGGACTGGCTGAGCGAACAGTAGATGGAAAATCTGTAAATAGAGCACAGTCCATAATAATGTCTCTGGTAAGTAACGAGGATGAAGATGACTCATCGCTGAAGTCAATCAGCCAGTCCTCCCTCTCCGTAGTCGAATCTCCCTCGTCCGCAGATGTCGTGGGCTCACACCCCTGGTCAGACGTCTGGTGGAGTTCCACTTCCTGGGCGCTGGTCACCTCTGTCCTCGGGGTCTCGGGATCTGGCTGACCTGTAGCTGCCGGTGGTAACTCTCCGTCTGCGGGGGGCTCGCACGAGTACTCCGCGGTCCGTGGGGAAAGTACGGGCTCTGGGTCTGGCTGTGCTCTGGATCGGGGACGAACGCTCTCCAGACACCTGATGATGGCTTCCATCCAGCTGAGTCCGGAGGTGTCTGGGAGGTCCAGGGGATGATGGCAGTTGGCCCCAATCCAGAACAACGACTTCAGGGTTTCGTCGTCGAAGGGGCAGGAGAGTGCAACACTGATGAATTCCTTGGTGAATAAACAAAAATCGTGGTTATTCTGTGCCACTAGCGTGAATCTACCGCAGAAATCCATCTTTCGTTTTTGGGTCCGGTATTCTGTTACAGTGGTATCCCAGAGAAGACGATGAAGGCAGGAGTAGGAACAATAACGTAGTTTAATAAAGCAGTCAGGATACACGGAAACACTTGTAACATAAAACAATACCGGACACTGGACTGAAGACAGGGAGGAACTTAAGTACACACACTAATAAGAAACAGCTGGGGATGAAATCAGTGTCCATGGTGAATAATGAGTGGCGGGAGCAAAACACAAAGGAACACGTGACAGTCAAACAACCTGGACGAGACGGTGAACGTAACACCAGTTCTGTTTGTTATTTTAGGCATACTCTCTCCTGAAGATTTATTCCCTCATGTTCTTTTTTTGGTAAGCTCTCTTTTTGGTATAAGGAAATAAACATTTTTACTTTCCTTTAAAGTGGTGTTGTGTTTTCCCTCTGAGACTGAGGCTGAAGTGTGTCCTCCACGTTTTCTTTTTTTTTATCCTTGCGTTACCTTTTCTAATAGGTTATCTTATTTTCTTTCGTTACCTTCCCTTCTAACTCTTAGACTAGGAGGGGAACGTAACACTTCTCAAACCTCACCATCCCTCTGTTTCTCCCTCCACAGAGCCTGGCTTTGACGCAGCCGAGCTCCCCCTCCCACTCCTACTGGACGATGGAGCTGCCTACAAGGTGAGAGAGATTCTGGACTCCGGCGCCATGGTGGTCAGCTCGAGTACCTGGTAGACTGGGAAGGCTATGGTCCTGAGGAACACTCATGGGTACCACGCAACGACATACTCGACCCAAACCTGCTGGAGACCTTCCACTCTGCTCATCCTGACAGACCTGCCCCTCGTGGAAGAGGAAGACCACCACAACGTCGGGGTCCGCGGCCCTCAGGAGTGAGCCGTGGGGAGGGGGGTACTGTCACAGACACGCCAGGCTCCAACATCAACCAATCGCAATGCACTCCCTCTCCTGAATACTAATCACTCACACCTGCATGCAATCACGTCATCAATCAACCCACACATAAAAGACACTCACACACAGTCACTCACCATCTGGTCTCGTTCGCAACTAAGGACTTATCCTGAATGCTTACCTCAAGGACTTACCTGTCTCCTGTGTTCCCAAGTTACCTTGTGTGTCTCCTCATGTGTGTGAGTGTCATCCGTTCCTCTGCTTCTTCATTGCTCCAGCGATCTCAAAGGATTACCCATCTGCAATTCACAAAAGGACAGTATCACTATTCATTCACCCTCTGCTTCTTCATTGCTCCAGCGATCTCAAAGGATTACCCATCTGCAATTCACAAAAGGACAGTATCACTATTCATTCATCACTCTGAATTACTGCATCATACCTCACCTGTGTTTGACCATTTCTCTGTTTGTGTCCAATAAATACCTAAACTGTGATCTTCTGTCTCTGAGCCATCTGTACTGTAACATTTCTGTGACCTAATCTATTTATTCCTAATAACCAATTAACAATTCCTTTACTATGAGCTAATTAATTACACAAAAATAATTGCAGTGTAATTAATAACAGTGACAATGAATGAAGAACTATATACAATTATATACAATTATTTGTATATAAGCTATTAATATATTAACAATGTACAATATCTTAACTATGACTAAACATTTCATTTAGTAATAAAATATTTTGGTAACACTTAATTTTAGGGTCATTTAACTAGTTGCTTATTAGTATGCATATTAATAGAATATTGGCTGTTTATTAGTACTTATTAAGCACTGTTTATGAGTACTTATTAAGCACATATTAAAGTACCCTATTATGGATTTTAGAAAATTACCTTTCATGTAGTGTGTAACATGGCTCTAAGTGAATGAAAACATCCTGCAAAGTTTTAAATCTGAAAGTGCACCATACAAGTAATTGTCTCTCAAAAGTAAGAGTCGACTCTGAGTCAAATAAACAAGTCTTTTGTAAAACAAATCCCATGGCATTCCGTTGTGACATCATAACAAAACATTATCATATTGGCCGCCCACTTATTGCACACACAGACAGTGAAAATTCATTTTTTCAACAATACCACAGCAATACAATCTTTTGTTGTGTTCCCCTCATTTTACTGACAACTGCATCTAAAACCTCTGGGAGTTTAAAGTACACATGAAATCAAAATTGACCTTATTTATTTTGTTAGCTCAAATTGCTAGTTTTGTGGTGAACAATTCATCCGTGCAAGTCAATCCACACACAAAAATTGTTTGGCTTCGTAATATTTCATCAAAATCTGAAAATGCTCCTCCCCTCTGCAACGTGCACCTTCTCTAATGACATCAGTTTGACGGCTTGGGTTAAAATCGCTTAAACCACTCCCCTGAAACCGTTAGTCTGCTATGAGCGAGAGATGGAGAGGAGGAGCACTGAAGTAAAACTCTGCCCTCTATTCAATATTACGTTTCACTTGGAAATACGTCACAACACTGGAGAAAAGTCGTTTGCAACTTCCAGTTCACGCAGACTTTAACGCAGGATTCACAAAATGCTTGGTCTTAAAATATGGATCAGTACCCAGTTTATTTGGACCAGCTTGCTCCTCTGAATCGCAACCTGTAAGTATGATTAATAATTGATGTTTATATTTTCTAGCAATCGTTCAAAATTCGTAGTTTTATATGTTATGTTGTGTAACGTACACCCTGATCTGTATGTCTCCTGCTAACCAGCTAACTCACGTTACTGTAGTTCTTCTATGCAGATGCAGGTCCAATATTCTCTAAAAATTAGTCGATTAATGCAGCTTGTCTGTCTTATTACTTGGAGTAATGATCAAGGATGGAGCATGACTTTTTTTTACAAAGTCCAATGCATTATCAGCTATTCACATTTGTGGTCGGCTAACGTGGGAGTTTAAAACATACAAAACAAACTGGTTTTTTTTCCTCTGCGTTTTTAATATTACAATAGAGTGGAGCTCTATCTGTATTGTAATAGGATGTTATATAGGATGTAAGATGCTAGTCCACGCTAACTAGTTGAAGTATTCTCTCTGTAAACATTAAACACCCCTTGTAATGTCAAACAATGATATAGCCATTTAATAGTTATGACGAAAAAGTCTGTACACATCTGGCCTAAATGTGTATCTTATGTTAGAGGTTTTCAGCTTCGCTTGGCATTCTGATAAAGTACCCACATGTGCACCTACATAAAGTATAACAGTGAAGCTGCTATCACGTCTTATAAATAACTAAGGTGACACTTACCATATAGAAACGTTGTACTCCAGTCTTAATTGTGAATCAGTTTCTGGTTGATCAACTACTTCAGACGTTTCATCATCGGACCCGGGCTCAAATTGATACAGTAAAATTGATGCTATCTTTTCTGTCCATATATTGTATACAAAAGGTCTTGTGAATTGATAGCTGTCACCAATCACAAAGGATTGGGCCATATGACCAATCAGAGCAGTGTAGGCTTACGGAAAGGAGGGGTTTAGAGAGAGTTGCTTCAAACGAGTCGTTTACAAAAGATTGAAAACACAGGTGAAATTAAATGTATATTATGATAAAACTAAAGTGTTTTTGACCTTGCATGCATTTAAACCTGTTGTAGGAGACTCCCAAAACAATATTAGGAACCTTAAAAAAAGGCATAATAGGGGCACTTTAATACCTTATTCTGCATGAGATTATTCTACATTCTTAATCCTACCCAATACCCAATATAATATATTTTACCATTTTTTATTTATTTTTTCCTCTTTTATAACCACCACACATAAAGACATAATTGCATATGTCTTTAGAAAGCTTGAAGTGTCTACTTTTAAAGGAATTCATATTAAAAACAAATGTTCTCTGTTTATGTAATCCGTACGAAACCAACGAGAGGTACAATCTTCCTGGCCTGGCCTCATTATCTGTAATGTCACCAAATCATCCATGTGTGAGGCACGCTGACCTGTAAATACCCCCATCACCTCAAAATAAAGCATCAGCTTCATCATTTCTCTGATTTTCATCGAGTTTGGAAGACGCGCTGTGAGTTTACCTTGAATTTACCTCCTAAGAAGAAGAATGCGATTGATATCTAGCGGAGGTAAGTCATTTATTCCCACTTACACATAAACTGTAACATGTTAGAATGTTTAGATAGTTCCTGAATATCTGCTCAAACGTAGATGTTTAAAACAATAATGTTTCATAGAGTACATAGTCTCTGTAAGTGCTGTGAGTTTGAGTCACTTACGATGTGCATTTGAATAGCAAAACGTGCTCACTTCATAACGTCATAAAAGTTTGAAATAATTTTTTATTTGGGATCTGAAGTGACTTCTTACCACAGAATTAGGCAGACAGTATATTATTTTGAATTCTATATAAAAATTAATGCTATTTCGATTAGAGTTGCATCATAAATATAATTATTCTTATGAAAATATCTAAGATGACTTGTCTTTATATGTAATGAGTTAAAGCGTTTCTATCTTCTTTTTATTCAGCTACAATGAGAGTTGCATTAGGGATATCAGCATGTTGACAGGCATGTTATTTTGCTCTTGCGAGAGCGCCCTCTGGCTTCCAGTATGAATTAAACATACATAACTTTTATAATGATTTATACAGTAGTTCCCTTTTGATACTACACTCCGATACTAAACTCCTGTTTTCACCGATTCTGAAGCCTTTTTTAATCACGCAGTTAAACATGGCCATTGGTTGGTGGAGTTAAAGTAAACGAACCACTGACGGTGTGGCAGAGCCGCATAAGCCAATGGTAAGCGAGCCCACTCGAGCCCGCCAAAATGGGCGGATCTTGGGCTATATAAGTGGCTGTCTCACCTTGGCAGACTGATTTTATCCGACTGAAGCGATGGCATGAGGCGTCCTATGAATAGTGCGGCAAAGTACGTAGTACTCGTTCCGTATCTAAGGGAACCGAGGTTACGTTAGTAACAGAGTATGTTCCCTTTCAATACTACACTCTGTACTGCATCGTCTGCCGTTTAGGCATGACGCAACAAGGATAATACAATCACGCAGTGCTATGAAGGGGGGCGACAGAGCATTCGATTGGAGCACTGAGAAGGGCTTGCACGGATGGACATTGCATAATGTATCTCGAAAGATCGGGGACTTGAGGACACTGTAGTCGCCCTCCCATTCCTATACATTCTAGGAGCCCCTTGGGGCCTAGAGCACATATAGGGAATAGAAAAAATACGTTATTACCCGGACTTGTTCAGGGCCGTAGGCGAGTGCCAATAAGCTGGTCACATTGCTGAGGCTTATGCAGAGAGAACCTGCATTTGCAATGCAGGGACGTCTAGGTTATGAAACCTGACAAACGTGAACGGCAAGGCCCAGCCGGTCGCCTCACAGATTTCCGTCATGGACACGCCAGTGGACCATGCCCAAGAAGAGGCCATGCCTCTCGTGGAGTGCGCTCTAACACCTATAGGGCACTGCAGGCCCAAGGAGGAGTAAGCAAGCACTATAGCATCGACTATCCATCTGGACAACCTGGGCTTCATGACCGGAAGACCTTTTGTGCGGCCACCGAAGCAGACAAAGTGTTGTTCCGACTGACGAAAAAAGGCAGAACGATCGATGTAGGTCCTCAGGTCCCTAACTGGACAGAGTAGTGTAGCGAATTAACTCAAAGGGGATACAATATTAATAATTATTCATAACTCAATATGATTATTAATTATGATTAATTATGAATATGTAAATCTGTTAATCAGATTAACAAGATATAGCTACATTAAGCTTAATATTACAATCAATTAACCTGTTGTCCAGTGAACACTCAGTGTTAATACATACGTAGGTCAGAATGAGTAATGATAGAGTTGAACCGGAAGAGGTACTGTTACTAGAGCTATGGAAAAAGACAATCTGGAAAGGAATCATAACTTTCTTCAGCAATAGCAAAGGTAAGTCTCACACATCAATACTAAATCGCTGTTCAGTGTTAAAATGTACGATACTTGCAAGATGCCTTTAGGCTGAGGAGTGTCGGATCTACAGGTTGAGGAGAGATCTTGAGGATTTCGTCTGAAGTTGTTGTCAGTCTTTTCTATGTTGGATGTTGAGCACATGGCTGGTTTGTAGGCTGAGGCCAGCAGGCTTAGGCCTACAGGCCTTGGCCTGAAAAGGCCTCTAGCCAATAGACGTCTGTTTAGTGGTCCCAGAAGCAAGGAAAAAACGAGAGTGGCATTTTTCGATAGCTTTTAACCTCTGGTCAAAGTCACACCTTTTAGTTGTTGACCAGACCAATGAAGATGTTGTATTTCCGGGTGACAACACACCCCCTTGTCAGGGCTTTTATGACCAAGCAGATTAACTGGCTGAGTTTTTGAAGAAGAACTATTAAAGATTCTTGTAATACTAATGTGTTGCACAGGTATGGACATACCGCATACACAAGCATTTAAATCTGCTCGATACGAACCCATAGACACATAGCATAATTGAAGTAAGGGAAGATGCAGATTTCTTCTCTGCTCTCAATGTGGCAAGCACGTCAAACAGTTTTTTTCAAGCATGGCCCTTTATTACGTAAAAAAGGGTGGAATTCCTTGTACAGGCACTTCTATCGGAAGAGCATGCGTGCACACATCGACCAGAGCGAGAGAGCAAGAGCTTCATTCAGCTTTACGGAAGTCGTTGCATGAGACTTGAAGCTGCCTTCAACTGCAAGCAGCTGGAATTTGCCGCTGATCAGCTCGCCTCTCCTCGGCTCGCCGCTTTCTATTTGCTCGCCACTCTCTAGCAGCCTGCAGCTCTCTTGCCACTCTGCCAGCTCACCGCTCTTGTGCAGTGCTGATCAACCCGCTACTTCACAGCAGCAAGATCAGCTCGCCGCTCTCAAGCAGCTCTATTCCCACGCTGCTCCCAAGCTGCCTGCAGCATCAAGTGAGTACACTTCGGTGTATCCTTTTGCATCGCAGTTGCATTATAAATAAAAGAGCTATTCTAAAGAGCAAATTTCTGCGATGAAGTTGCAAATGTTGCGCCACGGCTGATGACGGGCACTGAAATGACCTGCTCTCACTGCGAAAGTTTGAGTCTGACCTCTTTGCACTCGCTGATCTCTTTCTTTTCAGAGTGCGACTTCGGCCCTCGCGCCGTCCCGTTATGTTCCTCCCAGGGACCTGTGAGGAATAAACAGCAGTGCAGAGAATCCCAATGCTCGGGGGGCGGGACTCCCTGCTGCCGGGCTGGACTCCGCTCCTGCTTCTCCCCTCTCTCCGCAGCAACCATTTAACCCGCTCCCTGCCACAAGAGCAGCGGGCAGGTCTGGGCCGGCCTGTTGGCGTTGCGGGGACCCGGAGCACTTTGTGGATAGGTGTCCAGTGATGGAGGTTGGGACGTTGATCCGGGTCCCGGACGACCCGCAGGCTGCCCCCGGTCAAGCTGGCGGGTACCAAATACCTGTGAGTATCAAGGGGGGTACCTATCAGGCTTTGGTGGACTCAGAATGTAACCAAACCTCTGTACGTCAAAGCCTGATTTCGTCCGGGGCATTGGATGCAAGCCGCTTGGTTAAGGTGAGGTGTGTGCACGGGGATGTGGTGAGATATCCGTTAGTGCCCGTCATTATTCAATTTAGGGGACAAAAGCATAGTGTGGAGGTGGCAGTTAATCCGCACCTCCAGCATCCGATAATTTTGGGTACGAATTGGCCTGCATTTAATAAATTATTGGGGTGCTTATGCTTGGATGCCTCTTGGGAGAAAAAATCGTGGGATAAGGAGGTGCCAGTGCAGGTGGGAGAGACTGATCAGAGGCCAGTGAGTTCAGCTTCGGAGGAACAGAGCGAAATTGGAAGACTTATTCTTTCGGATCGCGATGACTTCCCCTGGAGGAGTCTCACGATGAGACGCTAAAACACGAAAAGGTCAGTACTATCGATGGTCAGCCTCTCCAGCCTGGACGTCCACTTTCTTATCCATATTTTGCGATCATAAAAGATAGGTTGTATCGAGTGACCCAAGACACTCAGACAAAAGAAGATACGACCCAGTTGTTAGTTCCAAAGAGCCGCAGGGAAATGCTTTTCCACGCGGCTCATTCTAATCCGATGGCTGGGCATTTAGGACAAACAGCAACACTAAATCGCCTCATGACCCGATTCTTTTGGCCGGGCATTCACGAGAATGTGCGCAGGTGGTGCGCGTCTTGTCGGGAATGTCAGTTGGTTAACCCACCGGCCACCCCAAAAGCGCCGTTGCGCCCCCTCCCATTAATGCAGGTCCCCTTCGAAAGAATTGGTATGGACCTCATCGGGCCATTAGAGCGATCAGCAAGAGGGCATCGCTTTGCATTAGTCATTGTGGATTATGCAACGCGATATCCTGAGGCAGTGCCGCTCCGCAACATTTCCGCTAAGAGTGTTGCGGATGCACTGTTTAGTTTATTCTCCCGAGTGGGGATTCCGAAAGAAATCCTCACTGATCAAGGCACGGCGTTTATGTCACGCACGTTACGCGAACTTTACGAATTGTTCGTACCAGCGTCTTTCACCCACAAACGGACGGGCTGGTCGAACGGTTTAATCGCACGCTTAAATCCATGATTCGTAAATTCGTTCTAGAGGACGCCAAAAATTGGGATAAGTGGTTGGAACCTCTGTTATTTGCAGTGCGAGAAGTCCCGCAAGCCTCCACGGGGTTTTCCCCCTTCAAGCTTCTTTTTGGACGCCAGCCCCGCGGGGTATTAGACGTCCTAAGAGAGACTTGGGAGGACGGACCATCTCAGGCCAAAAATGAAATTCAGTATATGCTGGACTTGAGAACAAAACTCCACACGTTGGGGCGGCTGTCTATGGAGAATTTGTTACAAGCCCAGCACAGACAGAGCCAGCTGTATGACAGAGGAGCTAACTTACGCAAATTTTCACCGGGAGATAAAGTACTTGTATTGCTTCCCACTTCAAGCTCGAAATTACTTGCAAAGTGGCAAGGACCATTTGTGGTTACACGGCAAGTGGGCGAGCTCGATTATGAGGTTGTACGTTCCGATAGGAGGGGAGCACGTCAGATTTACCACCTCAATCTCCTTAAAAAATGGAATGAGGCGGAATCAGTGATGCTGGCGACGGTGATTAGCGGAGAGGATGATCTCGGGCCAGAGGCGAATATCAAAAAACAGTCCCTCGCTCTGGCCCCCGGGGGAGATCACCTCTCACCCTCACAGCTCACTGATTTATCTAAGTTACAAGCAGAATTTGCCGACGTGTTTTCTCCCCTACCGGGCCGTACAAACCTCATTCAGCACCACATCGAGACAGAGCCGGGCGTGGTGGTTCGCAGCCGGCCGTATAGATTGCCTGAACACAAGAAAAACGTAGTTCAGGCAGAATTAGGGGCTATGCTTGAAATGGGAGTAATAGAAGAGTCCAGCAGTAACTGGGCGAGCCTGATAGTTTTGGTTCCCAAGACGGACGGCTCAGTTCGGTTCTGTGTGGACTACCGCAAGGTGAACGCAGTGTCGAAATTCGATGCGTATCCAATGCCTCGGGTGGACGAGTTGCTTGACCGGCTAGGTACGGCTCGATTTTATTTGACACTGGACTTAACGAAAGGGTATTGGCAGATCCCCTTGTCGCCATTATCCAAAGAAAAGACAGCTTTCACGACGCCGTTTGGATTACACCAATTCGTTACCCTTCCGTTCGGGCTGTTCGGGGCACCGGCTACCTTTCAGCATCTCATGGATAAAATTTTGCGGCCCCATGGTGCATATGCTGCTGCCTATCTGGATGATATTATTATCTTCAGTAATGACTGGCAGTGGCATATGCAGCATTTGAGGGCCGTCCTGAGATCGCTGAGGGGGGCCGGGCTCACGGCTAACCCGAAGAAGTGTGTGATTGGGCGCGTGGAAGTAAGGTATCTGGGCTTCCACTTGGGGCATGGACAGGTGCGTCCCCAAATTGATAAGACGGCAGCGATTGCGACCTGTCCGCGCCCCAAGACCAAAAAGGAGGTTAGACAGTTCCTCGGGCTGGCGGGATATTATAGGAGGTTTGTTCCTAATTATTCGGCCCTCACCAGCTCGTTGACTGATCTAACTAAAAAGGATGCGCCAGATACGGTCCAGTGGACGGAGCTGTGCCAGCAGGCCTTTACCCAGGTGAAGGCTGCTCTATGTGGCGGGCCATTGCTTCACTTTCCTGATTTTTCTCTCCCTTTTCTGTTGCAGACTGACACGTCGGACAGAGGGCTGGGTGCTGTCCTGTCCCAGGAGATAGAGGGGGAGGAACTGCCGGTGCTGTACATTAGCCGTAAGCTCTCAAAGAGGGAAGCTATGTACGGCACCGTTGAGAAAGAGTGTTCGGCTATTAGGTGGGCCGTCCTCACCCTCCGCTATTATCTCCTGGGACGGGAATTCACTCTCTGTTCGGACCACGCTCCCCTGCAGTGGCTCCACCGCATGAAGGATACCAATGCGCGGATCACTCACTTGGGGGGCTTGCAGGCCGGACGGCTCGGGCGAGTCGGGCGGTGGGGGTATGTGGCAAGGGGGGGCGTGGTTCAGCGAGGTCTGCAGCGGGAGAGAGCATCGGGAGATCTTTGGTGAGTGAGCAGGTTAAATGTAAATCACAAACACCTGTTTCTCATTTCAGTAATTGGCGCGGAGACAGGTTAAAACGCCGCGAGAAGCAGGAGTCGGTGAGAGAGAGGGGAACTGCTGACTGAGCCGCTGGTGCACGACAACACTGCTGGAGTGAAGCCCATTGTGGATTGTATATGCCGTGACTGGAGTGAAGCCCTTTGTGGATTATTTTGTTTTGCTGTTGTGCGTTGCACAGTTTTTGTTGGACGTTTGTGTTTATTGAAATAAAGCTCAGTCAGCAGTTGAACGCCGACCCTGTCCCCTTCCTTCCTACACTTAAGAACATTATCTTTACTACAGTAAATAATGGTGTCTATATTGCTTTATCAAATTGAGCCCGAATCAGACCCAGATGAAGAGGGTCAAGCAGAACAGCTTTTAAAGGACGTTTTACAGTTTTTAAAACATACTTACAGTTTGAAGCCAATAACCCAGCCAACATGTCCATGTGGGCCCCACATGGGTTTTATCTGGGCTATATGGGCATCATCTGGGCATGGGTTCAGAGTGGGCACATTGATGGGCTGAATGTGGGCCCCATTTTGAATACATTTTGGGGCCCAGTTAGGTTGCCCACATTGTTAATTTGAGGGTCCCATATGGGCCACATTTGGGCTTTATTTAGAATTGTAAAAATTTTGTTTTTTATAGTTGTTTTTGTACAATTATGGGTATTTTGTACAATTATACCCTAACAACTGTTTACATTTATTCAATTTTTAGTATTTCATGTTTTATAGCATATAAATAAAATCTATTTTTTTTCTTATAATCTAAAATCTACCCAGCCAACATGCATGTGGGCCCCATGTGGGTTTTTGATGGGCTGTCACTTGGGCCCTGCATGGGCAACCAAAGTGGGGCCCATAGAATTTTGTCCATCGGCTCCACACAGGCCCCATGTGTGTTAGCCCATAGGGGCTCATGATGGGTCCATAGTGGGCTCTAAGTGGGGCTCATTTGTGTGTTGATTATAGGGGCCCACATATATCACATATGGGTTCTAATAAATGGGGCCAATGTGGGCCATATACAGAACCCTTATGGGACCCAGAAGGGTGATAACACTGGACCCACAAATGGCCTCATAGTTTTTGTGGGACCACAGTGGGTGAGAACTGGGCCCCATTTATATTTCTTTTTTATTCCTGTAGGTGAAATTAATGTGCTTTAATGTGCTCATTTGCAAAAGAAAGTTATGTTTTAGTAAACCTGTACCTGACTTAATATAATTTGAATTAAATGATAAAATATTTGTACTGTGAAGAAAATGACTTTCAACTCAGAATTTGTAAACCACCTTTTTATTGATCATAAGAAGAAAAATAAAAAGTACAATAAAATAGGAAAAGAGCATTGAAAATTCTTCAGTCCATCACTCCTGGGTTGGGGCAGACCCATCAGCTTCATATCTAAAAAACAATGAGAGAAAAAACAGAAAAGGCAATTATTTTAAAATACTATCAAATCATTAACAGAAGCACTCTCTTGAAAAGCATGCATGATTATGATCAAGCCATGCCAGTACTTTATATTTCTGTCCAAATAACTAAACTGACACGTAAAAGGATATCTACTACTAAAATGTCAGGGTTCTGCCCTGACAGCCTTGTCTGTTTTGTCTTTGTTTAATGTGTCCTTGTTTATGTTGTGTCTGAGCACATGGCTTTGTCTGTGTTTATGTTTGCCATGTGCTCCTCTGTTCCCTCCTCCTTGTTTGTTGTCACCACGCCCTCTGGTCTAGTCTTGTTCAGTCCTTGTTTGTTATTAGTGTTCTCACCTGTTCCCTATCTTCCCTACTCCCTTTCTTGTTGAGTCCTCGTTAGTCTAAGTGTTGTCACCTGTTCCTCGTGTTCTTTGCCTCCTTTATATTGTGCATTCTTTCCCTCATGTCTTTGCCAGGACGTGGATGGCACTTGGAAGGAGGGCGGTTGGCCGAACTGGACTGTGAATGGACAAAGGATGGCAGAGGGAAGTGACGGATCAGGAAGTGAATTAGGAATGGAAGTAGGTGGCGGGGGAAATGAAGTATGGAAAACTGTGGATAAGGCAAATAGCAAAAGAAAACGTAAAAAACGAAATCAGAAAAATGTAAATTCTTATTCAGAAGAAACAGATAATGAACAAATTCTAGCCACAACAGCAAGTAAAAACGAGGAGTACAAAGTAATGATTAAAATGATTCAGGAGGGAGCGTCATTTGGTGAGTGGAACCCAGTTAATTTAACCAAAGCCATAAACAAATTGGTTGGAAATGTGAAAGGTGCAAGAATATTGAGAAATGGAGCACTGATGATTTTTTGCAGGGATGTTGAGCAACAAGAGAAGGCGATTCGTCTTAATAAGATTGAGGGTAAACGAGTGCAAGGATCATTGATCAAGAATAGGAAAGTTCGAGGAGTAATCTCGGGAATACCCACAAATATGTCAGATGAACAAGTAAAGGATAATATGGAAGGAGCATCGGTAGCTGAGGCAAAACGATTGAAAACAACACGTAATGGTGAAAAATGTGACAGCTTATCAGTTATGATTGTTTTTGACCAGGAAACTATGCCATCTAAAGTATATATAGGATATATGTGCTATGAGGTCAGACCTTATAATCCGCCGCCTTTGAGGTGCTTTAAGTGTCAAAAATATGGACATGTAGCAGCTGTGTGTAAAAGCAAACAAAGATGTGGAAGGTGCGCTGGTGAACATGAGTATGGGAAGTGTGCGGATGGAGCTAAGCTAAAATGCTGTAACTGTGGAGGGGAGCACAGCTCTGCATACAGAGGGTGTGAGGCCAGTAAGAGAGCTGTAGAGGTACAACGAATTAAAACATCTGAAGGGATCTCATACGCTGAAGCAGTAAAGAGAGTAGGTGGGCAACCAGACAAGAAAATCACTAAACAGGTAAGCGCAGAGAGTAGCAAGTCAAGACCATGTGAGGGGTGTGGCAAAATCTAAGAAGATACTCTGATAGTAGGGAAAAATGAGTTTGTTCTATTCATGGTTGAGGTGATAAACTGCTCTGCACAAACAGAAAAGAGAACAGAAAAAATCAAAATAATAGTTAAAGCAGCAGAAAAGTACTTAGGAATTAAGGGGTTCGTATGGGAGGAGGTTGAAGAAATATTAAATGGAGGAATAACAAACACACAAGCACTAGCATGGGGTGGTGGCTCTTCATGATCTTAACTATACTGCAGTGGAATGCAAGGAGTCTAATTTCTAATGGACAAGAATTTAAAAAATATCTTTCAAATGTACAAGATAAACCCAATATAATATGCATACAGGAGACATGGCTAAAACCACAGTGGGACTTTGTGATACAGGGGTACACAGCAATCAGAAATGATAGGGTGAATGGAAAAGGTGGTGGGGTAGCAATATTTGTGTTGAATGGGACAAGATTTAGTCAGGTGAGGATAGAAAAAGAGCATGAAGTAATAGCAGTAAAAAGCTGGACGGGGAAAGGTGAGATAACAATAATTAATTATTATAACCCTTGTAATAGATTAACTATAGACACATTAAATACTGTGGGTGGGCAGACATGGGATAAAATGATATGGTGCGGTGATTTCAATGCACATAGTGCACTATGGGGAAGTAAAAAGACAGACGCTAATGGACTAATTATAGAAGAATTTATTGTAGAAAAGGGATTGGTGTGTATGAATGATGGAAGTGGCACCAGATATAATAGTGGTCAAAATACAGAAAGTGTAATTGACTTAACATTAGTATCGCAGGAAATAGCAGGTATCGTCAGATGGGAGGTGCTAAATAAAACATCAGTAGGTAGTGATCACTATCCTATAATAGCCAAGATTGGAATAGACGTTTATCATGAGGAAGACCCAAGAATACCGAGATGGAAATTAGATAGGGCAAACTGGGAAACATTTCAAATATTATGTAAAAATAAATGTGAGAGTTTAGACATAGAGGATTTGTCAGATGTGGATGAATTTAATACAAAACTGGTGGACATTTTTATAAAGACAGCAGAGGAAACAATACCAAGGAATACAGGGAACAGAGAGAAAAAGAATGTACCATGGTGGGATGTAAATTGTAATGATGCTGTTAAAAGAAGAAACAGGGCATTCAGGCAGTTAAAAAAACATCATTCACTAGAGACATTAATCCATTATAAAAGATCTCAGGCTATAGTTCGAAAGACAATAAGAATAACAAAACGTAAATATTGGCAGGAGTACTGTACTAAGATTGGAAGAGAGACATCATTGACTGAGATATGGGGAATGATTAGAAAGATGAGTGGAATCAGAAGGAATTATATAATGCCAGTATTAATAAGTGGCAATAAAACAGCAGTTAGTAATATAGATAAAGTAGAAATGTTAGCAGAAACATTAATTAAAGTACATAGCTCAGATAATTTATCGATAAGAGCCAGACAGTGCAGAAACAACACTCTTGCTCTGAATCCAGGGATTAATATACAAAAGAGCACAATAACAGATGATTTAGATGCACCATTTAGTTTATTTGAGTTAAAAAGGGCTATATCAAAGACACGACAGTCATCTCCGGGGAAGGACAGTATCTGTTACAGTATGTTAGCACACTTGGAAAATATTGCACTTAATGTAGTTTTAAGATTGTTTAATAAGATATGGGAAGCATGCAAAATACCAAAAGCATGGAAACAATCAATAATAATACCAATAGTAAAACCTGGGAAAGATCCATCAGACCCTTCAAGTTATAGGCCAATAGCACTTACATCACAGTTAGGGAAAACCATGGAACGTATGGTGACCGATAGATTAACATTCTTTTTAGAAAGCAGAAATTTATATTCACCATATCAAAGTGGGTTTCGTAAAGGGAGAAATACAATGGACTCTTGCTTATGCCTGGAATCTGAAATTAAAAAAGCTCAGACAAATGGGGAGGTGGTGGTAGCTGTTTTCTGTGATATTGAAAAAGCATATGATATGTTGTGGAAGGAAGGGCTACTTATTAAATTAAATAAGTTAGGTGTTGGTGGTAGACTATACAACTGGGTGTTGGACTTTTTATTTGACCGGGCAATAGAAGTCAGGGTGGGCACAGAGTATTCAAAAATGTATAACGTTGAAAATGGTACACCACAAGGCAGTGTGTGTAGCCCAGTGCTATTTAATATCATGATTAATGATATATTTGAAAAGGTTGAAAAAAATATTGGGAAGTCTTTATACGCAGATGATGGGGCTCTATGGATAAGAGGACGAAATTTGAAATTCATACAGAAGAAAATGCAGGCAGCAATTAATGAGGTGGAACAGTGGGCAAATAAATGGGGTTTTAAAGTGTCTGTTGCGAAGACACAGGTGATATGTTTTTCAAGGAAGCATAAGGAAGTGTCATTAAAATTATATGACCAAATACTAGAGCAGGTCAAGGTCGTAAGAATCTTGGGAATATGGTTTGATGAAAAGCTGACTTGGAAACAGCACACCGATAAGGTCAAAAATAAATGCAAAAAAATCAATAACCTTTTGAGATGTTTGTCAGGAAGGGACTGGGGAGCCACTACAACTTCATTGCTAAAGATATATCAGGTTTTGATGAGATCTACAATGGATTATGGATGTATAGTGTATATGTCAGCAGCAGAGTGTCATCTAAAAAAAATAGATGTGGAACAGGCACAAGCATTAAGGATGTGTAGTGGAGCATTTAAGACATCTCCAGTAGCTGCTATACAAGTGGAAATGGGGGAACAACCATTAAGGATAAGAAGAACAAAAATGATGTTAACATACTGGGTTAATCTTCAGGGACACTATGGTTCTCACCCAACTAAAGCTATCTTAGAGGATTGTTGGGAACACAATAAAAGTAATTATTTAAGTTTTGGATGGGTGGGGAATGCTAAAGCAGAAAGCCTTGGCCTGTGCAACATAAAATATAGTCCTACAGTAGCATATCCAGATATTTCTCCATGGTTATTTATAGATCCATTAGTTGACTTAAATATACAACAACAAATTAAAAGGGAATGCAAACAAACAAACACAGGAAGAATAGCAGAAAGATACATAGAGCAATATTATACAGATAAGCTCATTGTGTTTACTGATGGATCTAAAGACCCAGAGACCGGACGGACAGGAGCTGCCATGTACATCCCAGCAAACAAAATAGGCATTAAGAAAAGAACCCCAGATCATCTCTCTGTGTATACAGTTGAACTTATAGCCATTCTGATAGCGTTACAATGGGTAGAAGAAAACAATGAAGGCAAGGTAGTCATTGCATCAGACAGTTGGGCAGCACTCACCAGTATCAAATCTGTGACGTCATGTAGGCTAGATTTGATATATAATATTCATCAGCATCTGTATAGAATGTTCCAAAAGGGATTGACTGTCTGCTTTGTTTGGGTTCCTGCTCATGTAGGGGTAGAGGGAAATGAAGATGTAGATTTAATGGCAAAACAAGCGCTCAAAGTAAAGTCAGTTGACATGCAAATCCCATTAAGTAAAACTGAAGGTAAAGCATTCATTAAAGAACAAATGCAAAATAAATGGCAAGAATATTGGGAGTTAAATGAAACTGGTAGACATCTCTATAATATACAAAAAAATGTTGGTTTGAGGAAAAAGTTGGGCAGGAGCCGAAAGACAGAGACAGTCATTACCCGTCTAAGAATAGGACATACAGGGCTTAATTATTCACTTTACAAAATAGGTAAACACCCAACGGGACAATGCGCAAGTTGTAATGGTGCAGAGACAGTACAACATGTGCTGATCGAGTGTAGGGGATATGTGGTGGAGAGGAACAAATTAGCAGAAGTTGTAGATAAAGTTAAACTCAAGTTCACAGTAGAGAATCTCCTTGGGGATAAAGCATGGGAAATATCCCAACATCTTATTAAATATTTGAAGGAGACAGGACTAATAGAGAGAATATGATGTTTTTTTTTTATTTTTATTTTTTTATTATTATTATTATTATTATTATTTTAATTTATTTTAGCAATCTGCTAATCTTCTGATCCACACTCCAGTCTAGTAGGTGGCGGTAATGCTCCTAAAAGCTGGTTGCCAACCGCCAATCAAATCAAAAGAAGAAGATGTCTTTGCCAGTTCGTTAAGCTTCGTGCCTGTATTCTAGTCTTTTGTTCACCTAAGCTCATAGCGTTTTGTGTTGGAGATTCTCGTATCCATTTTGCCATTGTTGTCTTCCCTGTTCCAGACCATCTAACCACCTGTCTTGTCTAGTCCTGGTAGTGTCTCTGGTCTCCTCCTGTCCTGTCCTACTGACTGATCCCTGTGGCTGCTATTTCTCCCCGCCAAGCAGCAAGACTGGTTCAGTGCCTGATCGTATCTGATGGTTCTAACTACTTATGCTGTTTGATCCTGTCTGGCTCCCGCTACATCTTTGGGCCTCATACTGCGCACCTGCCAATGTTCACCGGCCTGCTTACTACCTGGGCTGTTCTCAGTGGCTGTTCCCTCAGCGTGCTTGTCTTTGTGCCTCACCCCCTTCCTACTGTATGGACTGTGTTCACCTCCTCACCCTCTATATTCCAAGTCCTGTCAATAAACCTGTAAAACTCATCCTGCGTTTGAGTCCTCCCTCACAGATCCCTGACATAAAAGGAATATGTTCAAAAAAGTTAAAGTTCAAAACAATGTGCCTGATTTAACAGAAGTATGACTTTTACAAAAGCACATTACAAAAACAACACAACATAAATATAAGATGATAAATAAAGCGGCATTTAACTTTAACATTATTGTATTTAATTTAACTTTCAAAAGCTGTTTTTATTATACATTACAACTGTAAACTTTTAACTATTTTTGAATACAAAGTAATGTGCATGTGTATTATTATTATTATTATTATTTTTTTTTATGTATTCATATCTTGTACCACGTGTGTGTGGAAATTGCTGTGTTATGACTGTGGAACTTTTGTGGACGTTTAAAATTGTGCTAAACCATCTCGCACCCTGCTGAAGCCCTGTTATAAAACATACGAAAAGTATTACTTTAATTTAACATGAATAGTTAGCATGTTACTACCTTGAAACCGATAACTATGTTTATTTTGATATGCAATGATAATGGCGCTCTGAAGCGCTTGCAGTCATGCATCATTGTGTCATGCGATGATTGACGTCGTGCCTTCCCACCTTCGCATTTAAAAAAACCAAAAAAAAAAAAAAAAAAAAACACTAGCAAGCCAGCATCCACTTCAAAACGTCCTACTCTCTCGAAAATCTAAAGGTAAGATATGCATATTTCATTTTAAATTAACTAGTAATGTTGTTTTTATATATTTGTATAATTTTTTATAGTTTTTTTTTTTTTTTTTATTTAGTAAGGTAAGGGTCGAATTTTAACAAACTTAGCAAAACCAACCGCAATTAAACTACACAGCTCAAGTATAAAAAGTAAAATATGTTAATTTTGGCATAGACTGCAATTAATGATACGACTTTTCACTATGTTAAGTGTCTCATCGTAATTTTCTACGTTATTAGGCCTACTCCCTCAAAACAGCCGAGGGAGTGATGGTGGGATTGCGCCATTTTAAATTAGTCCACCAGAGTTGGCAGATACAGCGAATAACTATCTATTCTGTCATTGTGCTTGGATGTGAAATTCACACAACTTTATTTCTTGGAACAGAAATGGATTTTTGCGTCTCTTTTTTTGCAGCATAAACATTGTAGCATAAAAGCACCAAGTGTTCTGTCCCCGTTTTATAGCTCGTTCAAAACAACCCGCATTGCAAAAAAGCCCGGCCAGCATACAGCGGACTGCTGGTTTATTCGGAGCAATTGTGTAGTGATCATGTTCACCAACAGAGGGGGACGTGCAGCTACACTTGGTCGCGCGCTGCTACTTCATGAAGAACACCTGGATCTGGACCAGAGCAGAGCGCCATTATCATCACATATTAAAGGGCACCTATTATGCCCCTTTTTACAAGATGTAATATTGGTCTTGGGTGTCCCCAGAATGTATTTGTGAAGTTTCAGCACAAAATACCCCACAGTTAATTTATTATAACCATTTGAAAATGTCATTTTTGGGGCCTGTTTTAAAAGAGCTGTTTTGGTGTGTACCACCTTAAATATAAATGAGCTGCATATCCCCGCCCTGCCTTTGGATGAGGGCGTAACTTGCATACCTATGGCAATAAACAGTCGGTAGAAGCAGAATGGCTGAGAGTGAGAGACCCGCTGTTTTGTATGGCATTCAGCCGTACATGTTTGAACCGGAATCAGACCCAGATGATGAAGAGACTCCGGCAGAAGAAACACAATTGAGAATGGAGCAGGACGTCTCTGAATGGTTATTTGATACATTTATGTACTTATAGAGTTTTAATCGCGTCCCCTTTGCAATTATGGATGTGCAACACACACACACAAACACTTTGATAACGTTCACGCAATTTTTTGAAACTACAAACACAAATACTGTGATAACGTTTGCTAAGTACAAACGAAATTATATTTATGCGAGGGAACGGTTGCGTGAATTGGCTGACATCGACTGAAATTACTATTTGCTCAAAAAACATTAAATACACTTACTTCTTCTGGAGTTGACGTTGGATCGCGAACAGTAGGCAACGATCCACACTTGAGGATTAACTTTGAAGCAAGACCTGCTTTGAATTGACCCTCGTTCTCAAAACAGTCAGTCAAAAAATGATTCGCGCAAACATAAACGTATTTTGGAATTTTGAGTGGCGCCTTTCCTTCGTAAATAAAATCCATCCACTGCGTTTTCAGTGGCTCTGATGTCGGAAGTAAGTGAAAACTACTATGTTCATTATTACATCCCACAACAGAACACTTATGTTTCTTAGGAGACCTTACCGGCTGTCGTTGAAACAATGGAGGATGGTTGACAGATCACCGAGGGCGGGGTCTATGCCAAAACCAGATTGTCAATCAAACCACGTGGGTGGGGCTTAGCGCAATTCTACGTCACAGTGAGAGCAATCTTAGAACAGGGCGTTCTGAGACAGTGCTTATGAATTATTGAGATTGTAAAAAAACCACTGGGTGGATTTTTCTCATTCTAGGGTGGTTTTGCTCACACACTGCCAACACACATTTATGGTCAAACACCATGTAAAAGTGAATTTTGCATAATAGGTGCCCTTTAAAATAAACATTGTTGCCGGTTTCAAGGTAGTAACATGCTAACTATTCATGTTAAATTAAAGTAATACTGTTTGTATGTTTTATAACAGGGCCTCAGCAGGGTGCGCGATGGTTTTGCACAATTTTAAACGTCCACAAAAGTTCCACAGTCATAACGCAGCAATTTCCACACACACGTGGTACAAGATATGAATACGTAAAAAAAATAATAATAATACACGTGCACATAACTTTGTATTCAAAAATAGTTAAAAGTTAACAGCTGTAATGTATAATAAAAACAGCTTTTGAAAGTTAAATTAAATTTAATTTAATAATGTTAAAGTTGTTAAATGCCGCTTTATTTATCATCTTATATTTATGTTGTGTTGTTTTTGTAATGTGCTTTTGTAAAGTCATACTTCTGTTATATCAGGCACATCGTTTTGAACTTTAACTTGTTCATATTCCTTTTAGTAGTAGATATCCCTTTACGTGTCAGTTTAGTTATTTGGACAGAAATATAAAGTACTGGCATGGCTTGATCATAATCATGCATGCTTTTTAAGAGAGTGCTCCTGTTAATGATTTGATAGTATTTTAAAATAATTGCCTTTTCTGTTTTTTCTCTCATTGTTTTTTGAATATGAAGCTGATGGGTCTGCCCCAACCCAGGAGTGATGGACTGAAGAATTTTCAATGCTCTTATCCTGTTTTATTGTACTTTTTATTTTTCTTCTTATGATCAATAAAAAGGTGGTTTACAAATTCTGAGTTGAAAGTCATTTTCTTCACAGTACAAATATTTTCTCATGTAATTTAAATTAAGTCAGGTACAGGTTTACTAAAACATAATTTTCTTTGCAAATGAGCACATTAAAGCACATTAATTTCACCTACAGGAATAAAAAAGAAATATAAATGGGGCCCAGTTCTCATCTACTGTGGTCCCACAAAAACCCCATAGAGGGGCCATTTGTGGGTCCAGTGTTATCACCCTTCTGGGTCCCATAAGGGTTCTGTATGTGGCCCACATTGGCCCCATTTATTAGAACCCATATGTGATCCATGTGGGCCCCTATAATGAAAACACAAATGGGCCCCACTTAGAGCACACTATGGACCCATCATGTGCCCCTATGGGCTAACACACATGGGGCCCTACAGGAATAAAAAAGAAAAATAAATGGGGCCCAGTTCTCACCCACTGTGGTCCCACAAAAACCCATAGAGGGGCCATTTGTGGGTCCAGTGTTATCACCCTTTTGGACCCCATAAGGGTTCTGTATGTGGCCCATATTGGTCCCATTTATTAGAACCCATATATGACCTGTTACGGTTGCTGGTATACAAAGCACACAACAAGGAGATAGAGTGAATATAGGACTTTACTTGTAGAGAAACAGGAATCCAACAGAACATACAACCACGTAGCATAAACAATACCGGACAACACAAGACTAGAAACACAGGGTATATATACAAGGGACTAACAAAGGAACTAAACTAGGAGACAGGATAATTAACAAGGCACAGGTGAATCAAATGAACTAATTAACAGAACGGGGAAACTAGGTCACAGGGGCAGACAGAGACATGACATGTAACATTTCGCCCCCTCCCGGATAGGCGCGTCCTCGCGCCGTAAGAGTGCAGAGGAGGGAGGGAGGGAGGGGGTTCTGGAGGAGGGCGGAGTACAAACAAAACAACAAAAGAAAAGAGTCCATAGAACATAACAATGACAGTCCAAGGGGGAGTGGAGGGTGGGAGGAGCCAGGGGAAAGCCAGGAGCAGGAAGAGCCAGATGTTACCCCAGAAGCCAGCCAGGACGAGGCCCCAGGGTAGAGTCGCAGGTGGGAGGAGCCATGGTGGAGTCGGCTTGGGGGCAGACGACACCCTGGGGACGACCAACGGAGATTCAGCTGGAGACCCAGATGTAACTGACAAGCCGACGAGCCCACGCGCAGCCGATGGTCCTTGAGACCGAGGAGGAGCCATGGCGACGAGCGTCCGAGGAGGAGGCGGACATCCAGCGGGCAGAGGCTGAGCCGGTGGGACCAAGGATGTAGGCGGAGCTGGAGGGAAGGAGGAGCCAGACGGAGCCGTACTACTGACCAAGGCAGAGCCGGAAAGACGAGGGAGCCCGGAGAAGCCGTATGGCCGATGGTGTCCGGTGGAGCAGAGGGAGGGAGGAGCCAAGGTGACGCCGAAGTGTCGACGGGCCGAGGTGGAGCAGGGGGCGTGGAGGATGGAAGTGGAGGCAGGGGATCCTCTTGAGTAGATGGAGCGGAGGAGCTGAAGATGCTCGACATCCCCACCTGGCATGTGGGAGATGTCGATGTCGATGCCCCAGTACCGGGGCGATGGTACTGTCCAATCCTTTCCTCGGTCCTGGCTCATCCATCGCGGTGGGCTGGCCTCCTCGGTCTGCGGTGGGCTCATGAAACATCTCCGTTGTGATGTTCGTCGATGGTGGTTGACTGGCTTCTGGCAGTGGAGTGGGGCTGGCGGTGAAGTCATCCTCCGCGGGGCAGACGGTGACAGGTGAGTCGTTACTCACCAGCACCCACTCCACGAGTGCGGCGAAGTTCTTTCGAGGACCGCTCCCTGGGAGGCGTGCTCGGGACCGCTCACTTAGGTTGTAGAGATAAAGTACACGGAGCGTGCAGTCAGGATAGTGCGTATGGCACGCCAGCTCCAAAAACTCCAGGGTGTGAGCCTCCAGGGAGCGGTCCCTCTGCTCCAGGCGAAGAATGGCGACATCAGGGTCCAAGGCGAAGAACAAAGGGGAAAAACAAACAAAAAGAAAATCGCCTTGGTCCGGTATTCTGTTACGGTTGCTGGTATACAAAGCACACGACGAGGAGATAGAGTGAATATAGGACTTTACTTGTAGAGAAACAGGAATCCAACAGAACATACAACCACGTAGCATAAACAATACCGGACAACACAAGACTAGAAACACAGGGTATATATACAAGGGACTAACAAAGGAACTAAACTAGGAGACAGGATAATTAACAAGGCACAGGTGAATCAAATGAACTAATTAACAGAACGGGGAAACTAGGTCACAGGGGCAGACAGAGACATGACATGTAACATGACTCATGTGGGCCCCTATAATGAACACACAAATGGGCCCCACTTAGAGCCCACTATGGACCCATCATGTGCCCCTATGGGCTAACACACATGGGGCCTGTGTGGAGCCGATGGACAAAATTATATGGGCCCCACTTGGGTTGCCCATGCAGGGCCCAAGTGACAGCCCATCAAAAACCCACATGGGGCCCACATGGACATGTTAGCTTGGAAACAGCAGCTTCTGCTTTTAAAGTGGGAACTGCTTCATCTTTCAGTAAAAGCCTTTGTGCAAATCCACCATTGAACTCGTGTAGATTATGGAAGCTGTCTTCTACAGCGCATCCAATGTAGACAATATTACAGATTATAATGGGTTCTATTATCTTTTGACACGCCGCGTCGCGCTGCTCGCATCTGGTGTACACAACTCTTCTGCTTCCACATGCTGTGCCACATGGCCTCACTCACTTTGTTGCTTGTTCCCGGGGGCAGTGTTTTGAAGGGTTTATTATATCACCAACCCGGGAAGAAGCTTGCTGTAGTCCAAACCGGTCGTTTTTGTAGGCATTAAACTGCCATAACTTTAAAAGACAATATCTCCGTTTGCATTCAACTTTCAGTGCTGTAACAATGCAGATACTGTTTATGCTCAAGCAGCAACATTACACACTAACTAAAGTTAAAAAAGTGAAATCGCATTGAACCACCCCAGTGTTAATTTTGACAAGAAATTTTAATTTAGTTTTAGTCTTAGTCTTTTGACTATAATTCTTTTTAGTTTTAGTCAAGTTTTAGTCATCTGATTTGTTTTAATTTTAGTCTTATTTTAGTCGACTAAATTTGCTTGGTATTTTAGTCAACTAAAATAAGACTAAAATCAATAACAGATTTACTAGACATTTTTTTACCGCTGGTATCGGAAATAAACTTAACCAAAATATATAAAACACAAATTCAACTTTATTTCAACACAACTGTGTCTTTATTTCAATTCAAAAGCTTTTATGCAGCAACAAACACTGTTATGGTAATGTAAACAATAACTAGCTGCCAATTCACCATCAATAAAAGAAAAATAATGTTAGGTCCAGGACCTTAAAGCTTACAGCTGAGCTGAACAATAAGTGCAAACATTTTTAATTTGAATCTAAAGTGCACTGAACGACATTTTCTTCTTGCTACCACAATGCTGGCAATTCAACCACAGAATACTAACACTTATTTACCTCTATTCATTTTCAAGAAAGCACTAAAGTGCTAAAGTGACTTTTGCTCTGTTACGCTTTCCCCTGGTAAGGTCACCTGTGACACTGAATACTCTCTCTGCAAAAGCTTGCGAAACCAGCATTGCTAACAGATCTAATGCTAATGGTTTCAAGCTGTGATAAAATGTGTCACATTTCCCAAGCCAAAACTGGATTCCTGAATCACAAGTAATGGGCTGTGAGAGCTCCTCCTTATACTTGCTTAGTTGCTGCCTAATGCTACATGTGGAGGACTTTGGTTTAGGCTTTGCACTGCATTTGGACAGAAATCTGAAGACTGGCTGCCTTGAGGAGGAGGATGGTGGTCCAGGGTCAGGCTCTGGTCCATTCAGTTCCTCCACATCATCATCAGGGTGAGTCTCTTGACTCTGAGTGCACTGGACCACGTACCCCTCTGCCTGCTTAAAAAGTTCCTGAACACTGTCATCAGCCACATCAAGGAGAGTATCACACACAGTAGGGTTGAGAAAGAAAGCAGCTGCAACAAGAGGAGAGAACTTTTCATCTGATGGATCCAATACCCAGGCAAAGCACTGGTTTAAATTGACTTTCCTTTTTTCGTGCTAGAGTGGAAAAATCCCGATGCTTTGTGTTTTCTTCAAAATCAGTAAGGTGGCTATGCAAATCTAAGAGGGCAGGGATGATCAGTGACATAGACATCGTGTCACTCTGAAGAGTCTGTGTGTGTTCGGCAAAAGGCAACATGAGTTCATGCAATGAGCTGAGCTTCTGCCACTCACTAGAGAATAAGTTGTCCCACCCCATCTCATTCGCTATTTCGCAAAGAGGATCTTTAACTTTGAGGAGTCGTGCAATCATGTAATATGTACTTAACCAGCGCGTGGGACAATCATTCACAACAATTAGGCCACACTTATCCAAAATCTTCTGAGTTGCAATAGATGACTTGCGAAAGAGCTTCACAATTGATCGTGTTTTGTCAAGGATTCGCTTCACACTTGCCTCCTTGTTTAGCATGTGGACCACAAGCTGCAGCGTGTGAACCACACATGGCATCCTTTCCATATCTATCTCCATGTTTTGATAGCTACCAAAAAGAAAGTAAATACATATCAGGTAAATGAGGTAATACATTAACTTACTGTCAAATGAAATTATGAATAAAAGTGGCTTACCGATGGTCTTCAGTCTCCTCCTCTGAATCAGTTTCACCTCGGGGGGACTCCTCTTTATCATCTGAGCTAGCCTCTTCTTCTTCTTGAGTACTGTGTTTAAATGCTGCTACCATATTGCTACCATTGTCCGTTATTACAGTCAGAATTTTGTCATTTGAAATGCCCCATTCCTGCATGCACTTATCCACGCAGGCCTTAATGGACTGGGCAGTGTGTGGATGGGCAACTTGTTCAAGAGCGAGCAGGATGTGTTCTGGATTGTTTTGATCAACACAAAAAAAGCAACAACTTATGCCAAGGAATGATGCAGACAGTCCCTTTTTAGTCCATAGGTCAATTCCAATTGACACTTTACGAGCACCACACAGTCGTTTCTTAAACTTTGTCATTTCTTCCTCATAGTGTTTTTCAATCAGATTGTTTATCTTTGTTTTCTTTGGCACTGTCAGCTTCTTATTAAATGTTTCTATCATGAGAATGAGCAGTTTATATTATTTATTCATTGCAATCACTTTAATTGCGCAAGCAGTAAATATTAAAGCACTAAACGCAAATAAAAGAGTGAAAAAAGTAAATATTTAATAAGTTGGCAGCTAGGTGGATAAAAAAGTAACAAGATTTTATAAGGTATTCATTTGTCTAGCAATATTGTATTTTTGTCATGAATGAGGCTCCCTCAACTCGTCCTCCGGACCATCGGAGGGAGCCATCACCGGAATATTGACTGTTTCACATTCGGACTACATTTCCCATAGGCCCTCATTCCTGGGACTGATTACACATGCACCTGCACCACATCACACACACACTATTTAAGAGCTTCACACACTGCATTACATCGTGAAGTCTTGATTTGCTAAGGTGATCATTTCTGAGCGTTATTTCTGTGGACTGTTTACCCGTTGCTACCTGGACTGTTTATCTCCTGAGAACCTCTGCCGCCTACCTTGAACCTTGCCTGGACTCTGATCTGTGTTTGCTTGCCGCCTGTCTCGACCATTGCCTGTGACCCGTTTATGATTCTCGCTGCCAGCCCTAACCCTTGCCTGTCCCCGACTACGGTATTGTTTTTGCCCTGTTTGTTTATACTGTGTTTTAATAAAGACTGCAAATGGATCCACTCTCCACTGACCCATCATTAATTTTTTAAATACCACAATATTGCTAGATTAGTATGTATAATTATAGGATGTGAACAGTCACGTTTCACATGACTAATCTAGAAATATTTGTGATATTGTCAACAAGTAGAACATTATGAAATATACTAAACATTAATATTAATCAAATGTATGTAGCATAATTTTACGTATTCGTATGGTGCTCTCATCTAACTTGAAGAAGGGGCTCTTTTACAGTACTTTTCAGTTCGAAATATTTAATGCTACAACATCTACGCACTGCAGTCTTCCAATTTTGTTTAGCTCAAACATCGTTGTGAATTTACCTTTGAGAAAATGTCGGGGTGGCTCGTCTGTAAATGTCTTTTCAAATTGGTTGTGTTTTTGCCACGAATGACCTTGCCACAATGCTTCACACTGTTTTGTTTTGTTTGTCGTCAAACGTGAAGTGAGCCCACAAGTCTCCCCTTCTTTTTCTCCCGGCTGTGGACATTTTGTAGCTCTTTTACACATCGTCTCTTCCAATGCAGTCTTCCCACGAGCTCAGTCAAAGACTGAATACCTTCGCTTCACATCTCAATAAGTCAGGCTCTGATTGGTTCTCTTCTCATGCAGTCTCGCCTGTTCCGTTTTGCCGATTGGTTCTTTTGTTCATTCCTCGCATCTCTCCCGTCTGCTTATTGGATTCCTTCGTACAGTCTATTTTCGTCTCATCCTTTATTCGTTGACGATAATGTCAATCAATTTAGTCATAGTTTTAGTCTCCATCAGTGACTTATTTTTTTTTAGTTTTAGTTTCGTTTTCGTCCGCAAAAATATATTTGTGACAAATAATGACGAAAATATTTAGTCAACGAAATTAACACTGAACCACCCCTTTAAACACCTTCTCACAAGCTAGAGCTCCGTCAACAAGATGTCTCTACTCCCTGAAATGGTCCATCTTTGCCGCCTGGTGCATGGCCCATGGCATGGATCCATTGACTTGTGAAATATCACAAATATTGTCCTTCATTCAAGACTTAATGGATAGAGGCCATGCTCCCTCTACCCTTAACCCTCTACCGCATAGTGTTGCCATATGGCAACATACTCTTTGTGTTCATTTCCTTGCCACTATCTCTTTAAGAGAACATTCTTGTTTTGTTTTTTTTTTTTTTTGTTTTTGTTTTTTGTTGGTAAGAGAAGACCTTAGTTTAGCCAATGATGTGCTTTGGTTAAGTCACATGACATGCAATTTTTTTTCTGTGGCGCGATTTCTGACAGACTGCCATCTCTTGTCGGTAGTTGCTGAAAGCAAACTAAAACGTCAGTAACAAACAAGGTCCCTCCCATGTCACATTCACAAAAAAATTGGTAACATCATCTCAGGTAAGTTATGATGACATATTCACCTCTCAAAGTTTTTATGAAATTAGTTTTTGGTAAATCGATAAAATGTCTGTGTTGCCATATGGCAACACTGCGCAATAATGGAATGACATTATTATAATAGGTTAGATAGCAAGCAAAGGCCAGCTGCAGTCTGTTAAGCTGTAACAATAACAACATTAATTTTAGTGATATAATGTTGATTAGTCGTATGTTAAGGACTGCCATGACATTTGTGTTATGGATTAAATCAACATCAGAGACCTGCCACCACAGCCAGTGCTACTGGCCCAGATCTACCACTGACCTACCATGGTGTCTCAAAAAGGCAGGTGCAAGTGGTTGTAAGTGTATTGTTAGGGTGAAGTGCACCAAATGTGATGTGTACATGTGTCTCACCTCTGAAAAAAAAAAAATGCTTTTTAAAGTTTCGTACAGAAAAAAGGTGAAGTTTCAAGGATTATGGGGGATTTATGTTCATAACCTTCCTCTCATAAGATTGCGTAATGTTGAATTTTCATGAACTGCAATGTTTTTGGTTTTATGTCAATGTTTTATGATACATGATGAACAGTATTAGATTTGTTTTTAACTGTCTACATTTGCAATTTAAATAATATTCATGAAAAACGTAATGAAATTCAAAGAATATAAATAATTATTCAGCAAAAGGAGAATAGAATAAATAAAAGCCCAAGATGTTGGAAAATAAGTATAAGGTGTTTATATTTACTGCTAAAGCTTATAATAGCACCAATTGATTCAATACAAACAACATTTCTGAAGAAAAATATTAACTATATACACTTACACTTATTCTAATTTACTTCCACTATTGTACGTTGTTGCCATATGGCAACATCTCATAAAGTACCTTAAAATAATATTTTTTTCCAAAAAATTTTTACAGCACTTTAAGTTAAGCCATTCTAAGAAAAGAAAAAGAGTCAAACATTTTTATTTTTTATTTTTTATTTTTTTTTTTTTTTTTATAGATTTATCATAATGTGTGCGGTAGAGGGTTAAGGTCTATGTTGCAGCTATAGCAGCCTCTCATGCTCCTATAGCAGGGCAGTCGATAGGGAGAAACAACTTGGTTGTTCACTTCCTTAAGGGATCCAGGAGGTTGGGACCTATCTGTGGTTCTTAGAGGTCTTAAGGCCCTACCTTTGAGCCAATCCAGACTGCCGATTTACGTCCCGTCACTGAAAACCGCTTTACTGCTAGCTTTAGCATCGGTTAAGTGTGTGGGAGATTTGCAGGTGCTCTCTGTGAGCCCCTCCTGCCTTGAATTCAGGCCTAGTGACTCCAAGGTCATCCTGAAAACCAAGACATGGATACGTCCTGAAGGTCCTATCCACCCCCTTTAAGGCACAGTTGGTTATTCTCTCCTCTCTTCCTCCTTCTCAGGATGATCAGGAGTCGAACCTACTCTGTCCTGTCAGGGCCTTGAGGACTTATATTGACCGTTTCGCCTCTTTTCACCAGGCGAAACTTCCGTTCACGAAGCCCAGACTTTCCAGATGGATTGTCAATGCCATAGCGCTTGCTTACTAGTCTTTAGGCTTTTAATGCTCTTTAGGCATAAGAGCGCATTCCACGAGGGGCATGGCCTCCTTCTGGGCATAGTCCTGTGGCAGTAACCTTGGTTCCCTTAGGCTGCATTTACACTGCAAGTCTTAATGCACAGATCCGATCTTTTGACCATATCCGAATTGTTTTTTTTTTTTTTTTGGCCAGTGTGTTTACATTCACTATAGATGCGACTGGTATCCGATATCCGTGTTTACAATACTTCCTGCCCCAAAATGATATTTTATCTACAGTTATCAGTTTTAGAATTCCATTTTTTCCATGTATTCGAGTGAGCAAGGGAGAGCACGTGTGCGAGAGAGAGAGAGAGAGAGAGAGAGAGTAGCTACAATGAAGCTTTTGGCTTATAAGATAAACAACAACTCTAAAACAGTCTCTTTTAAATTAACCAGACAAAGGTTGAAATTCAGCTTCTGAATGTATGTGTGTGTGCACAATTTCTTTCTAGAAAAACAGATAACATATAAAGTTCCCACCTCAATAATAAAGCTGCGAATTTTTAGTGTGAGTGCATACAAGCACGTCTGCTTCATAATACAACATTAAAGCTACCTTTTAGTGAGCAAACGTGCTGCCCTCGCCTTGTGATGGCTTGGAATTCCAATGGGAATCGGATATGCGTGTTTAGACGTAGGTTGCATGTCCAGAGATCAGATATGTATCGGATTTAAAACCACATTTGGAAGTGGCTCAAATCGGATGCGAAAAAATCGGATCCCGTGTGGATTTTTGTGTTTACACGTGTGCAACTAATTCTGATCTGTGTCAGATGTGAGCAAAAGATCTGATTTTTGTGCCAGTGTAAACGCAGCCTTAAATATATGGAACAAGTACTGTGTATTTTGCCTTGCTATTTGCGGGACGCATTATGCCGTCGCTTCAGTCGAATTAAATAATTTGCCATGGTGAGACGGCCACTTATATAGCCCGATACCCTGCCCCTTTTGGCAGGCTCGCTCACCATTGACTCGCACGTTTACTTTAACTTCACAAGCCAATGGCCATGCAGTTTAAATCAAACATTTGTTTAGCTGACCATCGATAGTTTGCAGGCGATCATATGTCGCATATGTCACATGTCTTCCTTTGTTCTGTTTTCCCACCACCTTTTAGTTGTCATGGTAATTCATTTAATCATCACAGGTGTTCATCATTAGTTCCCTCATTTGCTCGTATTTAAGTTCCTGCCTTTGCACTCTTTAGTTGTCTGGTATTGCTTGTGTTTGTAGCACACTTACGCTTTTGGATTATCTTTATGTCTTCTAAATAAACCTTCTTTGATTTTTGTACTTATCTTCGTCTTCCTGGGCAAGAGGAGCAAGAGACATTGCTTCGATTAATGTTGCCCCGATGAGGGGTACAACAAACTACTTTTGGAGGTAAGTATTGTTTTTGTGTTCCAGAGCGGCAGAGACTTGGAGCTGTACGTGGAGGAGTTCCTCAACATCTGCCATCACGCCACCTGCAATGACGTCTGTCTGATGGAGGGATTTCGATGTGGTCTGAATGAAGATCTCCGCTTCGTCATGCCCCGCGGTGATCCCTGCTGGACCCTAGTGAGCTACATCAACTTTGTGCTGTGGACAAGCGGATCCGAGTTCACAGTGGGCGAAGCGGAGGATTCCAGCAGCCTCGTCCAGCCACACCCCACAGACGTCTCACAAGCCAACCCAGAGCACAGCCCACCAGCACCCATCACCATGGAGACGATGACGCCTGAGCCCCCCGAAGATGGAGAGCTTCCGCCCACCACTTGGATGGAGCCTGCAACCACAGCGCCCACTAGAGCCCCAGAGCCGAAGTTCCCATGTGAGTCTGACCAGGGGTGTGAGCCGGCAACAGCCGTCCCGGTGGGGATATTGGTGGAGTTTGACACTGGGGAAGATTGGCTTATTGACTGGAATACAGAGGTACTGCTTCCCACCCTGCCCCACCCTAATCTTCATCTCTCACATCTACCATCAAGCACTGCAATTTATCCAGCCCTGCCTCAGCTGTCCTCCTGCAGCTCCTCATCTTCCCTGGTGTTTATTGGCAGTAAGGTGAAGTCTCCGTGTCTGCACTCAACAACATCGGCAGATCTAGTAGATCCTGTGGCTCAGCCTCCGGCCTCTGATTCCCTCATACCACCTCGGACTGTCGACCGTTTGGCTTCACCTTGTCTCCTTTCACCCTCAACTCCACCAGAGACCCTCCACCATGAAGCTGCACCGGCTCCCCTGTCCCGTCGGCTTGCCCTTGGTCGGTTGTCACCCTTGCGCCTTGGACTTACTTGCCTCCCGCTGCGCTTCGGCTCTCCCCCCATGGCTGCAGTGGGATCCTCCTTCCCCTGGACTCGCCTAGGTCCTCGGTCGCACTGGCTCCGCTTCAGGTTTCGGGAGCTCTGATGCCGCCTCGGGCGTTTGTCACCGCACCTCCCCCAAGGTCTCCAGTTCCAGGGGTGTCAGTGTCACTCAGTCCCATCAGCTCTCTGTCATCACCTGGGGATCCCCTGACATCAGCTCAGTCTCCATCGGTCGTCCCACAGAGATCGTCGACTACACCTACTCCTTGGCTCCTCCCTCCATCGACACCGCTGTAGGCTGTCTTCATTACCGTGCTCTGGGTCGGTAGCATCTGCCCACTCCTCCCGTTACCGCCCCCATGGATGCTCCCTCCATCCATTCCTCCATGGAAGTCTCTGCCTCTTGGCCTGCCTCTGCCTGCTTCTTCTCCCCAGCCCTTCTCCAGCTCCTCGCCCTCCTCCAAAGCCTCCTCCCTCCCTCTTTATTTTATTGTTTTTGTTATGGTGCAAGGACACGCCTACTCAGAAGGGGGCGTTATGTTACAGTTATGTCATGTTCGTTTTAGTTCTCATGGACTTTTAGATGTCTTCCTTTGTTCTATTTTCCCGCCACCTTTTAGTTGTCATGGTAACTCATTTAATCGTCACAGGTGTTCATCATTAGTTCCCTCATTTGCCTTGTATTTAAGTTCCTGCCTTTGCACTCTTTAGTTGTCTGGTATTGCTTGTGTTGACTTGTGTTTGTAGCACACTGTGACGCTTTTGGATTAACTTTGTCTTCTAAATAAGCCTTGTTGGATTTTTGTACTTATCTTCCTCTTCCTGGGAGCCACCGTAACAGCATATCTGTCTTTTATAAATCTGATAAAACTAAAGACTCTTCGGAGATATGAAGGATTCTATACTACTCTATAGTATAGTATAGTATAGTATAGTATAGTATAGTATAGTATAGTATAGTATAGTATAGTATAGTATAGTATAGTATAGTATAGCTCTATAGTACCCTTTTAAGTTACTGTATAACTGAGCAGAGAAAGTACTTTTAAGTTGTAAAGAATGTCTGCAGTGAACTTCTGTAAAGTATGTTTGCAAAAAGAAACACTGAAGGTTTAAATCTATCTTGAATTTTGTTTAATAAAATAATAACATGGAGTTGAAAAGTTAAAACATGTATAAAAATGTAACAAAGGTTGGGGTGGAGGGGGGCCTTGCAGTACTGATTCGGAGAGAAGGGGGGCCTTGGAGTAAAAAAAGTTTGAGAACCACTGTGCTAGAGGATGACTGCTTTCAAGGCAAGAAGAACAAACTTACAGCTTGGCAAGATTTCCCACATTTCTTCTTTGGGGTTCTTAGCCTCCACATCATGCATTTAAATTGTTTAATGCTTAGCTAGCCATGGATTATCCCTTACTTGTCAGCATTTGACAAATAAACAGAAATTCAATCAATACTTAGCTACTGCTTAATACAATGCCCTTATGTACAAGAATAATGAAGATAAACATAAAAAGCTTATATTATTTTAATACCAGTAAAGTGGGATCTGTATTTTTCAGTTTTATTTCGATGGTACGATATCAAGCATAGCATCAGTTCTGGCGGATCGCATCAGCTGACACCCAGGTGACTCACGTCTACCTATAGGAATACGACGCCTATCACAGCATCCATATATAAGCTACTCAATATTATCAGTAGCTATCCCATTTCTCAGGAGCTAATTATATGGTGAATTCGATAGACAAAACAGCATCGGGAACTTAGTGAGAGGGATTCATTCCCCACATGGGTTTCACCTTTTGAACATGCGAATTCGCTGTATTGATCATAAGCCACCTGATATGGAAGTGACTAGTTAGCATTGCTTCTCGCATTGCTGCAATTTTGACATGGACTCGCTGAATTTATTTAAATAGAAGAAGGATATCAAGAGAAGATCAAGCATCCTTGTCACAGCCGGCTGTTTCACTCTCTTTCATCTCTGAATTGTTTTCACAAAGCTAAGCTAAATTCCTTTTAATTCTCATTGTTTTAAAGCTATCAGGTTATTGGCAACATGCTCGTTGTTAAGGCTATCCGTGTTGCTTAGGCTTCTAGTCATTCTCAGTTAAAAATGTTTGTGCTGTGCTTTTGCGATCGCATTGGCAATATGCATTTAATTATCTGTTGTCATTACAACTTGCTCGATCGCTGCAACATGCTTGTCAGGCCTTTGTATAGTGCTATACATCGCAGATTCAAGCATCTTTGCGGTGAGAGACAGGAGAACAATGATTCATAGTGCAAATGGAATTATTCTGCTGTGGTGCAACACATATTAAACTTGTTCTAAAAGCGATGATTGCTATCGGATACAGGCTTGTTCCTGAAGCTATAGTTGCTATTGGAAACATGCTTGTTCTAAAGGCTACCTAGTTGCTATCAGAGATGGGCACTTGAGTTAGAGACTCGGACTTGAGTCGCATTTTAACAGATTTCAGACTCTGACTCGACCTGAAATGACTTCAGACTTGACTCGACTCGGCACAAAATACTCAAAATATTTTAAAAATGACTCAAGTCTTTTACCCTTAACTACTGATAATATAATAATAAATAAAGAATTTGTGTTGTTTAAATAGTTTTATAATATCTGCGTCACACATATTTCCTTACGTGTCGTGGTAGATCGGACTTGTCATAGAATTTGATTACGTATGTCCGTGCGTGTATGCGGGAAAACAATTAAAGACAACGGAACGGCGTCATCAAATTTTATGAGACATCGCATCCACAGAGGTTAGTCACATTAACTCACACAGTTAGCTATTATATTGAGGTGTAGCTGCATGGCTCATTTGGATTGCCAGCCTGTTAAAATATGAACAAAAATAATCTAGACTTTAAACCTAGCACTACATTTTATTAATCTTTTCGTATTACATGCAGCTTTCCTATTTCTAGTGTGTCCATAAGGAAGAGAGATTGAAAGAGATGTTAATCCATTTATTACTTAAAGCTCATATTTTAACATATCACAATCAGCATGTGTAGTTTTCTATTGACCTTCTTAAACATTCCGAAGTTTGATATTTTCTGATAATGACTGTCGTAACTAACAACAAAGCTGTATAACAAACTGCTGTATAACAAACCGTGACTCACTGATGCCATCTTGCATCCACTGAGTGACTGTTTTGAAAATGACTACTCGTGTTGCCAGGATGACTGTTTTGTACATTCATTGTAATGGATTATAAAGTAACAAGCTGGATGTACTTTATCCCTTACATCATAGGACCTTAATTTAAAATAAAACAGATGATAGAAAGATCATATTATTTTGTCTATATAATACAAATAGGATAAAAAAAATAGGATTTGATTATGAGAAAAAAAAAAAAATGAATGACTCGAGACTCGACTCAGACTCGTGACAAAAGACTCCAGACTTGACTCGGACTCCAGTGATAAAGACTTCAGACTTGACTCAGACTTGACTTGGACTCCAGATAAAAGACTTGTGAACATCTCTGGTTGCTACTGGGAACATGTTGTTCTTAAGGCTATTTAGTTGCTATGGAAGGCAAATGTATCAAAAATGCTTGTTACCTAAGCTTCCAGTATTATTGCCACATACTATAAGCACATGCTGTGGTAAGTTTATTTGGGTACATGCTTATCTTAAAGCTGTTGTTTTATACTTTATGCTTTATGCTCTTTATGCTATCTGGTCATATTGCAACATTCTGTTAAGTTAGCAACTTTCTGCGGCTTAAAACTTATCCAGAGTATTATAACATGCTTGTCCTTAAATACACTGAGACAAAATGAACAATTCATTACAGAGGTCTCTTATTCAACACCAAGGTCATAGCTTGACAATCTCTTAAAGAAGTGTAGAATCATGGGAGTCATCATTTTCACTTCCACAGCCAAAGGAATCAGCCCAATGGCAGCAGAAATCATGTTCATGATGAGGAAGCACACTGTCACTAGTTTAATACTAGTCTGTGACTATACAACATGCTTGTTGGATTGCTGCTTCTAGGAGTGTAAGCTTCCCCCAATAGATCCTTCTCTTTACATGTTGCTTGCTAATGTTTTCGGAGCTATGCTGCAGGGTGGATGCTTCCCCAACCGAAATACTAGCTAATATAGTTCTGTTATTGCACAACATGCTTAGTTGTATCAGATTTTGCTGTCGTTAGTCTGACCTATTGTGGTGGGTGTATGCTTCCCCAACCGGACTAGTTTATTCTAGTTCTGCGATTATACAACATGCTTGTTGTATCAGATTTGCTGCCGCTATAGGTGTAAGCTCCTCCCCCAAAAAAAAAAAAAAAAAAAAAAAAAAAAAGTTTAAGTCTGGCTGTTGCCTAATACATAATGTATTAGGCAACGGGTGTATGCTTCCCCAACCAGACTACCACTAGTTAATACTAGTCTGTGATTTTACAACATGCTTGTTGTATCAGGGGTGTAAGCTTCCCCCATTAGAGAAAAGGAAAAAAAAGGTAATTTTTAGCAATTCTCATATTCGTGCCTAAGTATATCTAGGTATCAGCATCACGCTTGTTGCTTTTAACCATCCAGCTGTTTAGTGATTGGTGACTGTTGTTGCTAAGTCTGTGTGAACTGGAGGTTGTAATCGACATTACTTCAGTATAGTGGCATATTTCCAAGTAAAGAGGTATCTCCATTTCTCATATCTTGCTCACAGCAGCTTGTCTGTTGCAGGGGAGCATTTAAGGGTGTTTTGCCCAAGTGGCCAACTGATGCAGCAGAGGACACCATTCTAGAAGGGAATCCATCTTCACAATCTGAGTAAAGATTAAAAGACAACTTGCACGAATGAAGGTTTACCACAAAACTACAGCCAACAAGCATGCACATCTGCACATGCAGGAGAGAAATAACTGTCAACACCAGCAGGTGGAAGTAGCATTCATCACTCAAAAGAACTGAAACTTGGACAGCGGATGCAAACCACATGATTTGATTCATTTGATAACTCCTGGCTGCTCCTACTTTCTTCATTCCAGATGGCATGTCAGTGCACTGCTAACATCACACCACATCACAGAAGAACTTACCAAACAAAATGGTTTTAACAGCAGTTCACCTCCTCCTGCTCAAGGACCACACCGCATACTTTTTGGATTTACCATTTCTTACTCACTACCCTGACGGTGTACTCATCTGATTCTACTGGAATGGACTCATTAATTAGGTAAAGACCATGATCCCATATCCCAGTGATGGTCCTCAAAGGAAATTCATAGATTATGTTGAGCAGGTGCTTGTTGCATGTGGATCCTCTTTCACTGTGGTGGAGGCAGATGAATAGGATACCACCAGCCCCACACCCGTAACGGACCCAGAGACCAGCCAGTCGCCAACCATGCCTTTCACGGACCCGCACTCAGAGCCCACCGCTGACACAGAGCCCGAGCCCGCATTGAGGCAACTGCCAGAACCGAAACCTGAACCAAACTTCGCCCAAGTGCTCAAGCCCCACAGTGAGTCTGACCAGGTGTATTAGCTGGCAACATCATCTGTCCCTGTGGAGTTGATTGTGGAGTATGAGGGCATGGAAGGAAGCCCTGTCCATACTCCTGCTGCTGAAGGTGAGCATCTGGCCTCTGGGAATTATTTTGGGATATTGGAGGAGGTACTTACCCCAAGTCTCCCTTCACCACATGTTGAATGGCTGACTTCAAGTGGCATTACAGACGTTATTTCGGAGTAGGAGGTGCAATGCTTATACTTTATAAACCAAATTATTACACTTATTGTGGAATACTTACATGTTTGAGTTCACAGATGATGAATCCAACAAGACCAAGATCATTTATAAAGGTTTTTAAATGTCAAAACACACTCACTTACACATAGTTGAGAATCGGAATATCAGATAGTTTATGACATATGGTAAGCAAGTTTGTAAATATTTTGAATAAAAAAGGAGAAACAAAATAAAAGCGATGCATCTGTCATACAGTGTTATTGTGGCTGAGGTGTGTGACATGACGAGCATGATGTGGCATGGAAACAATAAGGGGAAACGTTCTAAAATAACGGTTGTGTTAAAAAAAAAAAACTCACTCTAGGGGGTCAGCTAGAATATTTTAAACTTATGCGTGAAAGTGGTAAGAAATGTAAAATTACAAACTTTATTAAAGAGCCGTAGTTCGCGGACAAGCTACACAATATCGCGTTCATAATCGAAGGCGATTCATCTGCGATTATGAACGCGATATTGCGTAGCTTGTCCGCGAACTACGGCTCTGTATATTAAGTGCCGCTCCATTTGAAAGCAGGTGATGAACATTTACCGCTAATCACAGAACCGGCTTTACTGACGAGACACGCATGACAATCTCATGCGATTAATCGTGCAGCCCTACCCCCCACTTGAATGATACATGGCCAAAAGTCTTGGTGGTTCTCTGCAGTGGGTTGTAGTCTCAGAAACCCTCATTAGATGAACTGCTTGTTAAAACTTTGCTGCTTTAGTTAGTGGTGGTGTTAGTCTAGTGGTGTTGATCAGATGCATTTTACATACAGTATTTGCAAAAAGCTTCACTGGCAAAAACAAACAAACAAAAAAGGACCTGTTTGAGGTCCTGGTAAAAAGTGATCAGCTAGCATGATTTCACTAATCACATGGGAAAGTGCAAACAAGTTCTAGTCAGGAGGAAAAACTGCTTCCAGTCATTGTGTTCTTGCGTCTTCAATGTTTACCTCTAAAGAAAGACATGTACCCATCATCGCTTTTGTGCAATTTCTTTGCATGTGAGGCCATTTTGATGCAAAGCATCTGAAAGTACCATTTACTGGATCATCAAGAACTTCAAGTTGAAAAATTCAACTGCATTGAAGAAGCCTTCAGAACATCCCAGAGTGTCCAGTAAGCGGCAGGACAGTCACCTCCTGAAGAGTCAATCCTGAACCATGTGCAGAGCTCAGTATTGGCAGCAGGTGTGCATCTGTAGGCACAATGAGGTCAAGACTTTTGGACAGTAGCGTGGTGAAGAAGGGCAGCAAAGAAGCCACTTTTCTCCAAGAAAAACATCAAGGACAGACTAGAATTCTGCAAGTACTGCAGGGATTGGACAGCAGGAGACTGAAAGAAGTTATTTTTTCTGATGAAGCCCCCATTCGACTGTTTGAGACATCTGGAAAATGAATAGTCCAGGGAAATAAAAGGTGGACGCTACCATGATGAGTTCTGTGTCATGCCAAAAGTGAAGCATCCTGAGACCACCCATGAGTGGGGCGGTCCCAAGGGAGTGTCAAATTTGCCTCCAAACATACTGCATGTTATTACCCTTGATAGCAAATACATTATCTAATATTATAATATAATATAATATAATATAATATAATATAATATAATATAATATACTGAGGTCATTATAAAATGCAATTTTATAATCTTCAAACAACTTTCATCTGCTTTGGGGCCCTAACCTATCACAACCATACCTGTAGTATTAGGGAGGGGGGAATAATGTAATGTAATATAATATAATATAATATAATATAATATAATATAATATAATATAATATAATATAATATAATATAATATAATATATATATAATATAATATAATATAATATAATATAATATAATATAATATAATATAATATAATATAATATAATATAATATAATATAATATAATATAATATATATATAATATAAGGCATTTTTTTATGGCATGGGGGGTTTGTTTTATTTAAAGAGCTATTTGAGTTTAGTCATTGAAGAAACATAAAGTACCTGATACATAAACCTTTGAAAATAAAATTATATTCTGGAGGTTTTTAATTGCTGGGGCCAAACTGACCCCACTGGCAAACCCGTGTTGCTGGATTTTGAGGGTAATAGGAGGGATATTCTGTCATGATAATCTATAAATCGCTCATGTGGTAACTGTTGTAAAATGCCTACAGAGCCAGAGAATATATGCTGCATGAAGACAGAACAGGTATAGTTTACTTTAATTACGGTTATAACTTAAGTTGTTATCTTGCTTTTAAGACATGCTATTGCATTTGTGTTATGTACTGTATTGCAATAACATGGCCTCACCCCTTTGTTGCATGTTCTCGGGGGCAGGGTTTATGTAAATTTTAGGGTTAGTGATGTCACCAACCCAGGAAGAAGCTCGTTGTAGTCCCTACCAGCTGTTTAAACAGAGAATTCTTTAAAGGAAAATATCTCCCTTTGCTTTGAACTTTGAGCACCATAACTTTGCAGATGTTATTTGTGCTCAAACAGCAACATTACACACTAACTAAAGTTAAAAAAGTGAAATCATAATGAACCACCCCTTTAAATTACTGGATGTAAATAAGTCAGCTGGTTTAAAAATTTACTGGAAGTAAATAAGTCACTTTTTTCGTACGTCTATAATCTTTCACAGTTTAAATGATTTCCCAAAGAAAGGGAAGTCTGCATTTGTTATTGTGTTGTTAAGAGGAGATCCCTCTGATAACTATAGGCCGATTTCTAAACTTTTGATTTTGTCTAAGGTTTTTGAATCTCTTATTAGTGAGCAGCTGATTTCATATCTGACTGAACATGACATCTTATCACATAATCAGTCAGGAAAGGAAAAAGCTTTTTCTTTAGGAAAAAACACCACACAACTGCTAACAGGGTTCTAAATTATATAATTGAGGCGCATGATAGAGGTCATTATTGTGTTTCACTCTTTATTGATTTATCTAAGGCTTTCAACACTGTTGATGTCAGTATACTGAAAACTAGACTGAGATTAACTGGATTGTCAAATGATACAGTTTCTTGGTTTGAAAGCTATTTACTGGAAAGGACACAGTGTGTGCAGATGGAAGGCCATTCATCCACACTTTTACAGATTATGAGGGGTGTTCCTCAGGGGTCAGTTCTGGGACCTTTACATTTTATCATTTATATTAATAATCTTTATTTCGATATTAGTAATGTTAATTTAAATTTTTATGCATAAGACACCGTGATTTATTGTAGAGAGACTAACAAACCCCCCAAGTCAGATTCCCAGTGAAATGCTCTCAGACAGCAAATGCTGTGAGTTTGCTTCCTTCTTCTCTGAGAAAATTAATAATATCAGAAAGGCGATCAGCACATCCTTGAGCTGCACTGGGGTAAAACAAATCAGATCACAACCTCAGAAAGTAGCTATTATGTCTGTTTTCGAAGCAATTAATGGTAACATTTTGGAAGAAACAGTACAGCACCTTAAAACATCAACCTGCGCCCTTGACACACTTCCCACATCTTTTTTCAAAAGTGTGTTTAACTGTTTAGAAGCAGATCTCCTAGAAGTGGTAAACGCCTCACTTCTCTCTGGGACTTTTCCAAAATCCCTGAAAACTGCAGTTGTTAAGCCCCTCCTGAAAAAGAGCAGTCTGGATAACACCATATTGAGCAACTACAGACCAATCTCAAATCTTCCTTTCATAGGCAAGATCATTGAAAAAGTTGTTTTCAATCAGCTGAACAAATTCTTAAGCTTGAATGGATACTTTGGCAACTTTCAATCTGGTTTCCGACCACATCACAGCACAGAGACAGCACTCATAAAGATAATAAATTATATTTGCCTAAACACCGATACAGGTAAATTATCAGTGCTGGTTCTACTCGATCTCAGTGCTGCGTTTGACACTGTCGATCGCAACATTCTTCTTGACAGGCTGGAAAACTGGGTTGGGCTTTCTGGGATGGTCCTTAAATGGTTCAGGTCATACTTAGAAGGGAGAGGTTATTATGTGAGTATCGGTGACCATAAGTCTGAGTGGACATCCATGACATGCGGAGTCCCTCAAGGTTCAATACTTGCACCCCTCCTGTTCAACCTATATATGCTGCCACTGAGCCAAATAATGGGAAAGAACCAAATTGCATATCACAGCTATGCAGATGACACCCAGATTTACCTAGCCTTATCACCTAATGACTACAGCCCCATTGACTCCCTGTGCCAATGCATTGATGAAATTAAAAATTGGATGTGCCTAAACTTCCTCCAGTTAAACAAAGACAAAACTGAAGTCATTGCGTTTGGAAACAAAGATGAAGTTCTCAAAGTGAACGCATACCTTCACTCTAGGGGTAAAACAACTAAAAAATCAAGTCAGGAATCTTGGTGTGATATTGGAGTCAGACCTGAGTTTCAATAGCCATGTAAAGACAATACCTAAATCAGCATATTATCATCTCAAAAATATTGCAAGAATTAGATGTTTTGTCTCCAGTCAAGACTCAGAGAAACTTGTTCATGCTTTCATCACCAGTAGGGTGGATTATTGTAATAGCTCCTCACTGGTCTTTCCAAAAAGACCATAAGACAGCTACAGCTCGTACAGAATGCTGCTGCCAGGATTCTGAGCAGAATCAGAAAATATGAACATCATCACACCAGTCCTCAGGTCCTTGCACTGGCTTCCAGTTGCATTTAGAATTGATATTAAAGTACTGTTACTTGTTTATAAATCACTCAATGGCCTAGGACCTCAATACATTGCAGATACTGTATGCTCACAGAATATAAACCTAACAGATCACTAAGGTCAATAGGATCACATCAGTTAGAAATACCAAGGGTTCACTCAAAGCAAGGAGAGTCTGCTTTTAGCTGTTACGCCAGCCACAGCTGGAACCAGCTTCCAGAAGAGATCTGGGGCCCATTCTTCGTACGTCGCTTATTACATCCGAGATCAAATGACACATCCAAGATGATATCATCGTGCTAATCATGATCCGGCTAATTGGGTTCTTCGAACACACCTGTTGTGTATGATTAGTATCGCTGGATTGAGTTATCTGAGATAATTGCGCGTTCATGTGTTGGCTTAAAAGGGGATATGTATCGATAGTAGAAACATTGATCAGCAATGCAGCGATTGGCTGGAGTCAAGACGGCAATGTCATGACATCATAGAATGAGAAAAGACACCTGACGAAAAACTTGACGAATTTCTAGACATTTATAAGGAAACAGCCAAGCGAATAAATGACAGAAGAACGACATAAATGTTAGATAAATGAAATGTGCACTATTTTTTTTTTTTTACATGATTACCCAATTATTTAGGCTATATTCACAATTTCTATTATTTGTACATTAAATTTTTTATTTCAATGTTGTAATTAGCAACTAATTTACCTTTGAAGCATATTTGACAGCATTAATTAAAGTTTCTTAAGGGTCAAGATCAAGTTATCTGCATCTCCTGCGCTTCATCAAGCCACTCCCATAATATCTGTCGTGGTTCAAATGCACAAATGCATGTATGGCATAGACATCTGTACAGAATCTGTACTGAAGATAGAAATGATGTCATTACGTGAGGACGTAAAAGAACCGGTGATCCGTTTTTTTGTTTTAAGTTATATTTTATTTTATTATAGTGAAGATAATCAGAGTAGGCAGTGACATACTGCTCAAACCACTTGGGTGCTTCAGACTTGCACCTTCTCTTTTTGCCATGATCTGGTGATGGCTTAGGTTGTGAAGATGACGGTTGTGAAGTTGATGGTCCCGGGCCAACTGGATCTGGAAAGAGATCCTGAGTGGAAAGAAAGATTAAACTTGGTGGCCTCAAAATGGTAATGATCAAGGCAGCAAACATCACTTTCCTCCATAAAATACATTTTGCAGTTCTCACATGGACTTACACATCTGCATCTACGGTAAATTAGAGTCATGTGCCAACAAAGCTACTTTAAACATCCAGTTAACCCAGCTTCTAATTACCTGAGCCACACAGTAGACATTCTTAAATAAAGCTGTTAGCAACACTACCAAGTTACACAATTAGGGGCCGTTCACACAGAACTCAAGAGTGGTTTTAAAAAAAAGCACAGCGTAGAACGCGAGGGTCTCGAGACGCGCTTTTGAGACGTGAGGCAATAACGACAATAACGGAAATAATAGAAATAGGCAAACAGCAGAATTGACAGATAGAAGTTTTGACATAGAAAAAAAAGAAAATAAGATAATAATGAGCGCCTACTCTGCCATGTTGCAGTCATATAAAACAGTTGTCATGCCAACTTGCTACTGTAAACAGAAGCTCGCAACGCTTGCCCCGCCTCCGAGTTCTTCTGATTGGTCCACTGTTTTGGAACTGACATTGATGAGCGGCGCTGCGTGTAAAACTTGAAATTCTTTTAACTTGACACGGCGTCTTAAAAACGCGGCGCTCATGTGCGAGGCGCTGCAAAAGACACGAGACGCGAGCGTAACGGTCATGCACGTCCATCAAGCGCGTGTTTACATAGAAAAACAATGGGAAAGTAGCGCATTGGAATAGAAAAACGCATTCTGTGTGAACGGCCCCTTAAAGTAGAAGACAACATTGGAGCTACTTTGTATCCAACATGGATGCTAATGTGAGGTCATTTTACATTACTGAGTGATTAACAGAGGTGTAAAGTACTTGAGTAATTTTTCTTGATTACTGTACTTAAGTATTATTTTTGGGGATTTTTACTTTACTTGAGTACAATTAAAAATCAATACTTTTACTTTTACTTAATTACATTTTTAAGAAAAAAAAAAGTACTTTTTACTCCATACAATTTTATTTACAGTCAAAAAGTACTTCTTTTTTTTTTTGAGATCACTTCATTCTATTTTCCTTTGCTATTACCAAACCAATTGAATTGCACTGATGCCCAGTTTAATTTAAATGCTATTTATTCTGCCAATGAGATTTGTTTTCACATTCCATGAAATTGGTCAGACATGTTTATTGATCCTTTGGAAGTGACGTCATGTCGCATCAATTACCACAATGCACAGCACCTTGACCTCAAAGAATATACACCAACAAGAAGCGACACTCAATAGAACCAAAGAATATACAGTAACAAGATTGTGATAGTCAATAGAACGTTCAGTTGAAACACTGGCGCCCAGCAGCAGCCCTGCGTTTCCGCCATTATGGGGTGAAAGTGAGTCGGCAGTCCACTAGTTTCTATGGCAATATTAGCTGCTTTGTTAAAAAAAACGTACATTAAAGCTGAAATTCAACCTGAATGATGACAACACAGAATAAAATACTATCACTAGTGATCATCAAATCCTTTTAACAGTTTATTTTACACACTTTGTGTTTAAGTCTTCCACTTTTTTCACAAAACCTTTGTTCTCTAGAAACTCAGTCAGTTTGGCTTAAAACACTGAATTAATACCAACATATGAAATTAAATTAAGGACATGCATCATAAAAATTGGGAATGTTGGACAATAAATACTGTATATGAATATAACAGCTTAAGATCATTATGTTTGTAGCGTGATCCATTAAAATGTACAATATATAGCTATATTTCAATTCAGATCTAGATATTATTACTATTACTCCACTAGGTCTGAAATATATTGTTCACTGCAAACATGATGATCTTAAATGTATTAATTATTAATTTACTATTAATAAATGTGTAAAGTTGCATAAAATGGAAATATTCAATAAAGTAGTCTAACTACGTTACATCAGATGGTTGAATGGTTGGGTTCCACAACTGGTAAAATAAAACATATATAAGGCAATACAACATTTACTGTAGGAGCCATAAAGTTTACTGGTGATTTCATTTGAAAAACTGTTCTATTGAGCTTCTGATTTGGCACTGGAATTCGCCGATTTTGGGTGTGTAAGATGTGAAGGATTCTATGGTCCCTCTATCAAGACTTGTATACCTCTTCCTGCATCGGCTGCCTGTGAGAGGCTTTTCAGCACTGCAGAATTGCTTTTCAGCCCCAAAAGAGCTAGGCATTAGGTAGTAGTCTTACAGTTTGATAATTAAATACAGTTAAATACTAACAGTTCTAAAGCAGTTCTAAAGAAACAGTTATCTTGTTTTCATTATTGCTGTTAATTTTACTTTTTTAATACCCAAGTACAATTTTAATGTGGTACTTTTTTTACTTTTACTCAAGTATGATTCTGGCCAGATACTTTTACTTTTAATTGAGTAAAATTTTCACTCAGTACTTGTACTTTCACTTGAGTGACATTTTTGAGTTTACACTCTGTTGCCCTGACTCCTCCTCCTTGACTCCTCCTTCCTTTGGCTCCATCAGAGACCTTCAGCCTTACGACTCCACTGGGCTCCCTTGTTCCACAGGCTCCACCTCGTTTAGACATCACATTTTCCATGCAACAGACTTACAAGCTGTCCACTGCGCTCTGTCTCTCCACTCCTATGCATCCGTCTGGCTCCGCCCTCCCTTCAGCTCCACCTCGGCCCTCTGTCACTCTAGCTCTGCCTCAGCCCTTCGGTACCCCAGTTCCACCTTGGGGGTTTTTTGCTGTGGCTCTGTTGTGGCTTTCTCTGAAGCCATTGCTCATGCTAGGTTCCATCTGCTCTCCGTCTGTGCCAAGGGCTCCACTTCCAACATCTTTTTTTCCGTCGGTTACGTTCCCCTACCCGTCTAGGGGTCCAGAGTGGAGTAACAAAGGAAAAGCATAAATAAATAAGGAAGGAAGAAAAGAAAAGGCGAGAACACACAATCCTCTGCCCCAGAGAGAAGATGACACCAGATTATACAGTGGGTGTTACAAACCCTTTTTTAAATTGTCTAGGGTAAACAAGGGTGCAACATTAAAACACTGAACGTGCACTGGAAAACAATTACACAGCGTTAAGTCAGCAACGTGTTTGTTTATTATCGTGAAACCAATACCAATTAATCCAAAATATATTTACATAAATTTACAAATTATATACACATTCGTTAATAAACCAAAAATAATTCACAAAAGAACGGGGAAAAGATAAAAGAACGAGACCGTGCCAAATCAAAGAAAGAAACAAAATATAACCAATCTTACTAAGCAGAAAACAAAACTTCTAACCTAACTCAACCATCAATATTCACAAAAAAAAAACCCTACATTAAACAAAAAGAAAAATCTTCAGCGTCAAAGACGCCCTAAATACTCTACACTTACTAAAACCAAAAATACAAAAAGTGGCACGTGTCGCTAAACTAGTGTTCTAAACAAAAATTGATAACTCAGTGCTGCACATGTATATCACGTGATATCTTACCTGTTCTTTATCTCTTCCCCCCCGTTTAGTAATATCGTTTTATCAATCAGATAACAGAGAACGGCGAGAAAACACCAGAGAGAAAAAGACCGAGTAGCAGTTAACACTGTTTATCAAAGAACACAGACTTTACCAACAAACTTAAACGCAAGATGGTACAGGGCAACAAACACGCAAGTCAGAGGCCAAACAACAAAGCAAAGCCGCGTGCCAGAGAGCTCCCGCTTCTTGCACAGGTGCGCTCTTTAATCATCCACTAGGACGCCCTCATTGGTGAAGCCGCGCGTTTGTCGTCACCCACGTCACGATGATTGACCAAAATATTTGTCCATTCAGGTACCTGCATCACCCTGCTGAAACGAAAGTAAAAACAAAGAGAAAAAGAAAACAAAACACACAAAATACCATTCCCAAAAACAAACATGGGACGTAACACTCCACCCGATAAGAATAAACATATCATGTTTATCTCAGATTTACCAAGTCACACTCTAGACAAAGCATCAGCTAGCACGTTCTCTGAACCCTTTTTATGCTTAATGTCAAGGTTATATCCCTGAACTACTAATGACCATCGCATAAGGACGTTGATTCTTGTTATACATTCTTGTTAAGGAAAACCAGAGGGTTGTGATCGGTGTAAGACAACTATAGGTGCACATGAAGAACCCAGATACACTTCAAAGAACTGCAAAGCGAGCAACAACGCCAATGTTTCCTTTTCAATGACAGAGTAGTTTCGTTGATGTTTATTAAATTTTTTTTTAATAATAACAAACCGGATGATCGACTCCTGCATCATCTTCCTGCAGAAGCACTGCCCCAGCTCCCACAGCACTCGCATCCACTTCCAGTTTAAAAAACCGTTCAAAATTTGGGGCAGCCAAGACTGGAGCACTAGATAACATAGCTTTCACTGCCTCAAATGCATTCTGGCAATCCTCTGTCCAGACAAAAGAATTAACTGGGCTAAGCAAACTGGTCAAAGGGGCAACTACCGTAGAAAAGTTTTTACAAAAACTACGGTAGTAGCCTGACATACCCAGAAAACGTCTCAACTCCCGTCTCGAAGAAGGCACAGGAAATTCTGCAATAGCAACCACTTTAGCCTCGACAGGCTTTACCTGGCCCTCTCCAACTTCTTTCCCGAGGTAAGTTACACTTGCCTTACCAAAAACACATTTAGACAGATTGAGAGTTAATAAAGCTTTCTTCAAACGTTCAAACACTGTACGAATGAGTTTCAGATGTTCTGTCCACTCGGTAGAATACAGTACAAGGTCATCTAAGTAAGCATTACAATTTGGAACTCCAGCCAACACTGTTTGTATTAATCTTTGAAATGTGGCAGGTGCATTTCGTAATCCGAACGCCATCACGTGATATTGCATGAAGCAGTCCGGCGTTACGAAAGCAGAGATGTCAGAAGCGCGAGATGTTAGCGGGACCTGCCAATACCCTTTCAATAAGTCCAGCTTGGTGACAAATTTGGCGGAGCCCAAATTGTCGATGCAGTCTTCCATTCTGGGTAATGGATAACAATCAGGTACCGTAACTGCATTTACACGACGGTAGTCGGTGCAAAAATGAAACGAACCGTCTGGCTTGTGCACTAAAAGACAAGGAGAACTCCAAGGGCTACTACTATGTTTAGCTAACCCATTCTGCAACAAATATTCAGTTTCCTGCTTCATAATCGATCTTTTGACAGCGTTGACCCGATATGAATGTTGCTTAATAGGGGATGCACCATCAACATTAATATCGTGTTGCAACACGGTAGTTTGCGACGGAACATCACCGAATAAAGAAGGAAAATCAGTAATAACAGTAACGATATCTTGTCTCTGATCTTCAGGTAAATGAGAAAGATGTGTCAACAAACTTTTTAAAATTTCAGAATTGTCCAACTTAGCACACTGTTGAGAAGTATTACGCAGGATTATGTCATCATCTGTACTAACCTCATCCTCCAGGTTTGATTGTACTTCACAAGTCAGAGCCACAGAAGATTCCATGGGCCCTATGGTCACCTCAGTAGATCTGTTCTGTGAATCATCTCTGGTATGATAAGCCTTGAGCATGTTGATATGACAGACGCGCGACTGGCGCTTTCTGTCAGGAGTTCGGATAACATAATCAGTCTCGCTGATTTTTCTTAACACAACATATGGTCCTGAAAAACGTGCTGACAAGGCAGAACCCTGAATAGGCAGCAACACCAACACTTCATCCCCAGGTTGAAAAGAACGATACACAGACTTAACATCATAACGTTTCTTCATTTTTGACTGAGCAGTTGCTAAGGTTTTCTGTGCAAAACTGCATGCGTAATGCAATCGTTCACGAAAACGACTAACATAATCCAGAATATGCATCTCTGAATTCGAATCAACTTCCAAGCATTTTCTCTTTAAGAACTTTTAACGGTCCTCTCACAGTGTGTCCAAACACTAACTGAGCCGGACTGAATCCCAAAGACTCTTGCACAGTTTCTCGGATTGCAAATAACACTAGAGGAACACCCTCATCCCAGTCGTTTCCAGTTTCCAAGCAATATTTTCTCAACATAGATTTTAATGTTTGATGAAACCTCTCAAATAGCCCCTTGACTTTCAGGGTGATAGGGGCTGGACACTCGGTGTTCTATAGATAACGACTTTAAAACTTGTGCAAAGAGTCGAGACAGGAAATTTGTTCCCTGATCAGTCTGTATAACTTTAGGGAGACCGAACGTGGAAAAAAACTTGAGCAACGTTTTTACAATCACTGGAGCAGTTATTTTTCTCAAAGGCACCGCCTCGGGAAATCTAGTAACTCTACACATAATAGTGCACAAGAATTGATTACCACACTTCGTTTTAGGTAATGGTCCGACACAGTCGACAAGCACCTGTTCAAAGGCCTCACCCATTACAGGGATAGGTGAAAGAGGAGCGGATGGAATCAGCTGATTCGGTTTTCCCGTTAACTGGCAAACATGGCAAGTTCGACAAAATTTAGCAACATCTCTCTTTATTCCTGGCCAAAAAAAATGTCTGAGAACGCGATGATGTGTCTTGGTCACTCCCAGATGACCGGACAATAAATGTTCATGTGCTAAAGATAGAACATTTTGACGATACTCACTAGGAACAACAATTTGATAAACTGCACTCCAATCAAGGTCTGCGTCAACCACTGAACTCCACTTACGCATCAACATTCCACGATCTAAAAAATATGCAACGTTTCTATTTTCAACAGCATCAGCACTAACAACGTTAGAGAAACATTTGCTTAAGGTCTGATCTTGTTTCTGTGCAACAATAATCTTGTCTCGAGTTATAGGCAACTTTAAATCAATAAGCGCCTTTTCTGAGTGTTTTAAATTGGACTCGTGCTTCTGGACCAACTCTGAATTAGACTTTGTCACATCTTCACCAACCACATTCTGCACCATGAATGTATCTGTCAAATCAACATCATCCACAACTTTCCGCGATTGTGCGCGAGTGACTACGCACGCAGGAAACACATCTGGATAAACTCTAGATAACTCGTCAGAGGCTAGACTCATTTCCGGCGTGTCAATAACTTCCAGCATAGGCATGACTTTACCCCCAGCTAAGTCATTCCCCAAGATAAAAGTTATCCCATTTACCGGGAGCGAAGGACGTATACCAACCTTTACATAACCTGTAACAAGCGCACACTTCAAGTACACGCGATGTAGAGGGACTTTAACCACTCCCATCTCAATGCCCCGGACAAAGACACTTGAGCCGCAATAAGAGTCAGATGACAATGATAAAGCATCAGCCAAAACGAAAGATTGATTTGCTCCGGTATCTCTTAATATCTGTATTTCTTTTTGATCACTCGCATCGTCAGATAAGGAAATTAACCCCTTCATCACAAACGGCTTATAACCAACATCAGGAGCATCCTCCATCCCTTCGGAACTAAAGCGTTCTACATGACACATAGCATTCAGTAAGCCTGACGCTTTTAGGCTGCGGTGTTTGTTGTTTACGTTTTAAAGCATTACAGTCTGCGATTAAATGCCCCTGTTTATGGCAATAAAAGCACTCCCGAGCGTCTTTAGATAAAGGAACGACCTTTAATCGAGAAGACTGATCGGGTATAGGGAGAGAAGGCCGGACTACACTCTTATCTGTGCGTGAAGAAAACACCGTCTTATGTGTGAGGACAAATTCATCTGCTAACACAGCAGCGTGTGACAGCGATGATACTTTTTGCTCATTCAAATAAACCACAACACGTTCCGATAGACAACTTTTAAAATCTTCAAGCAAAATTAATTCTCTCAGTGACGCAAAATCATCCACTTTACTGGCATTACACCATTTATCCAGCAAAGCACTTTTCTCACGAGCGAATTCTACAAAAGTAGAACTAGAATTCTTTTTATGGTTATGAAACCTCTGCCTATAGGCTTCGGGAACCAATTCATACGCACGGAGAATGGCTAGCTTTACGGCGTCATATTTTAAACTCTCCTCCAAAGGTAAAGTCGAGAAAACTTCTTGTGCCTTACCTACTAGTTTGCACTGAAGTAAAATTGTCCATGCTTCTTTTGGCCAACAAAGCGAAGTAGCGATACGTTCAAAGGCATTAAAATAGGAATCAACCTCGGTTTCCCTAAAATGAGGTACTAATGTAATATATTTACCAACATCAAACGTACCCGCTACTGAGCTTGAATCCGCCGGCGGAGAGACCGTAGCAGCTCGAGAAGGAATAGATGGAACTTGAGAAGGAGCTGACATGACCTGAGGAGGAGGAACTGACTGCACGGCGGCTACACCACCAACAATCTTCATAGCATCTAATTCCAATTGTCGCATCTTAACTTGTTTCTCCGCCTCAATCTCAAGTGTGCGTATCTTAAGCCGCAAATCTAATTCAGCTTGTCGTTTATCAGCTTTTTCCTGAGCTTCCATCTGTAAACGCGCTATGCGAACTTTCAATCTCGCATCCCCTTTAGAACCAGAGGAAACAGGTGAAAACGGGTCGAACGGCGGCAGAACGGTCCGAACCACGTCCTCTACTCCAGCTCCAGAGAACAGCTCGCTTCGCGCATTCTCTCTATCAGTTACACCAGGACTAGAAACGCCTTCAGCACCAACTAATACAGAGTCTGAATCCGGCACAACTAGAACTTTTAATTCAAGCAGACGATTCCACACAACATTTTTAATCTCCTTCTTGAGTGACTGTTTCGCTACAGGAATTTGGAAATGACTCGCAATAGCTAATAAATCATCCTTTCTACATTTATCAAATAGCTCTACCATCGGATCATCGATAAAAGTTTTCAAATGTCATGATTATTATTACTCCTATCCAGCAAGCAACAACCCAAGACTTAAACCTTGCTCCAACAGACAAACCCTCCCTAAGCACCTGTACCATCACTTAATTTCCAGTACATGAACAGTGCTTAATTGTTCGGGACAAGCTGTTATGGATCCCGGACGAGCCCCCATTAATGTTACAAACCCTTTTTTAAATTGTCTAGGGTAAACAAGGGTGCAACATTAAAACACTGAACGTGCACTGGAAAACAATTACACAGCGTTAAGTCAGCAACGTGTTTGTTTATTATCGTGAAACCAATACCAATTAATCCAAAATATATTTACATAAATTTACAAATTATATACACATTCGTTAATAAACCAAAAATAATTCACAAAAGAACGGGGAAAAGATAAAAGAACGAGACCGTGCCAAATCAAAGAAAGAAACAAAATATAACCAATCTTACTAAGCAGAAAACAAAACTTCTAACCTAACTCAACCATCAATATTCACAAAAAAAAAACCCTACATTAAACAAAAAGAAAAATCTTCAGCGTCAAAGACGCCCTAAATACTCTACACTTACTAAAACCAAAAATACAAAAAGTGGCACGTGTCGCTAAACTAGTGTTCTAAACAAAAATTGATAACTCAGTGCTGCACATGTATATCACGTGATATCTTACCTGTTCTTTATCTCTTCCCCCCCGTTTAGTAATATCGTTTTATCAATCAGATAACAGAGAACGGCGAGAAAACACCAGAGAGAAAAAGACCGAGTAGCAGTTAACACTGTTTATCAAAGAACACGACTTTACCAACAAACTTAAACGCAAGATGGTACAGGGCAACAAACACGCAAGTCAGAGGCCAAACAACAAAGCAAAGCCGCGTGCCAGAGAGCTCCCGCTTCTTGCACAGGTGCGCTCTTTAATCATCCACTAGGACGCCCTCATTGGTGAAGCCGCGCGTTGTCGTCACCCACGTCACGATGATTGACCAAAATATTTGTCCATTCAGGTACCTGCATCACCCTGCTGAAACGAAAGTAAAAACAAAGAGAAAAAGAAAACAAAACACACAAAATACCATTCCCAAAAACAAACATGGGACGTAACAGTGGGTATGGAAAGTATTCAGACCCCCTTACATTTTCATTCTTTGTTATATTGCAGCCATTTGCTAAAATCATTTAAGTTCATTTTTTTTCCTGATTAATGTACACACAGCACCCCATATTGACAGAAAAACAGAATTGTTGACATTTTTGCAGATTTATTAAAAAAGAAAAATTGAAATATCACATGGTCCTAAGTATTCAGACCCTTTGCTGTGACACTCATATATTTAACTCAGGTGCTGTCCATTGGCAAACACAAGCAGAGAATCCAACACAGAGTTCAATCTGGAGTAGGGTAGATGTGTGTCTCTCTCAGCAAACTCTGAACCACCCCAATATACTTTGGCACAAACGGAGGCGTTTTTCTCAATACCAAGTAGACAACCATCTTCTCTTAAATAAAAAAAAAATCTATTATATCTAGCCAAGTTTCATATTTAAGTTTCTTCTTGTACCAAATGCAAGCGTCGCTAAAGCCGCCTTTCTACTGCACACGACAAACAACAGCCGTTGGCCCGGACGTCATTCATTTTCGATGGAGTAGTACGGGGGCTGCGTGGAGTTCCAATCATATGTGAATGCGGAAATTTCAAATCCAATTTGAGCTTCGGTTGTGCTGAAATATTTGAACTTTAAGTTGGCTTGAAAAAGCATAGCCAGAAAGTTTGAACAAGTTTTAAAAATTTGTAGTTTGAAGCTTTTCAGTTTGAAATAGTTTAAGTTTTTGAATTGTAGTTTTAAAAGCTAGCTAGATAGATAGATAGATAGATTTGCTATGTGGTTGCTAGGGTACTCAGGGTGGTTGCTAAGGTGTTGCTTTGCAGTTGCTAGGGTACTCGGGGTGGTTGCTAAGGTGTTGCTATGTGGTTGCTAGGGTACTTGGGGTGGTTGCTAAGGTGTTGCTATGCGGTTGCTAAGGTATCCTGGGTGGTTGCTAGGGTGTCACTATGCGGTTGCTAGGGTGTCGCTATGCAGTTGCTAAGGTATCCTGGGTGGTTGTTAAGGTGTTGCTATGCGGTTGCTAGGGTACTCGGGGTGGTTGCTAAGGTGTTGCTATGCGGTTGCTAAAGTATCCTGGGTGGTTGCTAGGGTGTCACTATGCGGTTGCTAATGTACTCAGGGTGGTGGCTAAGGTGTTGTTATGTGGTTGCTAGGGTGCTCTGTGTGGTTGCTGTGCTGTTGCCATGGTGTTCAAGGTGGTTGCTTGGGTGATCTGGGTGGTTGCGATAGATAGATAGATTTAGATAGATAGATAGATAGATAGATAGATTTAGATAGATAGATAGATAGATAGATAGATAGATAGATTTAGTTTGATAGATAGATTGATAGATTTAGTTTGATAGATAGATTAGATAGATAGATAGATAGATAGATTTATGATAGATAGATAGATAGATAGATAGATAGATGATAGATAGATAGATAGATAGATAGATAGATAGATAGATAGATAGATAGATAGATAGATAGATAGATAGATAGATAGATAGATAGATAGATAGATAGATAGATAGATAGATAGATAGATAGATAGATAGATAGATAGATAGATAGATAGATAGATAGATAGATAGATAGATAGATAGATAGATAGATAGATAGATAGATAGATAGATAGATAGATAGATAGATTTAGTTTGATAGATAGATAGATAGATTTAGATAGATAGATAGATAGATAGATAGATAGATAGATAGATAGATAGATTTAGTTTGATAGATAGATTGATAGATTAGATAGATAGAGATAGATAGATTTAGTGATAGATAGATAGATAGATTAGATAGATTAGATAGATAGATAGATAGATAGATAGATAGATAGATAGATAGATAGATAGATAGATAGATAGATAGATAGATAGATAGATTTAGATTAGATAGATAGATAGATAGATAGATAGATAGATAGATAGATAGATAGATAGATTGATAGATAGATAGATAGATAGATAGATAGATAGATAGATAGATAGATAGATAGATAGATAGATAGATAGATAGATAGATAGATAGATAGATAGATTAGAGATAGATAGATTTAGATAGATAGATTGATAGATTTAGTTTGATAGATAGAGATAGATTTAGTTTGATAGATAGATAGATAGATTAGATAGATAGATTAGATAGATAGATAGATAGATAGATAGATAGATAGATAGATAGATAGATAGATAGATAGATTTAGTTTGATAGATAGATTGATAGATTTAGTTTGATAGATAGATTGATAGATTTAGTAGATTGATAGATAGATAGATAGATAGATTTAGATAGATTGATAGATAGATAGATAGATAGATAGTTTGATAGATAGATAGATAGATAGATAGATAGAGTTTGATAGATAGATAGATAGATAGATAGATAGATAGATAGATAGATAGATAGATAGATAGATAGATAGATAGATAGTTTGATAGATAGATAGATAGATAGATAGATAGATAGATAGATAGATAGATTTAGTTTGATAGATAGATAGATAGATAGATAGATAGATAGATAGATAGATAGATAGATAGATAGATAGATAGATAGATAGATAGATAGATAGATAGATAGATAGATAGATAGATAGATAGATAGATAGATAGATAGATAGATTAGAAAGAGAAATTAGATAGATAGATAGATAGATAGATAGATAGATAGATAGATAGATAGATAGATAGATAGATAGATAGATAGATAGATAGATAGATAGATAGATAGATTTAGATTTAGATAGATAGATAGATAGATAGATAGATAGATAGATAGATAGATAGATAGATAGATAGATTAGATAGATTTAGATAGATAGATAGATAGATAGATAGATAGATTGATAGATAGATAGATAGATAGATAGATAGATAGATAGATAGATAGATAGATAGATAGATAGATAGATAGATTTAGTTTGATAGATAGATAGATAGATAGATAGATAGATAGATAGATAGATAGATAGATTGATAGATAGATAGATAGATAGATAGATAGATAGATAGATTAGATAGATAGATAGATAGATAGATAGATAGATAGATAGATAGATTTAGTTTGATAGATAGATTGATAGATTTAGTTTGATAGATAGATTGATAGATTTAGTTTGATAGATTGATAGATTTATTGATAGAGATAGATAGATAGATAGATAGATAGATAGATTTAGTTTGATAGATAGATAGATAGATAGATAGATAGATAGATAGATTTAGTTTGATAAATCGATAGATAGATAGATAGATAGACAGATAGATAGACAGATAGACAGATAGATAGATAGATTACAAAGAGAAATATAGATTCAGTTTGATAGATAGATTGATAGATTTAGTTTGATAGATAGATTGATAGATTTAGTTTGATAGATAGATTGATAGATTTAGTTTGATAGATAGATTGATAGATTAGAAAGATAGAGATAGATAGATTTAGTTTGATAGATAGATAGATAGATTTAGTTTGATAGATAGATAGATAGATAGAGATAGAGATAGATAGAGATAGATAGATTTAGATAGATAGATAGATTTAGTTTGATAGATAGATAGATAGATTTAGTTTGATAGATAGATAGATAGATAGATAGATAGATAGATAGATAGATAGATAGATAGATAGATAGATAGATAGATAGATAGATAGATAGATAGATAGATAGATAGATAGATAGATAGATAGATAGATAGATAGATTTAGATAGATAGATAGATAGATAGATAGATAGATAGATAGATAGATAGATAGATAGATAGATAGATAGATAGATAGATAGATAGATAGATTTAGTTAGATAGATAGATAGATTTAGTTTGATAGATAGATTGATAGATTTAGTTTGATAGATAGATAGATAGATAGATAGATAGATAGATAGATAGATAGATAGATAGATAGATAGATTTAGTTTGATAGATAGATAGATAGATAGATAGATAGATAGATAGTTAGATAGATAGATAGATAGATAGATAGATAGATAGACAGATAGACAGATAGACAGATAGATAGATAGATTACAAAGAGAAATAGATAGATTCAGTTTGATAGATAGATTGATAGATTTAGTTTGATAGATAGATTGATAGATTTAGTTTGATAGATAGATTGATAGATTTAGTTTGATAGATAGATTGATAGATTAGAAAGATAGAGATAGATAGATTTAGTTTGATAGATAGATAGATAGATTTAGTTTGATAGATAGAGAGATAGAGAGATAGAGAGATAGATAGAGAGATAGAGAGATAGAGAGATAGAGAGAGAGATAGATAGATAGATTTAGTTTGATAGATAGATTGATAGAGTTTGATAGTTTGATAGATAGATTGATAGATTTAGTTTGATAGATAGATAGATAGATAGATAGATAGATAGATAGATAGATAGATAGATAGATAGATAGATAGATAGATAGATAGATAGATAGATAGATAGATAGATAGATAGATAGATAGATTAGATAGATAGATTAGATAGATAGATTAGATAGTTTATGAGTTTCAATGAGTTTCAAAGGTTTAGAATTAGTACATAGAATGGCAGCTAATGGAGTCTGTTGAGCCTCTCCAACTGTCAAAATTTGAATTTTGACAGTTGGAGTTTGAACAGTCTTGGCTCATTTGAACATTCCATCAAAGAAAGTCAATGGGATTTTTCCAAGTTTTAATCAGCATTTTTAGTCTGATCAGTCTGAAAAGATAAAGCATCTCGAGTCAGAACAGTCTGAAGGTCTAGTCTGAGTTTGGTGGTGGTAGCATGAACAGTCTAGGAGGAGTAGCATTTAGAAATTTTAGTCTAAGACAGGGGTCTCAAACTCGCGGCCCGTGGGCCACTTGAGGCCCGCGGGATGATATTTTGTGGCCCCCCACTTGACATCGAAGTTTAGTGTTAGTGCGGCCCGCGAGTTATTCTGAAACGCACCTTTTTGCTGAGTCGTTGCGTATGCCGCGCTCGCCGCACTTTTGTTTTATTTTATCACTTATGGGCTACCATAGATCTCGTGACAGCTTTCGGCGGCATTTGTTGTCAACGGTTGTCAAGCCAACCGCGAAGTACTTGGACATTCCGGCTCTTTTTCGTGAGCCGGCTCGTTTGACTCAGCTCGCTGAAAAGACCCGGCTCTTTTAGCTCACAAATGGCTCTTTAAAAAATAAATGTTTTAACTATGACTTTGACTATGACCGGTGTGAAAACAATTCTAATTTAATTATTAAATGAACTCATACTCACAATGTCTCATAATATCTTTAAAAATGCATTGATTTGTTATGAAAAAAGAACATTTGCATTTAAATTACGGCTTTTTAATGTATCGAAAAAACATTCAAAACAAATACAATCTGAATCTGAACAACATAACAGAACCCATATTAAAGAAAAATACATTAAACTGATCCCTCTTTTTCTCTCTTCCATGTTATAACCAGCATGCATGTTATGCATGTCACTAGTTATGTATAATAACTAGCGCGCGCACACACACAATGCTGACCTTATTTTTATTTTATGAGATATTTGCATTCAGAAATTACACTTTGCGTGAGTTGGCTCGCTCATGCAGTATTACTGGTTGACGCCGCGGGATAGACAGGAACAGAATGTGAGGCTGATCAGACAGTCGAAACGAATGTGTGCGCCTTTAGGCCTATATAATTTTTATTAATCTCTTTTAATTAGTATATTATTTTAAATAAAATTAAAATTAATTATTTTATTATTACATGATGATTTTTTTTTTTAAAGAGTCGGTTCAGATATGCGAGCCAGCTCGCAACGTTCACCTACCAGCCGGTTCATTCGCGAACGACCCATCACTTGTTGAAACGTGTGTGACACCAAGTGAACGGAAAATATATGCTATCACCCAGTTCCAGTCATGTCTCTCTCAAAACGTGCTGTGAAGAGAAAGGTTGGTGACGAGCACAGGCAATTTCAGAAGAAGTGGGAGACGGAATATTTTTTCGTTGAGCACAGGGGCACCCCTACGTGTCTCATCTGTGCAGAGAAAGTTGCGGTGTATAAGGAATATAACATCAGACGTCATTACTCAACTAGGCATGCTGAGGAGTATACAAAATACCAGGGAGATGAGAGAAAGAACCGGGTTGCCAATCTTAAAAAATGTCTGTTGAGGCAACAAGAGTTATTTAAGAAAGCAAAAAAAGAGAATGAAGCAGCAGTCGAAGCTAGCTACATGGTGAGTGAGATTATTGCTAAGGCCGGAAAGCCGTTCAAGGAAGGCGAGTTCATCAAAAAGTGTTTGTTACTAGCCTGCAAGTAAAGTCTGTCCAGAAAAGAATGACCAGTTTAGCAAAATCAGCCTTTCAGCTAACACAGTGGCAGAGCGCATTTCTGACCTGTCAGAAGACATATATGTTCAACTTCGTGAGAAAGCCAAACGTTTTTGTGCATACTCTGTCGCTCTTGATGAGAGCACGGACAACACTGACACTGCGCAGCTCGCAGTATATGTCCGTGGTGTTAACGACAATTTTGAAGTGATTGAGGAGTTGCTCGCTGTGATTCCAATGCATGGTCAAACCACCGCTCAGGAGATATTCCGCCTGCTGTGTGGTGCTATTGAGGATGCCGGTTTGCCATGGAAGAGGTTTGTTGGAATAACAACCGATGGAGCGCCATCAATGACAGGACGGAAAAATGGACTGGTGGCACTTGTTCAAAGAAAACTGGAAGAGGAGAATGTGGAGGAGGCCATTGCTCTGCACTGCATTATCCATCAGCAGGCCCTTTGCAGCAAATGCCTGAGGTTTGACAATGTGATGTCTGTTGTTGTAAAATGCATCAACCATATCAGATCTAGGGGCTTAAAGCACCGGCAGTTCCGCGCCTTTTTGGAGGAAATAGAGTCAGAATATGAGGATGTGCTCTACTTCACTGAGGTACGTTGGCTCAGTAGGGGAAACGTCTTGAAGAGGTTTTTTGAGTTGCGTGCAGAAGTGAAAGCCTTCATGGAGAAGGATGGGATGGCTGTTCCTCTGTTAAGTGATTCCAAATGGCTCATGGACTTTGCTTTTCTTGTTGACATCACACAGGAACTGAATGTACTGAACAAGAAGTTACAAGGCCAGGGGCAGCTTGTCAGTGCTGCCTATGACAATGTGAGAGCATTCTCCACAAAACTTGTGTTATGGAAAGCCCAGCTCTCTCAGACAAACCTCTGCCATTTCCCTGCATGCAAGGCACTCATGGATGTGGGCACACCATTCAGAGGTGAGAAGTATGCTGATGCCATTATGAAGCTACAGGAGGAATTTGATCGTAGGTTTGCAGACTTCAAGACACACAGAGCCACTTTTCAAATTTTTGCTGACCCCTTCTCCTTTGATGTGCAAGATGCTCCTCCTGTACTTCAAATGGAGCTCATTGACCTGCAGTGCAATTCTGAACTTAAAGTCAAGTTCAGGGAGGTGAGTGGAAACACAAAGAAGCTTGGACAGTTTTTGAGAGAATTCCCACCCACCTTCCCTGAGCTCTCCAGGATGTTCAAGCGGACCATGTGCCTTTTTGGTAGCACCTATCTATGTGAAAAGCTCTTCTCCACCATGAACTTCAATAAGTCAAAGTACAGGTCCAGACTTACTGATAAGCATCTTCAAGCCATACTGAGGGTTTCAACTGTTTCCTCCCTCAAGCCAAATGTGTCTCAGCTGTGTGAGAGGAAGCGCTGCCAGGTCTCAGGCAGCAAGGAGTAGGCAAGAGAAGCCTATGTTCTGAAGAACCGTTCATGTTCATGAAAAAACGTATAGAAAGGAATGTTCAAATTCAGAGGAACAGTTCATGTTTGGAAGAAACGTTAATGTTGAAGAACTGTTAATAATAAAGTTTGAGATGATTGGATCAGTTGTGCTCCTTTTTTGTGGAATATTTGATGCGGCCCAGCCTGACCCAGACTCTACCTCCAGCGGCCCCCAGGTAAATTGAGTTTGAGACCCCTGGTCTAAGAAGAATAATAATAAGCTTAAGTAGTAGATCAGTAAAGTTAAGTAGTAGATCACACATTTAACGACTAGCTAAAACATTCTAAGACTGAGCTCAACACACAGCGATTGTTTCCTGCGACTGAAGCAGATTTAAATACTTACACATGGAATTTGAACACCGACTGTTATCAGCGACTGAACGCAACTGGTTCTGACTGGACGCGTTTAAGCGCAATCAGTCATAAGCATCAATTTACATTCATAATTGGCCTTACAATCGTTAAGTGTGTCCCCGGCTTAAGTTGGCTTTTTCAAGCCAACTTAATGACAGCGACTGTCTGAATGTCGTTTGTGCGAGTGTGCAAAAGTGAATGGAATAATCCATGAAAGAAAGTCTTTCCCTGGCGAGGACAGTGAAAGCTATAACAGTCCATCTTCTAGGTCCGGTATTCTGTAACGTATTAAGTCTGATGATGACGAAGAAATGCCAAAAGGAACACATCAAACAAGGTTAAATAAAGAACTTAAAAGCAGGTAATCCCATCACTAACTTTAAAGGATTAGTTCACCTGTTTATCATACTGAGCTGGCGTTCTGACGTAGAACCTAGAAGTGCTGAACGTAAACAGCATAGGAAAATGACACAGTGACAAAAGAGAAGATATTGTTGAAATAAAGTAATTATTTTTGTTTTGTTTTTGCGCATAAAAAGTATTAGTCGCTTCATAAAATTAAGGTTGAATTACTGCAGTCACATCGGATATTTTAACGATGTCTTTAGTACCTTTCTGGACCTTTAAAGTGGTGGTTAAATTGCTGTCTATGGAGGAGTCAGATACCTCTCGGATTTCATCAAAAATATCCTAATTTGTGTTCCGAAGATGAGTAAAAGTATTACGGGTTTGGAACAACATGAGGGTGAGTAATTAATGATAGAATTTTCATTTTTGGGTGAACTAACCCTTTAAGCTAATCTTCGAATTACTGTAATATGATGGTACTCAAAGGAAAACACAAGGGGCAATAGTAGAAAATGTTTTCAATCAAAAAAACAAAAAAAACAACTACAACATACAAGGATTACATCATTGTGTTAAAAAAGTCATCAAAGCTCTCGATTGAATCAGGCAGCCAATTATCTCTGCAGCATGACAGAATAAAGGCGCTCGCACACCGGACGCGAAGCTCAGCGCCATGACACGTCTTAAAATTCGAACGCATTGTTTTCTATTGTTTTCTGGGCGCCGCAGACAGGCGCCAAATGTTGCCACCGGTGTGCGTACACTCATAGAAAACAATGCATTCGAATTTTAAAGACGTGGCGCGGCGCTGAGCTTCGCGTCCGGTGTGCGAGCCCCTTGAGGATGAGCACTGGATTTACAGCTGTATATTTAAAAGTAGCTCACAAGCATTCAGACAGTCACTGTCATTGTTTGCTTTGACTCTAAAGCTTTGTTTATTTATACAGGTTTGTGATTCAAATCATTATGCTCAAATTTATATGCAACTTTTTCTAGCATTTGAAAATAACTGTTAAATGTGTGAAATTACAAATTTTTCTTATGTATTTTTCTTATGGTAATTTATATTTTCAGCTTGTGCAAAACAACAAATGCAAAGTTACCATGAGTTCTGTAAATGTAAGTTTTTCACAGAATATCTCCATTGTTCATCCTCAATACATTTTTATAATTGGACTTTCAGGAATACCACATAGCACTTATTACTATATATTTTTATTTATGATTTATTTTGTTACTATCTTTGGGAACTCTGTAGTTCTTCTCATTATAGCTCTTCACCAGAGCCTGTACAGTCCAAAGTATTGTTGGTGTGTTTAACTTGGCCTTGGCTGATATTGGTGAAACTAATGCACTGATTCCTAAAATGATGAAGACTTTTCTGTTTGACTCACAGTACATCTCATACAATGCTTGTTTGGCAAACATGTTTTTTGTGTTCTTCTTCAGTAGTTTGCAAAGTGTCACTCTTCTTGTTCTGGCATATGATCGCTTCATTGCAATTTGTTTGCCATTATGAAATCATGCAATTGTGAACAATACCAGTATGGTTTTAGTTTTTCCAGCAATATGGGCATTTAATTCTTCTATGGTGGCCTTGATGGTGTCTTTGATCACCCGACTTTCAATTTGCGAATCCAATATAATACAGAGTTATTTTTGTGATCATGGGCCAGTATATAGGTTGGCATGTAATGACTATAACCTTAATAAGTCTGTGGGATTTGTCATCACATCTTTATACCTTATAGCACCAATGGTCATTATATTCCTGTCATATTTGGGCATTTTTCTTGCTTTAAGCAGAATCACAACTTGGGAAAGACGTTTAAAAGCACTTAAGACCTGTGTTTCTCACCTTTTGTTAGTAGGGATTTATTTCTTCCCAATATGCTTCACATACCTTGCACAACTCTTGCTTGCTCTCACTCCCAATGCCAGAGTCATTAGCACATCTCTGGCATATGTTGTTCCACCAATGCTAAATCCCATCATTTATGTCTTAAACACAGCTGAAATCAAAATCTTATTGCGAAAAATGCTTGACAACAGATCTGCACCAATTAGAGATAATATTTCAAAATGACTGCCAAAAAAAGAATATTATATATGTGTTCACAAGACTTCTGGGTATTGGAGATTGTAGACTGGAGCTTTTGCTTCAAAATGATGTAAAATTATCCTGCCTACTCGTTCATATAAAACAATATATTAATTTAAATTTTGTAAGAAACATTTTGTCAGGAAACACAGTATGCGTGGAGGCATGAATGTTCATGAATAATGCTGTGATTTACATCTGAGAAGACAAAAGATTTGCATAATGAGCTGTAATGGCTCTGTGATCATGTCTCAAGCTCATCATGGTGTATATCAAACATAAAAAAAAAAAAAACAGCAATACTGTGAAATATTATTACAATTTAAAATAATGGTATTCTATTATATACTTTAAAATATAATGTATTTCTGTGATGCTGTAACGATCACCGTCTGCTCCTGTCACTCCCCGGACTACACTTCCCACAATTCTCCCTGTCAGTCACATGTTCACTCCACACCAATCACCTGTCGCCACATACAGCCATGCACACACTGCTCACTAATCACCACACCCAGCTGCAGCTTGTTACCTGGACTATAAAAGGACTCTCACTCACACCATCTAATCGCGAAGTCTTGTTAACTGTTGTTGCAATTCTGAGCGTTCCCCTGTGTTTACTGTCTGCCTGTTTCCTTGTTACCGTTCCTGCCTGTTCCCTGTTTATTGACCCATTGCTGCCTGTCCTGACCCTTGCTTTGTATAATGACCTGTGAGTGATATCTGCCAGTCCCGACCTCTGCCTGTACCTGGATTACGACTCTGTCTACCCTCTGCTGTACCTGTTTGCTCCTGATTTACCCTGCCTGTACGACCACGCTTACACTGTAAATAAACGCTGCACTTGGATCCCCTGCCTGAGTCTCCATTCGTTACAGATGCAAAGTGTCCGAACAATTATGTTACCTCTATGGCATTTCCATATAGGCTTTTAGCTTAAAAGCTTGCACATTTGGAGAAATATTGATGGATTCTCATATGTTTATGTCAGTTTTCTATACAGAGGAGTAATATTTATTCAGTATTTATTGTCATCACTATGAGCGCTGGATACTGTGTTTTCAATTCATACTTGCAGCCGGAGGGCGCTCTGTACAACTTTAGTCCACAAATGCCTCCTAAAGAAGAACAGGTCATGTGACTCTCCAGGAACTAACAGAGGCTTCCAGAGATCGCTAACTATGGCTATGCAAAACACTTTTGAAGACAATAAATACACGATTGCGACGATGTATACATGTACTGCCTCAGCGGATAATGCCTCAGCGGATAATGTACTAGCGGATAATGAGCTGAATCACAGATGTCTGACATGGCTCTTTTTTCATACAGATTACATAAACAGAGAATATTTGTTTTCGATTTGACTTACATGATTTAAAACCTGACATTTCAATGTTTTTTTAGACATAAGTCTCATTTTTGTGTCATTAGTATTCATTAAGTTACAGTTCATTTTCTGAGAACTATCAGATTGGACTTCGTTCAGAGGGAGACGACAGATCAAGCATCATGTTAGTTTTCTTTATTTTGCAAAAAGCACAACATTTTGGTTTTACTCTGAGTGTACACAAATAAAGGAAGATATTCTATAGTTTCAATTGATATATTACTTATGTCTCTATGACAAAAAATGACATAGTATTTTAAGTCTGTTTTGCTGCAATGTGAAAAAAATCCTACAAAACGCGCCAGCGCGTTTCTCGACTCCAGAGAGTTAGAAAGCTGAACAACCCAGCATACAACCTTACCTGCCTAGCCAAGGTCAAGGAGGGGAGGGATCAGTATGACAACTCTCTAAACTGAGAAGAGACCTAACAACACCCTACACTCAGGATATCTTGCAAGGAGAGAAAGCCTACTACCCACAATCGCTTATCCCAGCAGAGCTCAAGGGAGCAAAAGCCTCAAGAAAATAACTCTCAGTGAGAGGAGGCCTGTAGACACTTGCAGTAGCCAAGGAGGCTCATAGAGAGCCTAACCACTTAGCAAACATAACCAAGATCTAGGAGTGGAGGCCTCAGCATGACTACTCTCTAAATCGAGAGGAGACCTAACGACACCCCGCACTCAGGATATCTGGCAAGAAGGCTCGTCAAGAGCCTGCAACTCACAATTGCTATCCCAGCAGAGCTCAAGGGAGTGGAAGCCTCAAGAAAATAACTCTCTCAGCGAGTGAAGGCCTGTTGACATTCGCAGTAGCCAAGGAGGCTCACAGAAAGCTTAACAACTTAGCAAATATACCTAGTTAAGCTCCCGGAGCAGAGGTCTCAACATCACAACTCTCTAAATGGAGAGGAGGCCTAACAACAGCCCACGCTCAGGACATCTTGCAAGGAGGCTCACAGAGAGCCTACAACTCGCAATCGCTTAGCGGAGCTCGTGAGGAGCGGAGGCCTCAATAAGATAATTCTCTATCGAAAGGAATCCTAAAAACGCTTGCAATAGCCAAAGAGAATCACAAAGAGCCTAGCCAAGTCTGGGAAATGGAGGCCTCATTAGAATAGTTCTCTCTAGCGAGAAGAGGCTTAGCAATGCTCGCAGTAGCTAAGGTGGCTCCTAAAGAGACAAAACATTAAAATATAACTGGGGCACAGCCCAACTTAGATGCACCAGAGGAGGCTCAAGAATAAGAGCCTACAACTCAGTGCTACTACCAGAATCTGGCTCAGAGAGAACGAATGCCTCAATAAACTGACTTTCCAAAAAGAGAGGAGGCCTAACTATGTTCTGTACCCAAGGCAGCTTGGAAATGTAACGGGACGGAGATCTCGAGGAGAGGAGGCATAAATGAACAATAATTCTCAAAGAAGAGAAGGCCTAGCAACACAATATCAAAGAGAAGTCAAGGAGGCTCCAAGAGAGCCTAACAACTCAGCTTGAGTCTCCTGTCAAGGAAGCAACCAGAGTGCCTAACAACCCAATGGGGAAGGAGGCAGATGTTATTTTGCCTCTGAGACCTCAAAACACTGACCGAATTTATTCTGGATCACTCAGATCTTTCCTTCTCCCTCTGGCCTCAAACCTCCTCCGTGCTCTACCACTCAAAGGAGGGGAAGTGTGAGAGTCTGTGCTAGCCTTCTGATCCTGTCTCCAGTACTGAGACTGGGAGGGGCGTGGACCTGGACAGTCACGATATCAAGGTCTTAAAAGCAGCGAAGTGCGCCTTCACCTCTCTAAACTTCCCAACCACCATCTCAACAGATGTGCCGAAAAGCTCAGACAGCAAAATGGGCACATTGAGGAGAAAGTTTTTCTCTTTTATAGATTCAACCGGAAATGCCTCTCTGTAGCCACCAGTTTGTTTAGTGGCAAAGAGAGCCAAATCCATGGTGCAGCGCAGCTCCTCTACCACCTCAGGAGGAAGCCCCTGGACCTTCAGCAGGTCAGCCTGGTAGGCCTGCAGCAAAGCCATAGTTTGTAGCGCTGCACCAGCCTGACCTGCTGCCGCATATGCTCTGCCGTTAAGATGCAAGTTAACACGCACTGGTTTAGCAGGAAGAGACGGACCCCTTAAACCACCGCGAGACCTAGCCACCTAGCCACCTAGCCAGCGTCTCTTCGATCAGAGGCATCGACACATACCCATATTCCTGCACCCCCTCAACATCAGCATAATTCTCCTAAGTGCATTGGACGTGGGCTGAATATGGCTTTCACCAAGATCTCCGCAGCTCAGTGTGAAGATCTGAGAGAAAGGGAAGGCTCATACGAGTTGGACGGTTATGTCCCAACAGGAAACGTTCATCAAGGTGGCTGTGAGGGAGCTTCTCACATTTCCATGGCAGATCTTATCTCGCCGAGGCGTGGGACATAACATCCAGTAACTTGTCATATGCAGGGCAGGTGGGCTGAGAGCGCTCCGAAGCATCATTGATCTCATCAGCCTCGTCCTGCTCATCATGGCTCGAAGCCAGGAGCACGCTTGATGCCAGATCAGATGACGTGAGAGACGACACATCATCACAATCTGGCAGCTTGCTCTCATCAGCTGCAGATGAATGAGAAATACTGATACTTCTCTGAAATTTATCCTTGAGCTCCATCTGTGAGCCCCACCCCTAGGGGACGCTGCACGAGTACCTTTCCAAAAGTAAACAGAAGGACACCCTAAGTGTCAACAGGTCATAAGTAGAGTAGAATGTGCCACATGCTGTAGATGACACATTATCGAATTTAAATTGTATAGTTATGCAGAATTATTTTCAAATAATAATACTAAAATTTATATGAAGGGTTCTATTTTTAGATACTTTTTTATATGTGCAATCCACTTTGCACTTTTTTTTAAAGATTTGTTTAATGATTGCTGTTGAATGAAAATACAATCATGCTGACATTATTTACACTATATAGTTATTAGTGGCATGTAACAGACCAAAATTCCAAAATGTCATCCTTGAGTTACTATTGTTACAATACAGACAGGTCAGACAACTATATGGTATGCACAAATTACTCATAAGGGTGAATACAGACCAGTAAATAAAACATAGATCCAAACTATAGTGGCCAAAACATTTGCAACATTTAAATATTACATCATTTTGTTGTCAGAAAGCTCTCAAGAGATGAATCGGAAAATATATAGACAGCCAGTGATCTCTGCAGCATGAGGCAGAATAAGGTGATGAGTAAGGACAAGAATTTACAGCAGAGTAATTTCATTCAAAGCAGCTCACAAGCATTCAGACATTCATTGTCATTGTTTGCTCTGGCTATAAAACTTAATGTATACATGTCTGTGATGAAGGTATATTTTTGGGATTAAAAATTATAGTTGTATTTAAAATATTCTGTTGCAGGTTTTTTTAAATTACAGTTTTTGTCTTTAGATTTTGCTAATGTCTTTTTGATCATTTCTATTTTCAGCTTGTGCAAAACACCAAACTCGAAGCTGCCATGAATTCTGTAAATGCAAGTTTTTCACAGAATATCTCCATTGTTCATCCTCAATACTTTTTCATCATTGGACTCACAGGTATATCGTACAGCACTTATTACTATATATTCTTATTTATCACATATTTTATAACTGTAATTTGCAACTCTATAGTCCTTCTCATTATAGCTCTTCACCGGAGCCTGCACAGTCCAAAGTACTTTGGTGTGTTTAACTTGGCCTTGGCTGATATTGGTGAAACTAATGCACTGATTCCTAACATGATGAAGAATTTTCTGTTTGACTCACAGTACATCACCTTCAATGCTTGTTTGGCAAACATGTTTTTTGTGTTCTTCTTCAGTAGTTTGCAAAGTGTCACTCTTGTTGTTCTGGCATATGATCGCTTCATTGCAATTTGTTTGCCATTAAGATATCATGCAATTGTGAACAATACCAGTATGGTTTTGATTTTCTCAGCGATTTGGGCATTTAATTCTTCTGTGGTGGTCTTAATGGTGGCTTCGATCTCCCGGCTTTCATTCTGTGAATCTAATGTGATACAGAGTTACTTTTGTGATCATGGACCTATGTTTAGGATGGCATGCAATGACAAGAGCATTAATAATATTATGGCATTTCTCATCTCAGCTTTATACATTGTAGTACCATTGATCATTATAGTCCTGTCATATCTGGGCATTTTTCTTGCATTAAGCAAAATTACAACTTGGCAAGGACGTTTAAAAGCACTAAAGACCTGTGTTTCACATCTGTTGTTAGTAGGGATTTATTTCCTCCCCATATGTTGCTCATACATTGCTGCATTGTTGGTTTCTCTCTCACCCAATGCAAGGGTCATCAGCACATCTCTAGCATATGCTGTTCCACCAATGTTAAATCCCATAATTTATGTATTAAACACAGCTGAAATCAAAGACATAATCCGGAAAGTGGTTAAAAAACGATCAGCACCAATTAGAGAGAACATTTAAAAATGACTAAAATATCTGTATATTTATTTAAAATGTATGCTTGTTTGTTTAATATATATATGAAGAGTTCAGATGCAAAAGCCTCTAAGTGCCGTCTGAAATTTTCTTCTAAAATGAGTATTTTTATCAAGCTTGTATGTTTATGTTCAGTTATTTCACTTTAATGGCAATGAAAAGGACCTATTAATTGCCATTAAAGTGAAATTACTGAACCTAAACATACAAGCTTGATAAAAATGCTAATTTTACAAGGAAATTTCATATGGCACTTAGAGGCTTTTGCATCTGAACTCTTCATATATATATATATATATATATATATATATATATATATATAAATATATGACAGTAATTCTATCTACACTTATTAATCTAATTATATATTAACCCAGCTGTTTTCAAGTGTAAGCCGTTAATGATCTCAAGACAAAACTGTGGGAGGGGGTTGGGGCCAGGGAGGCCCGGAATGCGATTTCTATGGAGGGAGACCCACAACCACAACCAACCCCCCTCCTCCCCCCCCCTGCATTTATGCACTGCATTTATGAGTGTGCTGTCTTTTGCTTCTCATGTTCGTGGTTTTGACTTTCTGCCCATTCTCCTGTGTTGGGTGCCCCTTTGACTGTTTGGACTGTTTACTCTGTGTTTTTACCTTTTTTTGTTTTGGACTTTGATTGTGGATTGCCCTTTCAATAAATACTGCCTTTGGATCCTCAACCTTCATGTCTCTGAGCAGTTTTATTACAGTAACGTAATGATTACAGTTAAAATAGATTCTAAAGTCTTTCATGTGACATTTCATGAGAGAATCAATGTCAAACATTTCTGTAAAATCTCAGCCGCATAAATGTTCTTTTACTGTCATCTAGTCGTAAATTCAAAATGGTGTGTGTGTGATTCTGTGTCACACCTATACCAGAGAACAAAGGCTTGACAATGTAATTCAAATAATTGAAATGTTTTCCTCTTTAAGTTTTGAACCAAAGTGTCCATTCTGACACAAGCATGTTTGTGTTACTGCTCATTTCATATTTATTCTTATGGCTTAAGATGAATATAATTATTGACAAGGATGGCCTAATATTTGTTAATGACTCTAGAACTTAATTTTACCTAAATTTTTCTAAATTTAAAGGGTACATAACACACACAGTTTCAGCCAATCTCATGTTAATTTTGAGAACCTATAGAGTAATATAGCATCCTTCATTTATCCAAAAGCCTTTAGTTTTATCAGAGTCATAAAAGAAAGATGTGCTGTACTGAGTCTTTCTGAAAACAGCCGAGCTCCTGGAAGCGTGCCGATGCTAAAGTGTGACGAGCACGCACAGCTTTTGCGTAGCGAAGCTATCAATGGTCAGCTAAACAGATGTATTTAAACACACACAATACACCATCGCATTATTCCTGCATAACCTTTGATTCATTATGCCTTAGTGTTGTTTACATTATATGCACTTGTTCCAACTGCCAACAAAACAGACATTTGAAGCAGTTTTACTCACCACCTGCGGTTCCGACTCATGACCGGGATCTTTTACCGCTGTGACGTTCAGTCTTTCAGTTTCAAACGATCTGTAAATCCAGCATTGAACTGGGCCTCGTTTATAAAACCATAAGCACCGATCCTGAGGACTCGAGCAGCCATGGAAAACATAAGATATTCTCCATTCATTTTAACCAATAAAAAATTTATTGCAACTTTCAGACACAACTTTATCCTTATTTTGATAGTTAATGTAAGGCGGTTTCTTTGGTTATTGTAATAGCAAGAGTGCATCAATGTAATGCGTGAGCACAAATCTCTCAGCTCCACTTAACACTAGGTTCTTTGGGAAGCAAGGTTATCTTTCACTCACAACCAAAAATACACTTCTTTGGTGACATTGTTGATTTCATGGTCTAAAAATAAAGTAATACATTCTTTCTCGAGCACGACCTGTGCAGCGCTGCCGATGACTTCTGTAACCCGAACAAAGCGCGTTGATGGGCGTGCTCTCTTGCTCTCCTCTGGTTGATGTGTGCGCGCTCTTCCAGGAGAAGTGCCCATACAAGGAATTCCATGGGCCACCAAAAAAAAAAAAAAACTTTCCGGATCATTTACGAACTCTGAAGGAGTGTATTTGGCACAGAAATACTCCGTCATACGTCCAACTCTTTTTTTTTTAAACTTTGGCCATGTTTAGCAAGAGAATCCAACTCTTTAACAGTGTAGCTAAATAAGGCAGAATGCATGAAATAGAGTGCTAAATACATTTACTAAAGCAAAATATATGTTGTTTTCTTAAAATACACTAAACGAAAGTAAAAGTAAAAATGCAGACAAAAGCAGTGACGTTTTATAATTCATGATTGAACATTACATCTATTTATATGCTGCAAGACACAAATGGATCAAAATAAAAAAAGTTTCAGTTTTCTTATCACTATTTTATTTATCATGTAGTTATCAATCACATTTTATCTGTGATTATATCATTTAGACTGTACATCATACACAGTTACATGTTCAAATCTTATGCATTTGAAATTCTGAAGATATATACAGTATTCCTGTGGCAAGATTGTTTTTATAACTATTTACTTATAATAAACATCACCAAAAAGTTAACAAGCAGCAGTTAAATTCTGCTACATTGTAAAGAGGGCAGATGGGACTAAAAATTTAATAATATGTGTGTTGGTGCTGATGAGCTGAAAATAAAATAAACATCTACAAAGCTACAGAAAAAAATAGGTACAATCAGATCTGTCTTGATTTGAGGTCTACTTTTTTCCTTTGAATTTGTCTGATTAAAACCTTCTTTACCTCTTCTGTTCTCAAACAATAAATAAGGGGGTTGATCATGGGTGGTAGAAGACTATACATCATAATAATGACTAATCGCAAATCAGTACTGAACTTTATATTAATATTGCTTGATAAATAATTAAAACACCTGGGTAGGAAAAAAAGGGCAATTATGATGAGCTGAGGACTGCAGGTGGAGAAAGTCTTCATCCTTCCTTGAACGCTCGATATACGCAAAACTGCCACAATGATGGCGCAGTAAGAGAAAACAATAACAGCAAGAGAACCCAGTAGTACTATCATAGCATGAATGAATGCTGGATAACTATATTCTTCTCTATCTGTGCATGCCAGTGTTGTGATGGCAATATGATCACAGTAACAGTGCACAATGGCGTTACTCGCACAATAAGGGAGAGGGTAAGCTCGAATGATCATCATCAAAGGGCCTATCAAACCCAACATCCAAGAGCCCAGGATCAAAATGAATACATTTCTGTTTGTCATGATACTATGATATCTAAGTGGAAAACAGATTGCTGCATAGCGATCTATAGCCATTACTGCCAACAAACGTGCAGTGACCGAGCCAAAATAGTGCACAAAAAACATCTGAAGAAAACAGCCCAAGAATGAAATGGTTCCATCTTGGAACCAATACCTGCTAATTATCTTTGGTAATGTCGTGGTGCTGAATAATACATCACACACAACAAGATTTATAATGCAATAATAAACAGGTTTCTGAAAGCTCTTAGTCAATACAAACAAAGTAAAAAATACAGCATTCCCAACCATTGTAAACACATAAACAAAAAACAGAAGTGCTGATACAAGGCCATAGTAATAAGGCTGAAGTCCAGGAAAGCCAACTATGATGAAATCCTTTACAAAGCTAAAGTTTCCCACTGGCATGATGAATTAAAGTGCTTGGGAAAGTTTTAGAGTTCTGTATGTACACAATACATAATTCACAGTTTAAGTGGAAATGAACATTTTCCAAAAGAAAACAGCAGACGATTTTGATAATGCAATCAACCAAAGGAGTTTTGTTAGAGAATTCCAGAATCAGCCTGTCATCAGCTGGTTAAAAAATTTTTGAGAAAAGGCACACAGAGATAAAGTGCATTCTGCTTCAAACACAGATATATGGCAGTCAAAAGACAATTTTTTATGAATATACAGATGGGAATGGCGTAAAACAGCTGACGCACGGCTCCAGGGATAATCAGTTCTTTCTACACTGGGGCGGTACAACTGTGCACCTTACTTTGCTTCTAAAGGGTGCATATAACCTTAAAGGTATACTAAAGTTTTTCACAATTACTAAAACACTAAACTCCATTCTCTGAACCAAGTTCTCAATGGCCTAAACCAATCTGTCAAATAAACTTTTTCTGTAAAACATTAAAAAAGTTCAGGCAGTTAAGACACCATTTGCAAATTTCATGCACTCTTTCTGCAAAACTCTAGCACTTGTGTTGTAAAACAGTAAACACAAGTGGCAAAATATAGGCCAGTTCAGAGTGCACAGGTGCATTGAATGTTGACACGAACAATGGATAGAAACAATCTGAGAAGGAGAGGAGGAAGTGTACATGTAAGAGGTGGTGGACGAAGAGGTAGAGGATAAGGACAAGAATCAGTAAGGTGTGTGTTAGAATCTAATAATTCAACTTAATAATACAATTCAAGAAGATCTGTTCAGGTTGAGCGATCTAGCACAGAAGAGCTGGTACCAGGGTACCAGGGAAGACTCAGATACAGAGAGTGCAGTTCAACCAAGATACAAAGTTTATTCACCCAGAGGGTCAATATATATTAAAAATATAGGAAGTGAAAATGACAACTCAGCATTAATACAATGAATAGGGATTGTACACTTCTCTAAGAAAAGCAACATGTTCTCTGAGCATGACGTAATGATTAGACAGAGATACAGAGACACAAAAAACAGGCACATTATGTTCTTAGAATCTTAGAATACATTTTATGTAATTGTAAAATTTGTTTACTGTATCCAGTATACTTTTTTTCTGTAACTACATGCTCTGGATGCTGTGTACATTTTTTAATGTAGTGTCTAATGAATGCTCTGTAATGTATATACTGTATATTGACTGGCTGTGTGTATGATCTGAAAGCATTGTTTGATTTTGAGGCAATTGTTTGATTTTGGAGAAGAATCAGGGGTTTTGTTTAGTTTGAGGAATTGGTTTTGTGTTTAATGTTGTGCAAAAATGAGTGAAGGTTTCAAGAATTGTGTCTTAGCAATTGTGAAAAACTTTAGTAACTAAAGCAGGGCTGGGCAACTCTGGCCCTCAATATCCACTTTCCTGCAGAGCTTAGATCCAACCCTGATGAAAACTCACCTGCCCATATATTTCAAAGGATGCATCTCAATCAGCTCCCTAGTTCAGTAGTCAGGGCACTTGATCAGGGAGTTGGCCATTTTAAAGGGTTAGTTCACCCAAAAATGAAATTTCTGTCATTAATTACCCACCCTCATGTCATTCCACACCAGTAAGACCTTCATTCATCTTCGGAACACAAATTAAGATATTTTTTATGAAATCCGAGGGTATCTAATCCACATCTAGTCAGCAACGTCATTGCACCTTTTGACGTCCAAAAAGGTAGTTGAAAACATGGTTAAAATAGTCAACGTGACTGCAGTGGTTCAAACTTAATGTTATTGAGCGATGAGAATACTTTTTTGTGCACAAAAACAAAACAAAAATAATTACTTTATTCAACAATTTGAACCGTTGTCATACGTAGTGAACTCACTGCAGGCTTCCTTGTTTATGTCCGAACGCCAACTCAGTATTGGCCGAAGCTGAACACGTGAGCAGCAAGATGCATGCATGCAATGCTGACACAGGATCCGGCCAATAATGAGCCAGCATTCGGATGTAAACAAGAAAGCCTGTTCACTACCTATGACAATGGTTCAAATTGTTGAATAAAGTCGTTATTTTTTTTTGTTTTTGAGCTCAAAAAGTATTCTCGTTGCTTCATCTGTGTTTCAAAGATGAACAAAGGTCTTACGGGTGTGGAACGACATGAAGGTGAGTACTTAATGACAGAAATTTTATTTTTGGGTGAACTAGTCCTTTAAGGACTGTCTCAATCACAAATTTCTTCCAGTACAGTGAAACGTTCACCCCCTAAAATGTCCCACAATGCACCGTAAAAATCAGGCAGCATAGATGCTCACTATGTTCCCTTAACAGAAGTTCTGAAGCATGAAACATAAATCACACAAGCCAACTCACCACACATAATGCACTTGATAGATGTTTAAAAAACAATGTTATTCAATTATATTTCAGCATAAATATTCATCGTTAGAAAGGTACGGAACATAATGTAGCGAACATTTATAATTAATTTATGGCTGAAATGTTGCAGGTATATGTAACAATCAAAATATTTATCTTAATGTACTTTAAATAACATTAAAAAAAAAATAATAATAATAAGTTCATAAATACCAGTAATGATGTTGTACAACAAGGATGTTGTCTTGTCATCATCAGTGTCCCAATGTGTAGTGAGCCAGGGTCCTTACTGTCCTTACCAGTGCCCAAATTCATAATAATAATAGTAATGCCTTACATTTATATAGTGCTTTTCTGGGTACTCAAAGCGCCTTACAAATTCATGTACACAATATACTGATTCACGACCTAGGGAGCAAGGGAGCTGATTGAGACTAGTAATCCTCAAGACCTTAATTAGCTTGTTCAGGGGCCCATTTCAATAAGGAGGTTCAACCAACTCTGAGTTAAAACTTGAACTCTGAGTTGACTTACTCTGAAATGGGAAACTCTGAGTTTTCGGTTACAGAACAGCTGAAATGAGTTAGTTCAATCGACTCTGAGTAGGCTGACTCTGAGTTAAGTGCGTACACCACGACTATAAAAGCCATTATCAACAGAGCGCAGATATTATGATTCACCATGGCAACGCTCTGCATATTTTTCTCCAGCTGAACTTGATGTGCTCATGCAAGCTTACACTGAGCATGAGCACATTTTCTGAAAAAAAAAAGCAACACGGCTGCAGCCGCAAAAGAGAGAGAGTTGGCGTGGGAAAAAATAGCTGCTCGAGTTTAAATTTTAATTGCTGTTATACAGGGATGGGTGTAATTACTAAGTACTGTAATTTACTTTTTTACTTGAACAAATAAGGGATTAGCTACTCTTAATTTTTCTGTAATTTAATTAAAGTTACTTCTGATGCAATTGCATTAAATACTTATATATATATATATTCTTATATTTCCATTTATTTCAATTTGGGTTGGGTTTTTTGTTCAATTCAACAGATTCTGATGGTAATATCTGCCTTTTTGAGCCTCCTGTCACGATCACAACAGATCCCCAGGCAGTTGCAAGTAGCCTACTAAATAAACCATAAATTATGACAAATCATATTATAAGGTGTACTCAGCCAAATGCTCATCTTCACAGGATGATGAGGATGTTGAAACCACCTCTGCCACAGAAAGGCCTACAGAGGTAATATTAATATAGTGTCTACACATCAAACAATCTACACATTCTTCCAATTTTTGTGTGGAGCAGCCTATAAAAAAGTTTATGTATGTTATAAGTGTATAAACCGACATTCTTCTTTCACCCTAGAGTGTGGAAGAACAGCAGGAGGAGGGTCCATCAAATTCTGCTGCACAGATGAACACAGTTCAGTGATGTTCAGTAAATGCCAGACTTTAATTCTGTACAAGTCATGTACAACTACATCATGTAACTTTAATCCACTGTATTTTCACTTACCAGTTAAAGAGTTATACAGACTTCATCTGATTAAAAAAATAGAAAAAAATGACAAAGAAATTATATACTTGGATCGTTCACACTTTCCTTATGTTCTGCACACAGTGGCCTTACTAATGTGTTCTGCATCCCCGATGTTATAACGAAAACTGCCGTTTGCAAAGAAACGCAAAGCATCTGCTCGGACGTAAGAGCACGGCCACGATGGCTGATGTTTCTGATGTAAGGATGGATGAGTTTATGAATATATCTAATTGACCGTAAAGAAAAACGGTAACGCTCAAATAAAAATGCATGGGGATATGACAAAAAAATCCACTCAGGGTCTAAAAATCCTCTCCCGATGCAAATGTAACTCTCTGCGAATTAATGCAGCCTCCTCATCAAGAGGATCCTCCATGAAAGGACATGCCATTTTCACTTTGACTGTCTCTGCGTGTAGGTCTCTGTATGCGCAATTTATGAATGTATCCAAAGAATGAATGAGGTATTTAAATGCCACTTCCACTTTAAAAAAATGGGAGGAGACCGAAAGAAACTCTGGGTTTACCGAAGAAAACCTGCTCCCAACCAGGTTAGGTAAGTTACCAGGGTAACTGACTCTGAGTATAAGTTACCTCTCTTTCAGAAATGGGCTTGACTTACCCTGCTTTCTCGGGTTTGACATACCTCCCATTCTGAAACGGAAAACCCAGAGTTTCCCCCATTTTAGGGTTAACATACTCAGAGTTCTCACTTAACCTCCTTTCTGAAACGGGCCCCAGGTGTGTTTGATTAGGATTAAACTAAACTCTGCAGGAAAGTAGATTTTGAGGGCCAAAGTTGCCATTCCCTGACCTATAGTGTACATTACTACCTAAATGGTACATATTTGTACCTTTTGAAAGGTTACCTCACCAGTGAGGTAACTTTTGTAAAAAAAATGTAAACATTCATTATTATTATTATTATTATTATTATTATTATTATTATCGATAATTTGTTGAGCTGAGATAAAAATTGCTGTTAATTTAGCACTTGGTGTTACGTAATGTGAATGAGAATGTGAATATATAGTGTTTTTATGAAATTTTGGTAACACTTACAAGGATAGTTCACCCAAAAATAAAAATTATCCCATGATTTACTCACACACAAGCCATCCTAGTATATGATTTTTTTTCTTTCAGACGAACAGTCAGTTATATTAAAAAATTTCCTGGCTCTTTCGAACTTTATAATGGTAGTGAATGCGACTCAAGATTTTGAAGCCCAAAAAAGTGCATCCATCTATCATAAAAGTAATCCATACGGCTCCAGGGGGTTAATAAAGGCCTTCTGAAGTGAAGAGATTGGTTTTTGTAAGAAAAATATCCATATTTAAAAATTTATAAACTATAATAACTGGTTTCCGGCAACGGCCGTACACAAGTCCAGTTCCGGTGTTAAAGTGACCTCTGACCTGACGCATGACAAATTGACGAATGCGGAAGTGCAAAGGATAGAGCAAAACATAACACCGGTCATGAATTAGAAGTTAAAACAGGAATTTTTTGAAGGATCTTGAGTTTGTTGTCCAGCCCTATTTGTTTGAACTGCGAGAGGCGTCTATACTCTCACCTATGCTTACACTACTCCTACATTTTACGTCATACATTGGGTCAGAGGTCACTCTTCCACTGGGACTAGACTTGCGTACAACGGTTACCAGAAGCCAGTTATTATAGTTTATTATGTTTTAAATATGGATATTTTTCATACAAAATCCCATCGCTTCAGAAGGCCTTTATTAACCCCCTGGAGTTGTATGGATTACTTTAATAATGGATGGATGCACTTTTTTGGGCTTCAAAATCTTGAGCCCCATTCACTACCATTATAAAGCTTTGAAGAGCCAGGATATTTTAACTTCGATTGTGTTTATCTGAAAGAAGATTGTCATATACACCTAGGATGGCTTGAGGGCAAGTAAATCATGGGATAATTTTCATTTATGGCTGAACTATCCCGTTAAGTTTCCATTAGTTTACTTTAGTTAATGCATTATTTACTAACAATGAGTTTGTTACAGTATTTTTTGATCTTTACATTAGTTAGTTGATAAAAATTCAACTGTATATTGTTATTTCATGTTAGCTCAGGTCCATTAAATATTATTAACAGATACTTTTATACTTTTGATATTCATAAATGTTGAAATTAACATTAACCTGGGTTAAAACGTGCTTTATATTTCATTGTTAGTTCGTGTTTATTGTGACGTTACAAAAAAATTTTATAAAATGTTTTAACATTTGGCAGTTTTATCAGAAAGAAAGAAAGAAAACAATGCAGAAGAAATAAAACCAAGACGATCCCATGCTTAATGGGTTATAGTTTGCTGCAAGGCACAAGAGAACACACTTGCTGAACTTTGACCTCTCGGCATGTGCGTCTTCCACATGATATGAGAGCATGAGAATGCCATCAGATTATACTGCCACAGATTCAAAAAGGTTCTACCAATAATTGACAACATTTCTGCCTCACAGCAAAGTGTAGTGGGATTATTTGGAAAAATATATAAATTGGTATATGAATATACATGTACTGTTAAAATATTTGAATAAGTTATGCTTTTAACTTTTGACATAGCTCACTCTTTGTTGCTTTGTCCATATTTCTTCCTCTATCATCCTCTCTCTTTTATATAATAAGCTGTTTATCTTAAGAAATACAAACAGGCACTGTATCATAAACTTGCTGATGTGTGCCATTTCCCCATAGTCTTCATTTGTGACTTGTTTTTCTCAATTCCCAACGAGCTTTGAGAATGCATCGTTAGCAAACATACAGCTTCAAAAGTCTCTAAGGTGTCATAGGTCATCATTAACAAAGCCTCTGGTGACAGTCAAGTATACTATGTGACAATGTCAATATACAGAAATGATTTTACACAAAACAGCAAGAACTTCTGTTCTTACTAAAAATTGTTATCCTACACTTACATACAAACTGCAAAACCATTTTCTTTGCATTTTAGAATTAAAATAATGAATTTTAGAATTAAAAAGTCTTGTGAAATGTGACTTTAATTTTGTAATACAAAAAAGGCAATTTAAGAATGTTTATTGTGAATTATCATGATAATTTATCTTTTTGATGCAACAGTCTAATAAACAAAATATAGTAAACCTTTGTAAAAGCTAAAAAAAATACAAAATGAAAACCTATGTGTAGTAAAGTGTAATGTGTTATTATTTAAATTAAAAAATAATCATTAAAAAGTAAATAAATCAGTATAATATAAAGAATATATCTATATCAATATAGACGTCTCAGCTGAGAATGGTCAGTGTGAAATTAATATTTCAATATCTCATATAATATCTCAGGATATTTTGCACTCCAGAGAGATTATTATAATGTGCATCTGGGACCAATAGTGATAATAGCATTAACATGACACACTCCATTTTGAGGTTTTTATTTTTACATGTTAGAATAAAACAAGCTTTTTTAAACATAATTTTCAGAAACAAATATTAATACTTATGAAGAAGCAAAAATAGCTTAAATTAATAATGAATTTGCTTGTTTGTTTGTTTTTTTCAAAGAGATTTTCATGATTTTTTCATCATCTTTTTGTCTTATTGTACCATAAAGGAGGACTAAACTAAATTGCACCACTTTATAGTTTAAATGCTCTCCTGAGATGTGTCAGCAGATATAAATTGGAATACAGTATCATACTGAGTCAGTGGCTTAGCAATCGAACAGAAAAGTTCAGTAAGGACAAGCAAGATTGTCTCACATAACTTTTTTTTTTTTTTTTTTTTTTTTTCATTTTTATGATTTCACAAAAAAAAAAAAAAAAAAAAAAAAATTGACTAATACATAATAAAAAGAATGAAAAAATAAAGAATATTGCAAAAAGGAAAGAGACATGGTATAATTTAAATTAAATTCCCTTCATTAAGTTAGCAACAGAAAGGTCACCTCATTTTCATATAATTTTGATTTTTATTTATTTTTATTTTCCCCACACTGACCCCGTTGTGATGCGCATAGTAAAAGCCACGCCCTTTTATCTGCGTCACAATCAGAAATCACGCCCAATGTGCCAATCACGCCCCACACTGTTCATTCAATAAGTCCGAGAGTACGGAGGAAATGCGCCAGATGCATCTAATAACCGCAGATCTTATTTTAGTGGCTGCGCACTTGTAGGCCTAATTTGCGCACATGTATTTGCGAGTAAAAACGAAAAAAAACATACTTCTGTACGGCGATGCGGGCTCTACAACCAAACATAGCTGGAGCAGATAGGTTTCGTGCGTACGGGTAATGAACAGGATCTTCCGATTTATTTTCATTGATTGAGGACATTAACTTTACGTGCTGACTTTGTTTGCATGGAAGTCCTATATTTAAAGCTTAGTATAAAGGACAGGGTCGAACAAGCCTTAACCTGTAAATCGAATATAGATTCGCATTTTAAAGGTACGCATTTTAGTTTTAACTTACATTTTCTTTTCACGAAACTTATTGCAACCGTAACTGATTTGATTTCCATTCAGATATGATAGGTAGACTTAAATGATCACGAACAACAGGCCTAACAAATTGTAGCCTAGCCTACAATAAACACTAAACATTCAGGAAGACCTATCTATCTTAAAATAATTAGGAACAACGAATAAATAGTAATTTAACACATTGTTAATAAGGTTCATTTCGTCATTTATTTATTTTAATTTATATTTTTATGTGTAGAAAGTGAAAAGTGCACCGGGCTGCTAATGCCGTCACGTAAAGTCTACTATTTTAAAATAGGTCTATACTACATTAATTTGCAAATCTAGCCTACATATTTAACTTAATGTAAAGTGGTTTAAGTGCAAAAATGGCAGAATTTGTATAGGAACCTTTCATTATGTCCTTTGAATTGTGAACGCTATATAAGACTGAAATAGTTTGGATAATTAGGTATTTAAAATACTGTGAGAAATTAAATGTATTTCACACTCTAATTATTTCAGTTTTTATAAATGTATATATTTATATTATTTCAGCAGGACAAAATATCAAAGAAAAAGCTGCCATGGGTATCTTAAATGCCAGTTTTTCCCAAAATATCTCTGTTGTGCATCCTGAATACTTCTTAATCAGTGGACTATCAGGTATACCATTCAGCAACTATTACTATATATTCCTGTTTTTCATTTATATTAATGCTGTAATTGGGAACTCTTTAGTTCTTCTCATTATAGCTCTTGACCGGAGCCTGCACAGTCCAAAGTACATTGGCGTTTTTAATTTGGCCTTGGCTGATATTGGTGAAACTAATGCACTGATTCCTAACATGATGAAGACTTTTCTGTTTGACTCTCAGTACATCTCTTACAATGCTTGTTTGGCCAACATGTTTTTTGTTTACTTCTTTAATACAATACAGTGTGTCAGCCTTGTTGTCTTGGCATTTGATCGCTTTATTGCTATTTGCTTGCCACTAAGATATCACGCCATTGTAAATAATGCTGTCATGTGTTCAGTTTTCTCAGTATTCTGGATGATTAGTGCTTTTCTGGTGGCCTTCACGGTGTCTTTGATCACCCGACTTTCATTCTGCAAGTCCAATGAGATACAGAGTTATTTTTGTGACCATGGTCCCTTGTATAGGATGGCATGTAATGACAATAGCATAAGTTCATTTATGGCAAAACTCAACACAGCTGTCTACTTTGCTGCTCCACTGACAATATTCCTGTCTTACCTTTGCATTTGTTTTGCCTTAAGTAAAATTACAACATGGGAGGGGCGTATTAAGGCCCTGAAGACATGTGTTTCTCACCTGTTGTTAGTTGGAGTGTGTTTCATTCCCATAATCTGCACATACATTGCTGCAGTCATGCTTTCTTTGACTCCCAATGTGAGAATCATCAGCACGTCTCTGGCATATGCTGTTCCACCAATGCTAAATCCCATCATTTATGTTTTAAACACAGCTGAAGTTAAGAACTTTATCCAGACAGTAATTAAAAAGAAGTCGGCATCTATTGCCCACAGCGTTTCAGATTGATTGCAAAATGTTTGTGCATCTTCTCAAAGAAGTTTTTCATTGTGTTGTTTATTTCATGTATTCATATGTATTCATCTTGAAGCTAGATACAGCAAAACTTGATTAAATTAAAGAGAAAAAATGATATCTGCAAGTAGGCCATGTCTTGTTTTTATCATGCTGATTTGCCAAGTATGATTATCATTTTTTGCTTTCACATGTATGTGTGCTCTGTCACACTAAAACAAATGAATAACCTACTACTGCATAAAGCTTCTACACTTAGTTTTTCATATGGAATAATCAAGTTTCTTGTTTTAAAAGTTATTGTCAATCATCCATTTTTCTTCAAAATTGATAAGTACTGGAAATTTATTATCTTTTTAAATATGTTTTTGTTGTACTAATAAGCATCTCTTATAGCATCTTTTGACTTTTTTGCAGTTCAACATTAAATATAACACCATTTTAGTTTTAAATGTCTATTATTTTTGTCATAAATTATAGCCTAAACCTGGCATCATTAAGCTATCTATGAAGTGTTTTCAGATCTTTATTTCAGTAGATCACTACTTTTTGTTTTCTCCCTTGGATTAAACACGCCTGCTTCTAAATTATAAATAGCCTAAATAGCTTTTGATAAAATGTAATGAATGAATATGATTGCAGTCAAAGTAATAATAATAATAAAAAAAAAAAGTACATAGGCAATTTAAAATAAGTGTTTTCAATTTTAATATATTTTAAAATGTAATCCATTCCTTTGATGGTAAAGTTGAATTTTCAGCATCATTACTCCAGTTTTCAGTGTCACATGATCCTTCAGAAATCATTCTAATATGCTGATTTGATCACTACTTTTTGTTTTCTCCCTAAGATTAAACACGCCTGCTTCCAATTTATAAATAGCTTTTGATAAAATGTAATGAATAAACATGAATACAGTTAAAGTTTAAAAAAAAATGTAATTTAAAATAAAAAAAAGTACATAGGCAAAATATATTATGCAAAAATAATTTCCAGAATTTAAGCATAAAGTTTTTGATTTAAAAGGTTTTAAGATAACAAGTAAATAATAAACAGAAAAGTGTGTCCAAAATTTTACCTGATAATGTAGTGTAAAAGCCATGTCTCACTTTTTTCTTGAAAAATAAATCACACAAAGGTGTGTATCTATTCCATGATGGAAAAACTCCCATTGGAACAAAAGTAAAATGAAAGTGGACCTGAGGTCTGGAGACTCTCCTAATAAATTCTCCATAGAGATTATTTAGAGTTCTCCAGATCAAATCCCTAAGCATCATTCAGCTAAAGATTTAATACAATATGCACATTCCCCATGTTTGTTTTTTATAGTGCATTTTTAACAATATTAATGAAAATATTAACTATAAAAATACTTTAGAGGGTCATTTGCTGAAATTGGAATGTGTTTTTATGGTGGTTTAATAATGTAAACATTAAAAAAAAGTCTTGAATATATATAAAAAAATACTTTTCTTGCTTCCTCTTTGTTTATTATTTATTGTGAACATGACTGAATGTTTTTGCTGTAAAAAGCAGGGGAATGAGTGAATGGCATAAGCTGCCAATAAAGAAGGTACTGTGTCACAATAACACACAGATGAGTATTGTTTCTTATCTTATGAGCTGAAACCTTTTTGTGGTTGAAGGCATAAAGAAACACAACCCTTCAGTATTCTCTAAGCTTAGGGCAAATCATTACAGCATTGAACTTTGAACTTTTTGGAAGTGTTCTCCCACAAACACACACACAATTCAATCAATTGAGTTTCTATTTGAGGTAAAATTGCCAAACAAACATGAATCCATGTTGCTATGGGACCACCTCAAACTATATGCACATATACAGTATAAGAGAGGCATTTATGCCACCCAGATCTGACATTTGCATGCTGAAAGAATGACAGAATGTGTGTTTTTAAGCAAGTGACAGACCGACAAGAAAAGCAAATCTGAAGAGAAGCTATACTCCTTTGTGTGGTTGAAAGTAAAGAAAAGAAATGATGGTGAACATTAGCCTATTTATTAGATGCCAAGTAATTAGTTCAAGAGAATATGTCAGAAAATGAATGACTTATGATTTATTTATTTATTTATTTATTTATTTGAAGATTTGGTTGACTACTAACATTGTTTTATTATTATTATTATTATTATTATTATTATTATTATTATTATTATTATAATCATTATTATTGTAAAGATTTGCAAAGGACCATGTCCTCTCAAAATCTTTCAATAAAAAACATTTCTGAGTTTGTAATTTCAGGATTTGACACTGTAGAGCACAAACTGCCAACTGGAGTTGTTTTACTGGTGGTCTATGTACTTGCAATGCTTGCTAACACTGCAAACATATGTTTTGTTGCCATAGACAAGCGTTTGCACCAGCCCATGTACATTTTCCTATGCAATTTGTCTTTAGTGGACATGTTGTATAGCAGCAGTACCTATCCAAGTATGATCAGCAACCTTATTGTTGGTTATAAAACCATATCTTATATCCCTTGTGTTCTTCAGATGTGTGGTTTTCATTTAGGTGTAGTAATGGAGATGTTTGCTATCGCTGTAATGGCACTGGATCGTTTGATTGCCATAAGCAATCCTTTACGTTACCACTCCATTTTAAACACCACCCGTACTGTTGTAATTTCTGTTTTGCTGTGGATGGTGGCTAGTGCTATTTTGACCGTCATCCCAGCTACTGTTCTTCCTCTGCCCTTCTGCTCTTCCACTATCCAGTATATTTTTTGTGAGTATGCTTCTCTTGTGAGGGCCACCTGTGTGAATCCAAATCCTTATTTTAATATGATATCCACTGTGACTTTTGTACTGTTGTTTGGGACATTCGCCTTCATCTGCCTGTCCTATTTAAGGATAGTGATCACTGTTATGAGAATGACTTCAAAGGCCGACAAGAAGAAAATGTTTCATACGTGCTTTACTCACTTGATAGTGATAGTTTGTTTTTATGCTCCGATGTTCGTACGAATAGTCTTGACCCGGATTGGTGTGGTTTTAACATTAGGGGAACGTAATGGACTACTGCTAATGTCCATCATCTGCCCTTCTCTAGTAAATCCTTTCATATACTGTTTCAGAACCAAAGAAATCAGAAACAAAATTTTTAGAATTGTGTCAAAAGTTGCACCTGAATAACTTGATGAAGCACAGACAGTTTGTGATCAGTGGATGATTTGTTCCTAGATGTTTCTTACTGTGATTTGATATGTAAGCAGTTTATTGTGCCATTTAAAATGTTGGGGTCAGTAAGAACTTTTAATGTTTTTAAAAGAAAGCTATTTGATAAACAAATACAGTAAAAACAGAAATATTTTGAAATGTTACAATTTAAAATATATTTTTAAATTAAAATGCAATTCATTACTTTGATGGTAAAGCTGAATTTTTAGCATCATTACTCCAGTCTTCAGTATCACATGATCCTTCAGAAATTCTAATATTCTATATTCATTCTAATATGCTGATTTGCCACTCAAGAAATGTTTCTTATTATTATCAATGTTGAAAAGAGTGCTGTTTAATATTTTTGTGGAAACCATTATACTTTTTTTCAGGATTCTTTGATGAATGGATAGTGCAGAAGATTAGCATTTATTTTAAATAAAAATCTTTTGTAATGTTATTGATCAAGTTACTGTTTTTTTATTTGCTTTGGTACTATTTTCACAAGTAAGGTGTACATTTTAAAAACTCTTAGTACAAAAATCCAAACGGAGCACACTTGTAACACAGCTAGTCATTCTTTCAAAACCTGAGCTCGTGCTTTCATTTAATTAAATTTAGTACTTTTAGCAATCACTTCATTCAACAGCAAACAATGCATGATACATGTTTCAAATCACAATCAAAAGGTGTGATGAAGTATGACAAAGCCATGATGTTCTGTGCTAGAACAGAGTTTGCTGGCAATACAGTAAATGTTCTTACTGCCATGTGACTGAATCTATACTGTAGTTGACCTTTATAAGGGGGACTTACAGGAATGTGGCAGTCTCTACCATGGCAAACATGCATAAATACAGCATTTTACTAATGTTATTTGATGCTATCTTTCTCTCTTCTTCTGATGTATCTCTGATCAATCTGATGTTATACAGTCACCTGTACACCCGTTTTCCCTTGTACTCTGTCCTGCTCTAAGTTGACAAATTACAAATCTCTGTCACACACACACACACACGTTAGGTTTCTTTGTTTTATGGTGACATTCCGTATATGTAATGGTTTTAATACTGTACAAACTGTATATTCTCTCCCCTAACCCTAAACCTACCACACCTACCAAATCTATCACCTATCAAAGAAAACTTTCTGATATTTTAGATTTTCAAAAAAGATCATTCTGTATGATTTATAAGCTTGTTTCCTCATGGGGACAAAAAAATAAATAAATAAATGTCACAAGATCAGAATTTACTGGTATTACAATTTTTTTAATTGCTTTTGTGCAATTTTCACAAGCAATTCGTAAATTTCAAAACTCTTAGTACTAATATCACCAAAAGTGCACTTTTTTAAACATTTCAGCATGTTTTCAATTACAACACACAAAATCACAAAGTATCCTTTTCACAACACAAAATAAGTGGCAGTAAACTCTCATTAAAAGTAATTCAACTAGTTAGTTTTTATAAGAAACATCCTATCTTAATTCTTAATTTAAGATTTGTAAACATTCTGTGTGGAACCATGGTTACTAAACCATAGCTGATATAAATAAATTAGATGACCAGTAATTTCCTACTAAATTCAGAAAAAAAAAGAGATTCTAATTTTTGGATCAAAAACTTCCTTAGGTAATAACCTAGAATACTGTCTAACACTTGATGGCTGCTCTGTTAAGTCTTCGTCGTCAGCTAGGAACCTGGGTGTGCTCTTTGATACCAATCTTTCATTTGAAGGCCATGTTTATAGCATCTGTAAAACCACATTCTTCCATCTTAAAAATACAGTATATCTAAATTACGACATATGCTCTCAATGATAAATGTGGAACAGTTAGTTCATGCGTTCATGACCTCAAGGCTAGATTACTGTAATGCTCTACTGGGTGGTTGTTCCGCTCGCTTGATAAATAAACTACAGCTTGTACAAAATGCAGCAGCTAGAGTTCTTACTAGAACTAGGAAGTATGACCAAATTAGCCTGGTTCTGTCAACACTGCAGTGGCTTCCTGTTAAACATCATATAGATTTTAAAATCTTGCTAATTACTTACAAAGAACTAAAAGGTTTAGCTCCCCAGTACCTGAGCGTTAGCATTATAGTCATTCACGTCTATTGCGATCTCAGATTTCAGGCCAGTTGATAATACCTAGAATATCAAAATCAACCGCAGGCGGTAGATCCTTCTCCTTTTTGGCACCTAAACTCTGGAACAAACTTCCTAGCATTGTTCGGGAAGCAGACACACTGTCAGTTTAAATCTAGACTAAAACGCATCTCTTTAACCTGGCATACACATAACACATTATCAATTGATGTTTTCAAATCCCTTATAGGATTGTTAGGCTGCATAAATTAGGTCAGCCGGAACCGGGAACACTTCTTATTACACCAGATGTACTCGTTACATCAGAAGAAGGATGGCATCTACGCTAATATTAGTCTTTCCTGAGGTTTACCGTAGTCAGTGTTGGGTAAGTTACTTCAAAAAAGTAATTACTTACTAATTACATGATCAATGTACTCTGTCTGAAAAGTAATTTAATTACTCAATTACTTTTAATTACTTTAATTACTGCTCAATAAGTAACTTACTAATTACTTCTTAAAATCCTTATAAACCTTGACCGGATAGACAATAGAGAGGAAACTCTTTTAATAATTTAGTCAAACATGGAATAGTTTAGCCTTTTATAGCTTTTTAAAACATTTGAACTTTATTAAAACATATACTATAATATTTTTATTTATTTTATAATACTTTATATATATATATATATATATATATATATATATATATATATTTAGTAACAAATAGGGATGTCACTATACCAAAAATCTAGCCTGGGTGCCAGCCCGAACCCCGCCCACAAGTAATTTGTGGAGTAATTATGCTCGGCTCCCAGAAGGCCGAGCCAATCAAATTGCCAGGGCGGGCTTTAATCGATGATGGACAGGCTATCTGCGGTTACGTAACCACCCACGTCATCAAAGAGCGCTTGGGTTGAATTGGTTTTCACCAACGATGACTGCAGCTGGAGAAGTAAGATGTTTAGATTCCGCTATCACGTCTGTAATAAAAGAAATCGACAGCGCATTAATTTTAAAAGACGAACAAAGAACCGCAATCAAGACATTTGTCGATGGGAAAGATGTGTTTGCCGTCCTTCCAACGGAATTCGGCAAAAGTTTAAGTACAAGTTCAACATACGTCACTTACTGCGTTGCTCTGATTGGTTGTAGGTCTATCCAATTGAGTGCAGAGTTTTTTTTTTTTTTACTGGTTCTTTTAAGACACGCCCCATAATTCAAGTGCAATGGAGCAGTATCAGACTCACATTCTGCCTAGAATATGAGTATGACGAAGTCAGGCTACCAAAAATCTAGTAGTCGGTACCAATGCCACCAAAAGTGCACAATACTCAATACCACGGTAAAAATAAATAAAAATGCAAATAAAATAATGCTATATATTTTTTCCCAGGTAGGTCTAATAGTAGTAAGTAAAAATACCAGAGAAATTGAATAATCAAATAAAATAACTCTGCATAGTCATAACTGTATAAAATAAATAAAGATAAATCCTTATTAAAGCTTTTCTTTTGTTGTTTGATTATCATTTATAATACAGCCAGTAGTAGACCGAAGCATGTTTTAAAGGCTGCTGTCACTAAGACAATATACTGTTACACAAGCTGTTCACGTTCACATAATCAATGCGAAAATCAATGCATTTTTGAACGTAATAAACGTTACGTTTAACGTGTAATAAACCACGAAAATCTTACATTCGCGAGAGGTGGCTATGTGTGCTTGCTTTGGTTGAGAGCGCACTGACTGTAGACCGTCTCTCAGACAGCGCGCACAGTTTTTTCTCCCTAGGACATAGCTTACATTTTACCGTAATGTTCTTGCCTACCTTTGTCAAAAAAGTGAAGTAACTGGAATATTTCCATTCTGCAAAACAGCCACTGGCTGTTTAGCTGTTTAACTAATTTACAGTATGCAACGCAAGTACATTATACGTAACTGTAATTAAATAACCTAAAAATGAACAGTAATCCCTTACTTTACTTTTTCAGTGGATAAGTAATTTAATTACAGTAACGCGTTACACCCAACACTGACCGTAGTCAGCCGGATCCAGGCCGTATCCAGGTGAGATCGAGGACGTGTGCCTAGACATGATGACAACGCAGCTCTGAAGTGTCAGCAGAGATTGTGTCAACTAGATCCACTGTGAGGGCCTCATCAACACGACAACCAGTGGCACAGATTCTAAACAAACCGTCCCATACCGGTGTGATGAATACGATCCTCCACTATGGAACTGGAATAAATACTTTGACTGTTGTGATCCCAATTGGACTTATGAATATCTGAATCACAATCAAGCATTGTTCGCTGTTGGCCAGAGGAGAACTGGCCCCCCTAACTGAGCCTGGTTTCTCCCAAGGATTTTTTCTCCATTTTAACACCTGCTTGCCAACAAAAATTAGTTATCACTGTAAAGCTGCTTTGACACAATCTGCATTGTAAAATGCGCTATATAAATAAAGGTGACCTGACTTGACTTGACTAAACAAATAGAATATGACTATGAGTAAGAATGTTTCTCTAATACAGCCCCAAATGGCTTTTTATATGTTTTATTATTATGTAGTGCATATATTTTGTAAGTGGTATGTCTGTTGATTGGAGGAACCACCTCAAAATTCCAGGAGCTTCTTTTGTAACTAAACAAATAATATAGCATTTTAATTTAAATATTTGCTGGAATTAGAAAACATTTTCTCATCAGATGATTACTAAGGAGTATGATTATTTAACTCAGAGAAATGTTTTATTCAAAGTGCATATATTCCTAATCTGCTAATATTCAACTACCATACAGTGTAGTGTTTCTTGTGTTTTTCTGCCATCTTGTGGGAAAACGAGAGAATGTGTCTTCATAATTTCACACTGAAATATACAATAACTTGTATTTTATTTGTCTGTGTTTTACATTCACTTATGTTCACATTAATTAATTTGACCACTAGAGTAGAGCCACTCCAAAGATACTCTTGATTCCTCTGCATTAGCAACTGGCAAAGAAGCACCATTTATATATAGAATATTTTATTATTGCATGAGAAGTCATTTTAATGCATTCATTGTTCCAATAAGACTATGTTTTATGAATTTAAGTCATTCAGGCTCACTAATGAATTTTATAGTGGTATATAATAAAACACTAATTATTTTGAATCCATTTAATTGTTTCTGAATGACTAGAACAAAAAAATAGATAGAAAAGGCAGCATGTTTATTCTGTGTTATACATAGTGGTAAATAAAACTGAATCAACCAAATAGTGGTTCAATCATTTATTTTCTTTTTGCACTGAGAGATGAGTAACTCACCCTGAATACAATGCAATAATAATACATAATTCACTGGGTGAAAACATTGTTTTTTTAAACAAATTCAGAATATTTCAAACATAATTTACAGGTTAAGCACATTCTTCTCTGGAAGGAATAAAATTGTTATTGTTGTATAATGGCCTCATTTTTAATGATCTGCTGTGCGACTTTTGACTTTCCCAGAAACTTGACTATCTTGTTTCGTATTTCATCCGTCTTTAAACTGTAGATGATTGGGTTCAGCATTGGGGGGAGGGTAACAGAAACAGTCAGAACTGCTGTGAAAAGATCCACATTCTGAATTAAACGCAGGTTCCCTAGTACGTATGCCATTATGACTGGCATGTAATAGAGCAGGACCAGCAGCAGGTGAGTGAAACAGGTGTGGAAGGCCTTCCAGCGCTGTGTTGTAGATGCAATCCGCATCACAGCAACCACTACAATCACATAGGTGAAAATAATAAAAGTCAAGGGGCCTAGCAAAACGGTCAATGTCTTAGCTGTACTCAGTTGTCGGTTGTAAGAGATGTCTGCACAAGCCAAATTGTAGACTGGACCGTGTTCACAACAGCAGCTCTTTACCTCTCTGGAGGCACAGTAAGGGAGCCTGGCAGCGAAGCTGACTGGGAAAATCTCCAGCAGAATAACTAGACACCAAATCCCTGCTATAATAAGCAGCATCCTCAGGTTGGTGTTTATGGTAGAGTAACGCAGGGGCCAGCAGATTCGCAATCAGCCGGTCATACGCCAAAAGAGCAAGAGAGAAAGATTCCATGTCACCAAAAAAATGCATGAAGAACATTTGGGAAAAACATGCTCCAAATGAAACATGATTCTGATTGAACACAAAAACAGGCACCATTTGAGGAATTATAACACTATTCATTGAAATGTCAACAATAGCTAGATTACACACAGCAAGATACTTGGGATTCTGTAAGCTGGAGTTCATTAGGACAACAATCAGTAGAACAAGATTACCCAGCAGGGTGATGATGTAGATAATCGTCAAGGCCAAAACGAGATAGTTTTTGTTTGCCAAAGTGCGAAAGGCAGTTAGATAAAATCCCTCATTGAAAGAATTAGTTCCATTGCTGAAAGCAACTGAAAAATTCATCTGAACTCTGGCAAATCTGAAAGAAATACACAATACAAACTTTCAGCTTTAAAAGATTGAGTTTAAGAAAGGAAATGATAGAAAAAGCAATAAAGGCTTTTTTTATTATTATTATTAAGGTTTTTAAAAAAGGAGAGGAGAGGTGAGGAGAGGAACTTATAGCAGCAAATTATATTTTTTCATTCAAGGGATAGTTCATCCAAAAATGAAAATTCTTTTTCATAAAAATTGACATTTACTCACCCTCAAGTTTTTCCAAACCTATATGAATGTCTTTCTTCTGCTGAACACATAAGACAATATTTTGAATAATGTTGGTCACAAAACAGTTGATGGGCCTTATTACTATTTACTTACTCTATGGAACAACTAGAGGGTGTAACAACTTACAGGTTTGGAACAACTTGAGGGTGAGTAAATGAACTATCCCTTTCAGTTTTATAAAATCAATCTCATATTGACATCATATATTTTATAAAAACCAAATAGAAGCACTTAACAGAAAAACAGTGACAAAAAGTGTTCATTTACAACTGGAAATTAAACAAACAATACCCACCAACTGCTGTGTAAATCTTGCTTTGATTTGAAATTCTGTAGTGTTACAGGAAAAGGGATTTATAAAGGGTTGTTGAACTAATGGACATGGTCTAATGGGTATAATTATCCACTGTGTACAAACAAAGAAATAATTACCTTGACTGAGGTCTTGTTATTTAGCAAAAAAAAAAAAAAAAAAAAACTTTCTCATGAGTATTTAATTACTGTTGTAATTATGTCCATAAAGCTGTTGGTGTGTTATGAAAGAGTTTTTACTCTTTTGGCCCACAGAGGCAAACAAGGTTTGTAACGGTGGTGCCCAACAACGAAAGAAAAATGTCCATCGAGGGAATCGAACCCTGGTCCTCAGCGTAATAGCGCTAAACGCTAACCACGAGGCCACAAAAAAAATAATAATTTTAGTTCGGGCGCCAGACAAGTATGCACTTGCCACATATAATAATAAAATAATCACCCCGGATAGATGAAATAAAAAACTATCGTTACATAAATGTATATAATAAAGAAAAACAATTAATTGAATGCAACTTTCTTTGTCTTTTAATGAAGTATTATCAGATGTGTAAATTTTACGAACAAAACAACTCAACTTCAAAAGTATAGGGGAATTGTAAATAAGAAAAAGAAAAAGAAAAAAAAAACGTTGAATTACTACTCAATTCCGTCAATCAACTTTGAAAACAAATAGCAAAACAAAAAATATACAAACATCAAAAAATTAAAAAAAATTAAAATAATGCTGTGTATACATGTGTGAGAGTGACAGAGGGAGAGAGATGAAAGAAAAAATGTATATCTGTGATTAAAGCAACACTGACCAAGTCGGCAGCACGGGTGGTATCTAAGAGTGACTCGGGTTCATCGACGTTGTCAGCCTGTCTTTTTTTCTTTTTATACACCACCAAGCAGACGTTTTTGGAATATAGTACAAACTCCAATCCAGTCCCCAAACTTGAGTAAGAGCATTCACCGGCCGACGACAACGCCCGCTAACGACAGGCTTAACAGGTAGCTGCGCCCCACCTCCTCGCCATGATTCCCGGAAACGGTAACGTAAGATCCACCCGCAAGGACTGCCTCCAAAGGAAAACGCAACGTCTCTGGTCAGTTGAACTTGACATCAGTCTCTAAACCTCACCCATATGTACTTTCACCCTTCCCCCTTAATTAATCCTTTCCTCCAATCCTAGAGCTCGTAGTTTAGGAGGCGTTGACAAAGAACATAAACGGAGGCAGAAAATATCTGTACTGCCACACTCTCCCCCCCTGGCTGAAACAACCCATGGTTGTTAGGAGAAAAAGGATCAAAACCCCAAGAACTCCTCCTCATCTGAGGTTTCTTGAAATAAGTTCTGAAGTCTTCTCTTCGCTTGGTCCTCCAACTCCTCAGCTGTTGGAAAACACATTTTAAGATTGCACACATGTGCAGTGCGCACATCTTCGCCAGTGGCCTCCAATGCTATGCGGTAATTCAAAGGTCCCAGCTGCTTCAAAATCCGGTAAGGTCCTTTCCATTTCGGTGCTAATTTTGCACTAAAATTGTGCTTTGCACTGGATTGAGGAAAGTTTCGTAACCATACCCTGTCTTTGATCTTGAAAGTAATGTCTTGTCTTTTTTTGTTATAGTTCCGGAGTTGTCGGTGTTGGGTTTTCCTGCTGCTCTCTCTGGCTTGAGATTGCAGTTGTTCTATGTGACAAACCACATCATAGGAAGTGGCATCAGGAGTGAGATTTCGGCCGTGAAGTATTTTATCCATTGGCCCTTGCAGTTTCCTTCCGAGCTGCATTTCTGCAGGAGTTACTCCAATGGTTTCCTGGATGGCAGAGTTCATGGCAAATCGCAATTCTGGTAAGAACTGGTCCCATTTTTTGTGGTTGTCATCCACATATGACGCAATCATGTTTTTTAGAGATCTGTTCACACGTTCCGTCATATTTGTCTGAGGGTGATATGCTGTTGTTAACTTCTGGGCTACACTCCATTTTTCACATACTTCTCTGAACACAGATGAGACAAACTGAGTGCCTCTGTCAGAAAGAATGAAGTCTGGAACCCCCCAACGAGTTAAGATTTCTTTTCTGAGGATTGTTGCAACACTTTGAGCTGTGGCATGACGCATGAGGAAAAACTCAACCCATCGGGAGTAATAGTCAACGAAAACCAGCAAATACTCATTTTGCTGTGTACTACGTGGTAGTGGACCCATAATGTCAACTCCTAGCATTTCATTTGGACGGGTGGTGGTAATTTGTTGGAGTTTCCCTGCAGGTTTCTGGTTATCATGTCTAAGGGTTTGGCATTTCACACAACTCCTGACATGATATTTTACATCAGACCACATCCCTGGCCAAAATGCTACTTCCTGGAGCCGTTTATAGGTTTTATAGATTCCTCTATGTCCACTTAAGGGGTGAGACTGATAATGTAGAAGGAGAGTTGGCCTGAGACTGCTGGGAACGTACACTCTGTAGTGTATCTGATCATTCTTCAGGTGAGTTTTGTGATACAACTTTCCTCTACTACTTCATATTGGTCCATTTGAGGGCTTTGTTTGTCTGCTACTGCCTGTAATAGCTTTGTTGTTTCACAGTCTTTATGCTGTTCCTCCCACAGGACAACATCAGACACTGGAAGCTCTTGGTGTTGGTCCGTGTGTTGCTTGGTGTAAATTGCTGTGATGGGAGAATTTGCTGTGATGGGTGACCTAGACAAAGCATCAGGAGCCACGTTCAATTTCCCTTTTCGGTACTCAATGACGAAGTTGAAGTTTTGCAATCTCAGGACCCATCGGATGAGGCGACTGTTAGTTTTAGTGGATCCCATGACCCATTGCAGAGCAGAATGGTCTGTGACAACCGTGAAAAGTTTGTGCTCAAGGTAATGTTGCCACCTTTCCAAGGCCCATACAACTGCCAGACACTCTTTCTCTGTTGCTGTGTAGTTAATTTCTGCTCCAGTTAGAGTTCTGCTGGCATAAGCAATCACCTCCTCTGTGCCTGGATCTTTCCGCTGCGTGAGAATAGCACCCAGCCCAGTGTCGCTGGCATCTGTATACACAATGAAAGGAACTTGAAGGTCAGGGTGGCCGAGAATCGGTGGGGAGGTAAGACATGCTTTTAACTGGTCAAACGCTTGTTGACACTGTGTCGTCCATTTGAACACCTGTCCCTTTTTCTTCAGTGAATTGAGGGGCTCAGCAATCCTAGAAAAGTTTTCCACAAACCGGTGGTACCAGCCGGCTAATCCCAGGAACCGCTGAACTTCCTTCAAATTGCTGGGAACAGGAAAAGCACGAATGGCCTCAACTTTGCTTGGATCGGCCGTGATGCCTTTAGTGCTCACCACATGACCCAGAAAAGTGATTTCTGAAAGACAAAACTTGCACTTTTCCACATTGACAGTCAAGCCAGCATTTTCCAGTCTGTGGAGGACAGTTTGAAGATCACAGAAATGCTGGGCCACTGAGGGAGAATAAACAATGATATCGTCGATGTAGACAAAGCAGATCTTCCTTCTCAGCTCCCCCAGGACTGTCTCCATCAGCCTCTGGAAAGTAGCAGGTGCATTTTTTAAACCAAAAGGCATAACATTGAAGTGATATAGACCTGCAGGAATGATAAAAGCAGTCTTGGCTTTACTATCAGGGTCCATTATCACTTGCCAATACCCGCTGTTGAGGTCTATAGTAGAGAAAATAGAAGCCCCGGAGAGTGATTCTAGGATCTCTGTGATATTTGGGAGAGGGTAAGCATCATTTTCTGTAGTTGCGTTGACTTTACAATAGTCTACACAGAACCGTAACTTTCCATTTTTCTTTGGAACTAGGACTACCGGTGAGGCCCAACCAGAATGTGATGGCTCCACAATTCCTTCTCTTAACATCACCTCCAATTGTTCCTCCATTGCCTGTTGTTTTACAGGAGACATCCGATATGGCCTTTGTTTGATAGGTACCTGACAGGTGGTGTAGATGCGATGTTGAAGGACATCCGTTCGCCCAGTTCGGTGAGTACATACTCGTGAATTTCTTTCTAGGATCTGAAGTAATTGCTGCTTTCCTTCCATAGGTAGATGTGCCTTACTTACAGCATCCCTAATGAGTGTTGCATCATCCACACTGTTAGTTTGCAACACAGTCAAGGAGGGTTGAGGAGGAGGAACAGCACTTAACAAAGTCAAGTTTAGTTTGCTGGTTCTGTTGCATCCCTTCAGGGATGGCGAGTTAACTAATGGTTCAGTGGCATTTCCAGGTTGAAAGGGATGTTCTTAAGCAGGGTCAGATTTAAAAGAATATTTTTGTTCACTGACATTAATTTGCAAGCCACTGAAAAAGATAAAGTCCAAACCCAGAATGATGGCATAGGCAAGAGCTTGAGAAGGAAGGACAACAGCAGGTATTATAATGGATTTACCATGTAGATTAATAGTAATGTTTATCCACCCTAAAGGACTCTCAGCTTTTCCATTAGCCAGATATAGAGGTCCACAGGACCATGGCTGGAGCTGGACAGAAGGGGCAAGTTGCTTCATGAGACTCTCGTGGATTAACGTGTAGCTTGCTCCGGTATCCACGATGGCTTTCCCCAACCAGGATCCAATGCTGATTGGGACAACTAATTGTTGTGGTATGGTCATCAATGCATTTGGTCTTGAAGGGATTGAGATCCTCTGAGTTTCTGCTTGTGATTGGGGTGTTTCAGTGGTGTCAGAGGCTGTTACTGTGTTATTGGAAGGTCGTCCCCCAGACTTTGCAGAGTGGTGAGAATACTTTCCATGAGTGAAATGTTGTTGACCAGAAGACTGCTGCGAAGATGGCTGTACATACCCTGAGCAATTGCCTGGAGGATGTGGTCCATTACATCATTAACACTGAACTTGAGATTTCTCAGTAGCTCGGTTGGATAAGGGTTTTTGTGAATTAGCTTGTTGTTTAAAGCCCACACGTCCTTCGTACCGAAGCTGTTCTTCATAATCCTTTTCCAGTTGGTGGCCAAGTTTAACCAAGTCTTCAACAGTGTACACACGACTACGCAACTGGCTTGCAAGGTAAGGCTTGATATTTTTTAAGATCATTTTGACAATCTCGTTTTCAGTTAGAGTAGCTTTCCATCTTTTACACAGTGCTCGATAAGTAAATGCAAAGTCTCTAACTGATTCTTTCTCCCCTTGAACTCTTGTGCGGACACGTTCAGCGAGCTCATCCTCATAATCCTCAGACAGGAAAGCAGAGAGGATTGCAGTCTCAAATTCCTTCCAAGTAGTTATATTAGAGCGACTTACTTCCCACCAGTCACGTGCGGTGCCATGCAGTACTGTGCGGAAGGTAGCCAAGATGTCTGCATCTGTCAAAGGATGCAAAGCCAGAAAATCTTGACACTTGGTTAAGTACAACAGAGGGTCAGTATCATCTGTAGGCCGTCCAAAAGTGGGAAAAGTTAATTTAATATGGTCACTTTTGACCATAGGGGTCGGTAGAAAGGTTGAAACAGTCTCTGGTGCCTGGGATATAGGAAGTGTCGTACTGGGAACTTCAACTGTTGTTGTTTTCATTTGTGGGTCAACATTTTTCTTATTGTACACTTGAAAATCATTTCGTAGCTCAATTACACAAGTATGACATTTGTCAATTTGTGTTTCACATTGTTGAAGGTTTGTGGTCACATGATCAAGGTTACCCTGCAGTGTGTGTTGGATAGCTTTGATATCCTGTTGAACCTCCACCCGTAGCTGTTCCATCTTATCCCGGACCACAAAAGTGAGGCTTGATTCCAGTTTCTGGATTTCCTTTGAGAGAATCAATTTCACAGCCTTTATCAATTGGTCAGACTCTGCTGCCTCTTGTTGTTTAGCTGCTGTCAGTAGAGTGACAACCTGTTGCTTGTTGGCCTCCACCTTGCCTGCAAGATCATTGATCTGGCTCTCATGATGGGAAGAGGAGGCTTTCAGTACCTTGGTAAGCTCATGTACAGTTTTCTCCTGTCTTTTCATTGATTCCATTAGATTGTCCCAGTTACCTTGCACCTGAGCACTGAAATGTTGAATTTCCCTTCCAGGTGTTGGAAGGATGCCGGGCAGATCACGCTGAGCCATTGAAGAAGGAGATGAAACATCAGTAGACGTACAAAGTTGCATGTTATCTAATTCTGGGGCCCGAGTAAGAGTTTTCACTGGAGTGTTGCCTCCTAAAGCAGGGGAGAGCATTTGCACCTGGGTTCCAGGATAGGTGAAACTGTAGGGGGTGGAAATGTTATACATGGTTGGACCACGTAAAGGAAGTCCTGAAAGGCTTTGAGGTTGTGCAGGAGGTGGCCAGTTTGGAGTGGAAATATTAGGGGCATCTGGTGCATCAATATCCACATAGGTGGAAGATGGGGGAGGAGTAGTGGCCATGTCTTGAAATGCTGGTGTGTATATGATATGTTGAGGGAAAAAGAATAAAAAATAAAAGTCAATGTGTGTGTATGTGTGTGTGTTTTGGGGCACAGGGGCTTAGCAAAAAAAACAAAAACAAAAAACAATTTCTCAGTCAATTAGAACATTTTCTCAACCAACATCAAAAAAGAACAAACCCCAACATATACACATTCAAAGCATGGCACAACACCAATTATTTCATTTTCTTTTTTCTATTAAGCCTCCCACACAGATCACACAAGCAATTTTAGAGTTCTTTCGGTGTATGAAAGTTTGTTGACAAAAGGGCACTGTAAAACATTTCACACTTTCCAAAACCACAGTATGTAAATTTTCACTCCAAAAGTCACAGATAACAACCACATGGATTTTCTTTTCTCAAAGTTTAGTCATAAATTTCATCAAGAACCAAAGACAAAAAATGTTCATAAATTCAAATATTCACATTCCACACATTTTCCCGAATTTGCAATCACAAAACATCAAGTGTTAATATCCAGTTTGTATTTAGTTCATGTCCCTGTTCGGGCGCCACTTCTGTAACGGTGGTGCCCAACAACAAAAGAAAAATGTCCATCGAGGGAATCAAACCCGGGTCCTCAGCGTAGTGGCGCTAAACGCTAACCACGAGGCCACATTAGCACTAAAGATATTTGATCGCAGACTTAAGTTGACTCAATTCCCAAAACCTCGAGGAAAAAACAAAAATAATTTTAGTTCGGGCGCCAGACAAGTATGCACTTGCCACATATAATAATAAGATAATCACCCCGGATAGATGAAATAAAAAACCATCGTTACATAAATGTATATAATAAAGAAAAACAATTAATTGAATGCAACTTTCTTTGTCTTTTAATGAAGTATTATCAGATGTGTAAATTTTACGAACAAAACAACTCAACTTCAAAAGTATAGGGGAATTGTAAATAAGAAAAAGAAAAAGAAAAAAAAAAAACGTTGAATTACTACTCAATATAAATCAACTTTGAAAACAAACAGCAAAACAAAAAATATACAAACATCAAAAAAAAAAAATCAAAAAAAAAATAATGCTGTGTATACGTGTGTGAGAGTGACAGAGGGAGAGAGATGAAAGAAAAAATGTATATCTGTGATTAAAGCAACACTGACCAAGTCAGCAGCATGGGTGGTATCTAAGAGTGACTCGATGTATATCTGTGATTAAAGCAACACTGACCAAGTCAGCAGCATGGGTGGTATCTAAGAGTGACTCGGGTTCATCGACGTTGTCAGCCTGTCTTTTTTTCTTTTTATACACCACCAAGCAGACGTTTTTGGAATATAGTACAAACTCCAATCCAGTCCCCAAACTTGAGTAAGAGCATTCACCGGCCGATGACAACGCCCGCTAGCGACAGGCTTAACAGGTAGCTGCGCCCCACCTCCTCGCCATGATTCCCGGAAACGGTAACGTAAGATCCACCCGCAAGGACTGCCTCCAAAGGAAAACGCAACGTCTCTGGTCAGTTGAACGTGACATCAGTCTCTAAACCTCGCCCATATATACTTTCACCCTTCCCCCTTAATTAATCCTTTCCTCCAATCCTAGAGCTCGTAGTTTAGGAGGCATTGACAAAGAACATAAACGGAGGCAGAAAATATCTGTACTGCCACAGGTTAAAACAAATATTTTCCAATTAAATAATTAAATAATGTCCAATGAAAATGAAAGTCTCATTTATCTGAAATCCAGCATTTATATACAGATTATCATAGTTAAATAATAATTCATATTTTATGATGGATTTACATTTTTAAGATTTAAAAATTGGGTCTGGTTTAGGAAAAATGTAAAACAATAAAATCTATATACAGTATCTCACAGAAGTGAGTACACACCTCACTTTTTTGTAAATATTTTATTATATCTTTTCATGTGACAGCACTGAAGAAATGACACTTTGCTTCAATGTAAAGTAGTGAGTGTACAGCTTGTTTAACAGTGTAAATTTGCTGTCCCCTCAAAATAACTCAACACACAGCCATTAATGTCCAAACCGCTGGCCACAAAAAGTGAAAATGCCCAAATTGGGCCCAATTAGCCATTTTCTCTCCCCGGTGTCATGTGACCTGTTAGTCTTACATGGTCTCAGGTGTGAATGGGGAGCAGGTGTGTTAAATTTACTCTCCCACTTTCTCACACTGGTCACTGGAAGTTCAACATGGCACCTCATGGCAAAGAACTCTCTGAGGATCTGAAAAAAAGGGAGTGTCATGGTCTGGGGCTGCATGAGTGCTGCCAGCACTGGGGAGCTACAGTTCATTGAGGGAATCATGAATGAGCAGAGCATGATGTACACAAGTCAAACTAAATGATAAAGTTATGCATGAAAAGTGTAACATGAATTTTTTGAAATTTGTTGAAATATGCAAGTTTTAATCAACCATATGACATAAAAGAAACACATATGTAACGGTCATGTTCTTTTCTGTTTTGTTTTCCTGTGTTCCCTGTCACTGTTGCCTAAATTAAATACCTGTTTCATGTTCTGATGATTATCATTCCTGTAAGCCCTCTGTTCTTTCTATTCATGGTTCGGTGTCATCAATGTCAGTGTTGAATGTCTAGTGTGTTGTGTATTTCCTTGTGTTTATTAAAGTCTCCTTGTATCATTCATTCTGTGTCATCATCTTTAAATCTTGGATTATACTACACAGCGTTCCATAACAGAACACCAAAACCAAAGAAAGGATTATCTGGTGTGCCTCACTCAGTACCTGGACCGCTAGCTCTGCATCATTTACCACACCAGCCTTAAAGAGTTAATTCACCCAAAAATGAAAATTCTGTCATTAATTACTCACCCTCATATTGTTCCATTGTTTGTAAGACTTTCGTTCATCTTTGGAACACAAATTCCATGTCAGTCTCCTACACAGTTTACGTAGTAGGCACATGGAAGAGAAGAGATTTTTGAATAAAGTTGTTATTTTTGTTTTGTTTTTGTGCACAAAAAGTATTCTCGTCGCTTCATAAAATTAAGGTTGAACCACTGTAGTGATGTGGACTGTTTTAACGATGTCTTTCTGGGCCTTGACAATTAATTTAATTAATTAATGACAGTAATTAAATTGTTGTCTATTGAGGAGTCAGAGATCTCTCGGATTTCATCAAAAATATCTTAAATTGTGTTCTTAAGATGCACAAAGGTCTTACGGGTTTGGAACAACATGAGGGTGTGTAATTAATGACAGAATTTTAATTTTGAACTGACCCTTTAAAGGTCCCGTTCTTCGTGATCCCATGTTTCAAACTTTAGTTAGTGTGTAATGTTGTTGTTACAGTATAAATAAAATCTGTAAAATTTTAAAGCTTAAAGTTAAATGCCAAGCGAGATATTTTATTTAACAGAAGTCGCCTACATCGAACGGCCAGTTTGGACTACATCCCTCTACTTCCTTCTTTAATGACGTCACTAAAACAGTTTTTTGACTAACCTCCGCCCACAGGAATACACAAGAGTTGCGTTTGTAGAGTGTGTTTGTCGCCATGTCGTCGAAACGCTGTTATTTTCATCCCGCAGTCCAATCACTGGGTCTGATTCCGGCTCAAATTGATAGGGTAAAATTAAAGACATGTTTACAATAACACTGAGCGCATGCATCTCCACGTTATGGTAAGAGGCGTGACCTTTCCGGGCAAGGTTCGCTAAGCTTCTGTCGAATCACAACACAGGAACCGCTGGCACAATCAGAACTCGTTACGTATTTCTGAAGGAGGGACTTCATAGAACAAGGAAGTCATCAGCCCGTTTTTATGACAGTGGAAACAGCGGTATACAGATAAGTAAATTATGTGAAAAATACTGTGTTTTTTTACACGCGAAACATGAGCACATGTTATATTGCACACTATAAACACAATCAAAGCTTCAAAAAAAACACGAAAAACGGGACCTTTAAGGAACACCTGCCCATGGAAGGTCCCTGAAGGAGCTTTGCAGAGTACATGGAGTGGGTGCTGGCATAATGTGGATCCCCATTCACTGTTTGCACAGCAAAGGAGGACAACACCAGCCCTACATTGGACCCAAAGCCCAGCTAGCCTTCAACCACACGCACCACTGGGAGTCCGAGCCCATCGCAGAGTCTGTGTGCGAGAGCCGGCACCAACGTCTGTCCCTTAGGGCATGTTTGTGGAGTTTGAGAGCATGAAACGGAGCCCCGACCATACTTCCACAGCTGAGTTGTGTTTGAGCTTGGTCCCTAAGGAATTGTTTGGCAATCTGGATTATAACTCTTCCTTGTGCTTTCAGTCTCTGCTGGTCTTCTCCAACCCCAAGTCTGCTTTTTCGCCACTGGTCCTGTCAAGACCCAAGTCTCTTTCGTCGCAGCTGGTTCCCCCAGCCCCAAGTTGCCTTTGTCCCCGCTGGTTCTGCCCAGCCCCAAGTCGCATTTGTCACTGCTGCTCCCTCCCAGCCTCCCTCTCCCTCCTCTTCTGTCAACGCTATCCAGATCTTTGGAACTCTGCCTCTGTCGGCTATTCCTTCAGTGGCTCTGCCCAACTGCTCGGATCCACCTTGGACTTCCAGTTCTCCAGCCTCACCCTGGTGTGATGACCCCCCTGGTCCCAAATTGGTCCGACTAGCCTGCAGCTCTGCCTTTGCCCTTCAGGCCTTCTGTGTCACTTTGGGTCTTCATCTCCTCAGCTCCACCTTTCATGTCTCCACCTCTGTCTGTCAGGTTCCTGGCTCCATCCTGCCTCCTCCCTCCATGGATTCTGCCATTGGCCATTATCTTGATGGTTCCACTCTGGGTCTTCCTCAGGCTCCTTCCTTCATCGTCTCCTCAGTGGTGTTCTCCCCCCTTCACGTCCACCTCCAGAACCCCCTCCCTCCCTCCTCTGTTGGATTGGTTGCAGCACAACGATGTGCCCTCCGGGAGGGCGGTGTGCTGTAACTGTCATGTTCGTTTTCCTGTGTTCGCTGTCACTGTTGCCTGAGTTCTTGTTTGTTGCCATGGTTCCGATTGAGTTACACATCCCTGTGTGTTTAAGCACTCTGTTCATGGTTTGAATGAACACTTTAATTAATTTTGAAAGTGTAGTGTGCTCTGTATTTCTCTGTGTTTATTAAAGTATCCTTGTATCGTTCATTCTGTGCCACACACTGTGTCATCTTGGATTATACTACACAGGGTTACCTTTTTGTCTTTTTTTCCCCCTCATTTTTCCTCAACCCCTAATCTAAGGGTAATGTGTCTTTCACACGAACAAAATGACACAGAATACTAGGGACACATCTGAGAAACATTAAAAACCCAGGCAACATTATTCTTTATCTCAAAAACTGTGTTAATAATATTCTCCACATAACATCTCCACTAATAACGTTAGCAAACAGCAAAGCAGTAAACCAATAACATTAACTGCACCATTTATTCATACTTTGAAATCATAAACCCATAAATCTGCAATATTATTTAACAGAAATTTCCACAGGTATGTGAGGAATAGATACACAATCCATTCAGTGGATTATACTGTCTTAACACTATAAAGCCTGCTGTATCATATTTCATGCATGAATTTCTGAAGCAACTTAAGTTTATTTGAGGAACATTTATTTGTACAGCTCTCAGTTATCATTATATTGCATTGATAGAAAAGTGTCCGTGATAGAAAAGTGTCAGAACACACACTTCATCACAGTTTGCTGCATATGGGGCTGCATATAACCAAAGACCGGTCAGAGGGCCAATGATGACCCCTGTCCACTACTGAAAGCACCTACAATGGGCATGTGAGCATTAGAACTGGAACATGGAGTAATAGAAGAAGGTCTGATGAATCAGGTTTTCTTTTAGATCAGGTGGATGACCAGTGCTTGTGTGTTGTTTAACTGGGGAAGAGACGGATGCACAATGGGAAAAGGCAGGCAGAGGCAGTGTTATGCTCTGGGGCAGTGTTCTTCTGCAAGGGAACACTTGTGTCCTGGCATTCATGTGTATGTTACTTTGAAACATACCACCACCCACAGATTAGGAGACCACACACACCCTTCATGGCACTGGTGTTCCCTCGTGGCAGTGGCCTCTTTCAGCAGGATAATGCACCATGCTACACTTCAAATAATTTTCAGGAATTGTCATTTTTCAGGATTTTTTTTAATTTTATTTATTTTATTTTATTTTATTTTATTTATTTTTTTTCCTGGATAACGTAACGTCACAATTACTTGTAAAATGAATGACTAGTAAAAAACTTTAAATGTCTCACTGTATATTGTTATTCTTGTTTTGGTGGAGCCATTGCTTACACATTACGTCTGCACCAGAATCACTAATTTCAGAAGCTCCCTCAGTGATTTGATTCTGGAATCAGCAGTTTTTTGTTGGTAATGTATTTGCACTTGAAAGTTTCCAACAAAAAAAATGCCACCTGCTTAATGCCACCACTAACCAATCAGAATTAATTTTTTCCTTGGTCCTGTGACGAGTAAGGAAAGGACTCCTCAAAGGCATATTCATAAAAATTGTAAGCATTTTTAATATCTAATAGCATAATATCTATTTTAATATCTAATATAGCAGTCAGTGCAAGGCATTATTTTTTGTCTTTCTCCCATTAGGGTTCTTTAGTTCCACTCCAATAATGATTAATGCTTAGACAATAACTGGCAAAAAATAACCATATATTTTTCCCATTTTCAAATTATTAAACACATATTTGATTACTGTATGACAAGTACTTTTAATGTCCTTGCTGCTGTTTTGAATTCATTTTAAAGTCACAGTCTTGCTAACTGTTTTCTAAATAGTGGGTCTTACCTCTGCGATTAAATTTGGAAGCACACATTACTGTGATTCCCTCTAATCTTCTGTAAATTACTGAATCAAAAATCTAGAAATGTAATATTTACAAATGTCAATGGCTTTGAATCAAGTGAATATGAAAAAGATTTTTACGCTTGGGAAACATTGCCATACTCATTTGCAGGACATCACATTAATTCTGTGTAACATAGGCCTGATTAAAATAGAATCAATCAAAGCTAACTAAACATTTATTTTATTGTATTTTTTGCAAGTATAAGTAACATATCATGAACACGAAGCAATACACAATGAAATACACAATGTACATTTGTGTCATTTGAGTCATGTGCAATGTACACAATGTAATCCAGAGCATTAACATAATTTTGTTATGTAAGAGCGATCTGCTTAACATGGCATTTAATGTGATATAAAGTATTTTCTATTATAAGAAGCACAAAACTCTAGTTAATCATTGACCTCATTTTTAATGATCTGTTGTGCCATTTTTGACTTTCCCAGAAGCTTGACTATCTTATCTCGTATTTCATCAGTCTTCAAGCTGTAGATGATTGGGTTCAGCATTGGGGGGAGGGTAACAGAAACAGTCAGAACTGCTGTGTAGAGGTCAAAATTCTGAATTAAACGCAGGTTCCCTAGTACGAATGCCAGCATTACTGGCATGTAATAGAGCAGGACCAGCAGCAGGTGAGTGAAACAGGTGTGGAAGGCCTTCCAGCGCTGTGTTGTAGACGCAATCCGCATCACAGCAACCACTACAATCACATAGGTGAAAATAATAAAAGTCAAGGGGCCTAGCAAAGTGGTCAGTGACTTAGCTGTACCCAGTTGACGGTTGTAAGAGGTGTCTGCACAAGCCAACTTGTATACTGGACTGTGTTCACAACAGCAGCTCTGTACCTCTCTGGAGGCACAATAAGGGAGCCTGGCAGCGAGGCTGATTGGGAAAATCTCCAGCAGAATAACTAGACACCAAATCCCTGCTATTATAAGCAGCATCCTCAGGTTGGTGTTTATGGTAGAGTAACGCAGGGGCCAGCAGATCGCAATCAGCCGGTCATATGCCAAAAGAGCAAGAGAGAAAGATTCCATGTCACCAAAAAAATGCATGAAGAACATTTGGGAAAAACATGCTCCAAATGAAACATAATTCTGATTGAACACAAAAACAGGCACCATTTGAGGAATTATAACACTATTCATTGAAATGTCAACAATAGCTAGATTACACACAGCAAGATACTTGGGATTCTGTAAGCTGGAGTTCATTAGGACAACAATCAGTAGAACAAGATTACCCAGCAGGGTGATGATGTAGATAATCGCCAAGGCCAAAACGAGATAGTTTTTGTTTGCCAAAGTGCGAAAGGCAGTTAGATAAAATCCCTCATTGAAAGAATTAGTTCCATTGCTGAAAGCAACTGAAAAATTCATCTGAACTCTGGCAAATCTGAAAAAAAGGGTTAGAATTACTTAACAATTAAAATGTTTCTAGTGTTAAAATATTCATAGTGTTTCAAATATAACATTTTAGGAAAAGCCACTTTGAAAAGTCAGTTAAATTTTTTTGTCTTTCACTACACAAAATAAGAGTGGATTAAGGGAGTGATTTAACACCCATATTTACTCAACATATTCAAACAATCATAAGAAGTGCAATATTTTACTGTAACAGAAAACAGAACTATTAGAAGGTATAATACCTATAGCAATCTCTCTTGAAATCTTGCTTTGGATTCAAATTGGGCTGTGTCAAAGGAAAAGAGATTTTTAAAGGCCTGCTAAACTGATGACCAGGGTCTAATGGGTATAATTAACCACTGTTGTGCAAACAAAAATATAATTACCTTGTTTTAAGTTTTGTTACTGAACAAAATGTTTCTCTTGTGTATTTAATTAGTGTAATTATGCCCAAATAGCTTTTGTTGGTCATTACACTTTGAACCATAGAGGCAAACAAATTGAAAAAAAATATATTTTGCTCTTAGTAACAAAGAAAGGATGAGACATCGTCACCATCCAAGACAATAAAAACATATTATGAAAGCATGATATATAAATATATTCATTCATTTTTTTCTCAACCATTTTGCCCTGTATGCTTTAAAAATCTATGGACACTTATCTTTTACCTTTCAAATAATAAAAGGTAAATAAAAAGGACATTTCTGCATATATATCTGCATAAGCATTGCAGATAATTTGATGTTCATGCGTAATCAAAAATATCAAAAGAGAATGTCAAATTACTGTTATGCTTATGAGGCCTTGTGTCAAATAAACACCAGAAAAACATCAACAAAAGCAGTTTTATGCATCAAAACTGCAGCATTGAGTCTACAGGCCTATAAATTATAAAAACATATAAAAAAGATAATCATTTAAAAGGTCCTTTGCATAGCCATTACAGATTTAACATCTAGTATTTTAAAAGTATTCTATCCTCTTAGCATAATTTTAAGAAACTTTTGATTCATCATGCATGTCCCTAAGAAGCTCATTATATTGTTTTGACAAACCTACAATGATTCCCTATAGAGGCCTCCAGGAACAAACATGACTAATATAAAGAAAGCACATTCATTAAACTAATGACTAATTACAGTTGCTACAGTATACAAAAGGTTGACATGCAAGACTAACATCTAACAAGTCTCCAGGTAATAAGATGAGCTCATGATGACACAGTATTTTGAAATCCAATAAGAGTAGAGTCTGCTGTGACACAACACTTTTTTTTTTTTTACCTAAAGATAGAATATTATTTTTAAAGGGTTAGTTAGTTCACCCAAAAATGAAAATTCTAATAACTCACATTCATGTTGTTGCACACCCATAAGACCTTTGTTCATCTTTGGAACACAAATTAAGATATTTTTGATATTATCCGATGGCTCAGTGCAGCCTCCATTGACAGCAAGTTAATTTACTATTTCAAAGTCCAGAAAGCTACTAAAGACATATTTAAAACAGTTCATGAGACTACAGTGGTTCAACCTTAATGTTATGAAGTGATGAGCTCTGGTGTCAAAAGTATTCACATTCATTACTCAGGTAGAAGTATACTGTAGATCAGGGGTGTCCAATCCTGTTCCTGGAGAGCTAACTACCTGGAAAGTTTAGCTCCAACCCTGATAAAAAAACACCTGAATCAGTTAATTAAGATCTTCAGGAGCACTTGATAATTACAGAGAGGTGTGTTGAGCAAGGCTGAAGCTAAAAACTTTGCAGGTAGGTAGATCTCCAGGAACAGGATTGGGCACCCCTGCTGTAGATACTAGGGTTTTAAAAGACTTCTGTAGAAGTTGAAGTGTCAACTCAAGCTTTTTACTTAAGTAAAAGTGTAAAAGTACTGGTTTCAAAACTACTTAAAGTATAAAAGTAATGTAAGGAAAAAAATGCCATTAAGGACAAAAGCTTAGGCCATGCCACAGGGGCCTATTGTGCACTACCCCATCTCTAATGACTATTTGGGATACACTAGGCTACCTGTTTCTACCAACCTCCTCCCTGGTGCTTGGTTGGGACATTTTGCTCAAGTTCTCTTCTTGAGTCTCTGCCATGGACATCTTTGTACTAGGCTACATACATCTGCTATGTCCAGTGTTGGGGGTAACGAGTTACAAAGTTAGTATAGCCTACTTATCACAACGTTGTCAATCGCAAATGCTAATTTATTCAAATGTCTCTCTGCCAAACCACCTACTGTAGCTTAATTTGTGGAGGACTAAGAGAAATCACCCATTTGATAAATGAGCCTGTAGGGGAGAAATAATAACTTTTAAGAAATAATCTTTTTTGAGTAACGACCCCAACACTGGCTATGTCCTCCTTGCTGGAGTGTGACGTGATTTGTGTCATGTGCAGGTGCGACGGATCACGTACAAACCAGTAGGGTGTCGGAATGGTATATGTTTATACTTCTCATCCAACCACAATCCAATTCACTCTATCCGGATGGTTTGATTTATCTGGATAGGTTTTTTTATATAGGGACAAGCCAGAATGAAAACAAGCCGAAATTAATTAGGAGTAACAAAGCTATTTTTAAAATGTAAGGACTAGAAAGTAAAAAGTTGGCTGAAAAATAGTTACTTCAGCAAAGTATAGATACCCAAAATTGTGACAAACATGCAAAAAAATAAAAAATCAGGAAGGGGGCAAGCACTTTTTCACACCACTGTAGATACTAGGGTTTAAAAAGACTTCTGTAGAAGTTGAAGTATTAACTTTTTTACTCAAGTAAAAGTGTAAAAGTACTGGTTTCAAAACTACTTAAAGTATAAAAGTAAAAGTAATGTAAGGAAAAAAATGCCATTAAGGACAAAAGCTTAGGCCGTGCCACAGGGGCCTATTGTGCACTACCCCACCTCCTCAAAAAAAACTAAAAACATCACCTCTGGCGACAAAAATACTTTTTGTATTAAAATAAAATAAAATAAATTTAAATAAAAAAATTAAAAAATGACTTTATTCAACAACTTCTATTGTTGGGCGATTTCAAAACAATGCTTCATGAAGCTTCAAAGCTTTACGAATCATTTGTTTCGAATCAGCGGTTCAGAGCATGTATCAAACTGCAAAAGTCATGTGATTTCAGTAAACGAGTCTTCGCTACATCACAAGTTTTTTGAAACGTTTCCGAAATTTCAATGGTTTACGACTGGGGGGCAATGATTTATGTGAACCCATGAATCAAGTCAACAGGTTAGGGTTAGGGTTAGGCCTAAGCCTAAGGCCGTGTGTCCATCAAAGCATTTTTTGCCAGCTGAAAATGATAGGCGCTCTGCTTAAAATGCCTATCTGCGAGCGCTTGAGAGTGCTTCAGCTGCGCAGCGTTTTATTTTATTTTTTTTTCTTTTCAGTTGAGACGCTTTGTTTTTACAATACGGAATATCTGTGGCACTATACTTATAACTGATTTTGCAGGTAATTTGTATCAGACTAAAAACGTTGACACAATGTGGAATACTTGCTATGTATGTTCGGAGACCAGCAATATTAATTAATTCTTCAACTCAAGGCGACCGGTAAAAAACACCAAGCTCTCTCAGCAATGCTGATGTTGTTAATATTAACAATTTGAGAACAATATAATGGTAATAATAATTTGCACGGTTTGGCATGATCCGAGCTAAGCCATCATTAGATTTAATCATCATTGGCAGCACAATTTATTGTAAGCCTAATGCTTTTTTCCTCAGTTGGTCAGAACAAAAGTGGCAGAAATGTTACTTACTTGTTCAGATGATATTTTCCAGTGAAAATTCTTATATTGGTCATACTTTCAAGATGTAGAATCTGTGATTCTGAAGTGCAGTATCCACACCAGTGCGGTGACTGACAGAAAACATTAGATTCATCCGTGCTGACGAGCTGTGCCGAGGCACAACGCACGTACAGATAACTGTTCCGCATATGACTGCAATTGCAGGTTTCAAACAGAGATGGCAACAAAGAGGAAAAATCGCGGACTGCAGCTTTAAGGAGATGTCTTTTTAATTCAGCTGAATTTCATATTAAAGTATACATAAAATCAAAATTGACCTTATTTACTTTGTTAGTGCATATTACTAGTCTTGTAGTAAACAATTAATCCGTGCAAGTTAAAACACAGAAAAAAATTGTTTGTCGCGGTAATCTTTTATCAAAATCTGAAAAGTTACTTCCGGCCTGGAATGGCGTTCCTTCTCTGATAACGTCAGTTTTGACGGCTTGGGTTGAAAACGCGTAAACCACTCCTCTGCAACCGTTCGTCTGCTATGATCGAGATATGGAGAGGAGGAGCATGAGAGATGAAGAGGAGGAGCGCTAAAGTAAAACTCTGCCCTCTATTCAGTATTCCGTTTCAATTGGAAATACGTCACAACACTGGAGAAAAGTAGTTTGCAACTTCTGGTTCACGCAGACTTTAAAAGTATTTGAACAGTTTAATAAATACAAACAATGTTATGGCCCATTGTTGTTCTGTGCTTTATACTTACATTTCTCAAGCATGTTTTACTCAAAGATGTAAGGCAGTTTTTATTTTTAAGAAAACTTCTTTCAGTTCAGTATACTTAAATCTTTAAAATTCCCCTGAAATCAAAATTTATTATTTTTTTTAAAGTAAATTTAAGTAAATCTTTTATTATGAATATGTTAGCCTTAAGGTTATGAATAAGCTGGTGTGTTCCAAAACAATGACAAAATTCACATTTATGAGATATAAGCATTCAAAACTTCCATTAAAATGGATCACGGATTTTCATGACATCACATCACACTTCAGCTTCTCATCAAATCTTCTGTCCAATCAAATGCTCTCTAGAATCTGAAGTCCTGCCTCCTCCTACACTTGAAATTAGCTCACATTTGCTCACACATTTACAAGTTTCTACATGGTGAATGGCACATGCACTATATAGAGAATAGGGAATGATTTAGACAGTGTTAATATGCTTTCCTTTGACGCAAATGAAGTCCGTTTTCACGTTGTGTCACATAGGATGATCCACCGTAACGTGTGCAGTCTGCTCTGTTCTAGAGACACGAGCACACAGAGCGGATCATATGCACGTCGCGAGTCGGCACAGGCCACAAAAGGTATCGGACCCATTTGAATACTGCAAAGAATGCTAGGAGGAGAAACGGTTTGAGATTAGAAGTAAACTGAGGTTTTACGTAGTCTAATGGCTCTGGCCGAGCTGTGACATAAACAAAACGCTATTGGCTATTTTCAAAAAGGAGTGGGGCGGTTCAATATGGGTTTCTGCAGGTATCTTCAAATCTATTTAATGCTTTTTAATGCCATTTTTACAATTTTTAATGCCATACACGACCCATGACTAACCACATATATACACACATGCAACCAGATGGACGATAATGCAATGATGAAACTATATCACTATGAACTGAATTAGAAATGGCTTACTCTAAACTTAATCTATGTAAAATTAAAGTGCATTAGAAATTGCACTGAATTAGTGCATTTTTTCCCCCTTAGCTAATAATAATAGTAATAAGTCAGAGTGGCATGTGAGAAACAGTCTACCCAATGGCCTCTTCCCCTGAAAAATCACTAGCATACATTTCAAGCCACTTAGACAGTAATCAACAATTATACCACTTAAATCAGTCAAAATAGATAGGGTTTTGTGACAAAACATTGCATGTCAACAAATCATCTGCACAAAAAACAAAAACAAAGTGAGCTTTAACAGCAGATCTCAAGCTGAATCATATACAGGTGGCTTTTGATCAATTCAAACCCAAAGAGTGTGCATTTGCAAATTCTAAATGGGTTAAAAAGGATGCACCACCTTTAAAATGAGTCATGTTGTTTGATTAGCAGATTAGCATTTCATTTCATTTCATGCTCTGAATTTTTTATTTTAAAAGCATTCAATTAAAATGTCTCTGGGCCTCAACAGTTTCTTCTTTTATGTTGCAAGTCTCTACTTCCCTGTTCACTGAGAAGACTCTCTCTACCGTAGCTTGCCCATGAGATAACAGCAGGAGGCACTGAAGGAAACTCCAAAGCTCAGGATAAGATACATTGAGAGTTTGATGAAGAAACGTATCAAGTCGTTGTTCCATGGGTTTGAAAGAGAGGAACTCCTCACTTTTGCCATGCAGAGAGAGAAAGCTGTCGAACTGTTGCACAACAGCATCACCTGCAATGAACAAAAACAAAAATAAAGCAATTAAAATCACATCAATTTAAAAGGATGGTTGTTTATTTATATCTAGTACAGGATATTGATGTAAATTTGTTTGTATAATCTGAATTTGAACATGAAGACTAATGCATATAAAATATGAAACATCTTCAAATTATTTAAGCCTATACTCTATTTAAGCAAGCACATTTAAAAAAAAAAAAAAAATAAACTAATCTTCAAAATGTTCTTCAAGGGTTAGTTCACCCAAAATGAAAATTCTGTAATTTATTACTTACCCTCATGTCGTTCCACACCCGTAAGACCTTCGTTAATCTTCGGAACACAAATTAAGATATTTTAGTTGAAATCCGATGGCTCCGTGAGGCCTGTATAGGGAGCAATGACATTTCCTCTCTCAAGATCCATAAAGGTACTAAAAACATATTTAAATCAGTTCATGTGAGTTCAGTGGTTCAATATTAATATTATAAAGTGACAAGAATATTTTTGGTGCACCAAAAAAACAAAATAATGATATAGTGGTGGCCGATTTCAAAACACTGCTTCAGGAAACTATTAATGATATTACGCAGCGCCTCTCACAAATGTCTCCATGGTTGCAAGGCATGTTCCCTGTGCATCGGGGGTCACGGGCGCTGCGTAATATCATTGCACCTGCTGCACCCATGGTACGGCAGCAAAGTTCCTTGATTATTATGCTGGAATGAGAATACAGTTCCTAGCCATATCGGCCTAGAAAATCACAACTTTTCATTTTCCATCAGTCTTAGTACACGATGTAACTACAGAAGAGAAAAGTTTTAAATAGGAAAAATATTGAAACTCTGTGGTCATTTTTGAGCAGGATGCTATTGGTCTCATCAGATTAAATGAACTATGCTAAGCTATGCTAAAAGTGGTACCGCCAGACACAGAGATCAGCTGAAAGGATTAGAAAACGGTAAAACTCAACTGTTTAACTCTAGGGGAGTTGGAAAATGAGCCTATTTTCAAAAAAAAAAGTGGAGTGTTCCTTTAAGTTGACTGAACTAAGTACTCAATTTGTATTGAATAACTGAATTACCAATTCTCAATATTTCTGTGAGTACTCTGTACTATGTGGTAGTTAGTTTTATCAATTCAAAATGATGAGCTAACTTACTTGCTAAATTTAAGGCAATCGTTTTTTTGTTTGTTTGTTTGTTTTTTGTTTTATGTAAACTCAACAGGTTAATAAAGATAAATTAAACTAATTACATTTTACAGTATTATTGCCTTGCCATGACCCATAATTCTACTTATAGTAAAACATATGAACTGAAACTCAAATTCAAAACCCCTAAATAAAAAGGGTGCATACTTAATTTCATGTATACTGTATAACTATTACTTTTTTCACAAGGCTTTTTAATCATACTTGAGAGCAGAGAGCAAAACAAAAGACAAAGCAAAACAAATATTTTTCTCCTGAAATGCTCAGAGTATAATTGAAGAGTTGAAGACTATAATGTTAAAAGTTAGTTTTTTTTGGTCTGTGCTGCACAGCTTCCTTTATTCCCTCATCTTACTGTGAGCTATTTGTCCACTTAGGATGTAAGGCCAAAATGTATACAGGACACAAAATGGTTTGGAGAGTCAGTCTTTCAACAGAATATATAACCAGTATAAGGTATGTTTTGCATGCTGGGCCCAGCATGGGATGCTGGTTGCCGGTCCTCAGCATGGAAAGTGGGAGTGCCGGCTGGACCAGCACTGTATAAGCACTATACTGGCTCTTACCAGCCTAAACCATCCTGAAACATTATACATGCAAATAATGCAGCTAGCAAAGCCATAATCAAGAAATTAAGAAATAAAAGTATATATTTCTAATTATTAAGGTTATTTAATGTTTTAGAATAATGTATTTGAAAATATTTAATATGCATACAGTATCTGCACTATTTCTCAATAAGCAGCAGAGGGCAGTATACTCAAAGTGATTCAGGACAAACTGCAGTTTGGATAATTCTTTGTCATGACTGCATTTGAAATATTGATCTGTAAATTATGTCGGCTCTAACCAGCATAAACCATCCTGAAGAAATATGAATTCTTGCTGGTTAGGGTTAGATAATAGTACTAAACAACTTGTAAAATCTTGTAAAAAGATTAGAGGTATTAAGAAAAAGAGTGTTTAAATCTAGAAATGTAAAACACAATATTTTTTTATTTTTTTATTTTTTGGCATACATGTAACCGATCTTGTGTTCTGAGACGCCAAGGATCTTGGCTCATTACTCAGCTTAATAAATGTAATTTTAAAAATTAGACTACAATATAAAATATATTTTTATATTGTGTGTATATGTGTATTTACTGTATGTATGTGCCACTGGTACCATTTTAAAAATTGTTTTAGGTTTGTATCTTGTTGGTCATAAACTGGAATTGCATTTAGCCCTTTTTTAAATATCAGTCAAATTAACTCCAGCAGAAAATTATATATCAGGACATGTCACAACCTGCTAAACTGTGATTCTAAAAGTTATTTGTTCATGATGCAAAAACTTTTTTCTTGAAAAATTGGATCCCTTTGACCCTGATTTCTTTAGTTCTCATTCCATATATAACAGGATTCATCATCGGTGGCAATATCATAGCAGCAACCGCAATGAATTTTCTTAAGTGAGGAGAAATATCTTTTATCCTGTATGAGATGATCGTGAAAAGACCCAAACACTCAAACAAGATAAAGACAACTAGATGTGTACCACACGTCTGCAGAGCTTTACTTCTCGTGTCAGAGCTTTTGTTGCGAAAGCAGGCTATGAGGATCTGTAGGTATGTGTACAAAATCAGACCAACTGTTATCACCTGACAGACAGCTGTCAACAACAGTCCATAAATGTTATTAATGGTCGTGTCTCCACAGACCAACTGAAGCAGGGAGGGATTGTCACAGTACGGATGGGTAAGGTAAGACCTACAGCGAGGCAAACGCAGGAGGAGAATGAAAAGCACGGCTATCAGTGTCAAATTAGAGAGCCAAACCAACGAGATGATCTTCATGAGGTGAACGTTGTTCATAATGGTAGTGTATCTCATTGGCTGGCAGATAGCAACATATCTGTCGTATGCCATGGCAGTCAAGATGAAGACCACAGATACAGCATATACATGTATAAAGAAAGCCTGAGTGATACAAATGGAGAACGACATGGTCCTGGTGTCAAACAGGAGCTCCCGCATGATATGAGGGAACAAGCAAGTGGAGCCTATGAGGTCATTAATAGGCAAATTTAACAGGAGAATGTACATTCGGTTCATGAAGTCCCTTATTGGTTATGATTGTGAACAAGAGGAAGGAGTTGCAGAACAATATAATTATATAATTCAGAGCGGCAAAGACAAACGCAACAATGGCCTTCTCAGGAGACAGATCGAAGCCCTGAAGAGACAGATCAGATGACACATTGTAGGACATTGCCCAGCTGAAGACATGATATCATCCTAAACAAAGTAGAAAAGGGCAAATATATGAAATATATTACAGCTCAACCAAGGATACTATGGGTTAATGTGTAATATTTAAAATACTTACAACAGATTCTGTACATTTAGAAATCCTTTGCTCTTCTGCATAAGATATGGTGACAGTTATGAGCTGTCAATAACATGACACTTACTTAGTGTCTGGTTGATTGACCAAGCAGTCATGCAGCAACCGGACCTTTAACTAGTGTGTGCGCTTTTATCTTGGGTCTTTTATACTGTCTTTAAGTTATCCGTCTATGTGGATTATAAACCTCATGAGGGAAAAAGCCACTATGACGATGATATTGTCAACAAAACATTTTTTTTCCTTTTTTTTTTTTGTAAATCAGATGAATCAATGAAAGAGCACGGCTAACTGGAGAACTTTGTCCATTTCTAAGATAGCACAACTAACTGGAGAACTTTAATGTTGCTTTTAATGGTGCATTCTGTAGTTTAGTGGTAATCTAAAAAAAAAAAAAAAAACATTTAAAAGAGTCATTTAAATGGGATAATTTGGAAAAGGGCAATATTATTATATTTGCGTGCAATATTTGCATAGCGCGCACCACCCCCGCAAGGCAGGTATAAATACGGAAGCAGATGCAGTTGCACTCTGTCTTTTGCTTTGGAGCCAACCTGTTGTGTTCCTGCTATTGACTGAGAGTGAGCTTCTCAAGCCTTTGAAGTGCCTCGTTTTACTGTTCTGATGTTAACCCTCTGGGGTCTGAGGATTCTTGGGGCCATGGAGAAGTTTTGACATGCCCTGACATTTGTGCTTTTTTCAGTTGTTCATAAAACATATTAATGGAAAAAGTGTCATTACATTGTATTCAGCACAAACTAGGCTACAATAATATGTGAGGAACATGTATGTACATGTTTGTATTTTTGAAGGAATAACGTTTATGCATGGTTATTGAAAAAACAAAAAACTTAAGTCACTGAAATAAAGCCAAAAAAATATATTAAATCTGTGTTCACTTCAAGGGTATTGGAGGTTGTAGACTAGAGTTTTTGCTTCAAAATGATGTAAAAAATTATGCTGCCTACTCGTTCATTTATAACAATATATTGATTTAGTTTTTGTAAGACACTTTTTGTCAAGAAACACAGGAGGCGTGAATCATCATGAATAATGGGTCGTTTACACCTGAGAAGACAAAATAATCGCATAATGAGTTGTAATGACCTGCATATTAATGAGGCCTTTCAGTCAGGTAGGCTGTGAAAAAACCCTCTTGTGATCATGTCTCAAGCTCATCATGGTGTATATCAAACATACAGAAAAAACAGCAATACTGTGAAATATTATTAGGCCTACAATTTAAAATAATGGTATTCTATTATATACTTTAAAATATAATGTATTTCTGTGATGCAAAGTGTCTGAACAATTATGTTACCTCTATGGCATTTCATATAGCCTTTTAGCTTAAAAGCATGCACATTTGGAGAAATATTGATGGATTCTCATATGTTTATGTAAATTTTCTATACAGAGGAGTAATATTTATTCAATATTTATTGTCATCACTATGAACGCTGGATACTGTGTTTTTAATTAATACTTGCAGCCAGAGGGCGCTCTGTGCACATTTAGTCCACAAATGCCTCCTAAAAGAAGAACAACCATGTGACTCTCCAGGAACTAACAGAGGCCAGACATCGCTATAATATGCAGATAAACACTTTTCAAGACAATAAATACATGATTGAGATGATGTATACATGTATTGCCTCAGAATTTCTCTGGCTCTGGTCAGGGGAGTGGCACGTCGGCGTGCATGAGGAGGTGACCAAGTCATGGAGAACGCTGTATAGCATTCGTGCCAGGCCTGGTCCCTCTTCCGCCTTCATCACTCTGGATGGCAGGGAGGCTAAGGGGTACGCTGGGATCCATCCGACGGCTGCAGGCTGCAGGCTGACGGCTGCAGGCTCTCCCATCCCGGGCCTGTAAATTCTCGTCTAACACAGAGAAAGCTTACAGAGCCTGCGGACAGGCCACCTCTGCCTTGCATGCCATGGCCCTGTTACAGGTCTATCAGGCCAAAGTGCTCATGGACATGCCCCAGGGTGGTCTTGACCAACACCTGCTGGGGGAGCTTCGCGCCGCCACCGACCTTGCTCTCCGGGCGACTAAGGTGATGGCTCGCTCCGTTCATCAAGTGATGGCTATGCTTGTGGTCCAGCAACACCACCTGTGGCTGACCTTGGTGGACATGAGGGAGAACGATAAGTATCGGTTCCTGGACTCCCCCGTGTAACAGGTCGGCCTATTCAGCGACACAATCGAGAGCTTTGCCCAGCAGTTCTTGGCCGCACAGAAGCAGACTGAGGCCATCAAACACATCCTGCCACAGCGGTCCGCTGCTGCCTCCACCCCACCGCCAGCTGCGTAACCTTAGTCTGCTCGTCGCCCGCCTGCATCGTCCAACATCCCTGCTAAGTATGCAAAGCAGCAGCCTCCACCCACCAGACAGCAGGGAGCCAGTCGTGGCACCCAGCCAGCTCAGACCCTAGCCAAGTCAGGTGGCAAGATAACTATGAAGCGGTCCTGAGATGGGCAACCTGGAAGAGAGGATGTCAGCTCTTTGGGAGATGATGCCCGCATCTGTCCCTCCCCCAGAGGAGGGCCGGTGGGAAAATTGTGTCTTGTATTGTACCGCCGCTGGCTCTCCGGAGTCCAGAGGTACCCACCTTTTCACAAAAAGAGCTGTTTCCCAATTCCTTCAGGTCCAAAGAGGGTGCGGCTAGCAGTGTGCGGTGCTCCGCTTCGCCACTCTCAGCCCCCTCTCACCTTCGCCAGCAGGTTCCAGTGTGTATGTCGAGGCTGCCTCCCTTGTGGCTTCTCCCATACACACTGCCACTTCGGGCCGCAATGCCGTCTGAGTCAGGTCCCAGTACTCTGCCTCGCTGCCCCACGCCGGGTATGTCTGTGGTGCCTTTGGTCCCGCTGGCTCGGAGGCAGCCATTGTTCCACTCAAGGAACAGGGCGTTCACATTCTCAACTACCTTCGACGACTGGCTCATTCTGGCCAGCTCGTGGGAGCAGTTGTGTGAACACAGGGACATGGTATTTGCTCACCTCATCCGGTTAAGTCTTCGGGTCAACTGGGACAAGAGCTGGACTCGGATCGCCTGGACAGCACGCCTCATAGAGGAGTGCGTCCTAGTCAATGTTGAACTGCATGAGTTCACTCAAGGACAGCGGTCCCACTGAAATTTTTTCAGAGGCTCCTGGGGCATATGGCATCCGCAGCCCCAGTCACACCACTCGGATTGCTTTATATGAGGCCGCTTCAACACTGGCTTCACAACCGGGTCCCAAGATGGGCGTGTCAACGCGGTACATTCCGTGTTCCCTGTGATACCGAACAGCCATCGTACCCTCACTCAGTGATTGGCCCTTAGTTCCTGCGGGCAGGAGTTCCCCTCGAACAAGTGTCCAGGTGTGCTGTGGTCTCCACAGATGCCTCAGCCACCTGGTGGAGACCGACTGTAAGGGAAACCTCATTTGTAACCCTTGTTTCCCGAAGGAGGGAACGGAGACGTACGTCCCGTCGCCACAGTTCCTGTGCCTTCGCTGTAGTGCAGACTCAGGTTGTCTCCTCAGCGAAAAACAGAGTACAACTGCATCCGCTTCCGTATTTATATCTGCCTTGCGGGGGCGGTGTGCGCTATGCAAATATTGCATGTCAATTCCATTGGCTTATTTAGTTTCACTCGAAGCTGATAGGGCTCTCTGGCGATATCCCAATTCGTCAGTCACTACTGACAAACGTCTCTGTTCCCTCCTTCAGGGAGCGAGGGTTACACACATAACCAAGACGTTTTCCATCTGACATTTTTCACTTCAAACATATGTGCTCATTTAGGATGTTTTCACTGGATCATGTGATGACTACTGCATAAATATTATATACAGTGTTGCATGACCATGACATCTTATGAAATTAACAAATTAACAAAATTAAATTTATTAGTATGACTCCCATGATGACACCTGTAGTATTTAACTAGCTTTGATGACTAATGATCCAAAAATAAGTTGACTATTAGTTAATTAACAGCTGAACATAAGTTAGAAATGTAAATGTAAAACATACAAGAAATCTGAAATTTGTTACAGTGTTCTTATGGTTATTTTTTGGAATAAATGTAAAAATACTTTGCCATCTGCATCCAAGACATCTAACCCGTTTTATCTCTCCTGCTTCTATTTTTTCTTAATAAACTTATATTTGCTGCATTCGCTATTGAATCCTCCTTATTTCATGTGATAGTACTATTTAAAGACACTTTTAACATGTAGTTAAGTATCATATAAAGGGAATATTAACATAGTTACAATACATTTGAAAATAATTATTTAATGGATAAAAATTTGTGGGTAATACATTATAAATACATTTTATATATATATTTATCATACTGTCACGAATGCGGCTCCCACGGTGCACCCTCCGGACCGCTGGAGGGAGCCATCACCTGAATATTGACTCACAACCATTCCGGACTCCATTTCCCATAGGCCCTCATTCCTGGGACTGATTGCGTTTACACCTGCACCACATCACACTCACACTATTTAAGACGCACACACACACACATCCATTGCGAAGTCTTGATTTGCTGTGGTGATCATTTCTGAGCCTTTATTTTGTGGACTGATATCTTGTTATTACCTGGACTGTTTACCTCTGTTGAACCTTTTGCCGTCTGCCCTGATTCCTGCCTGTTTACTGATCTGTGATTGTTTGCCACCTGTCTTGATCCTTGCCTGTGGACCCGACTCTGATTCTCTGCTGCCTGATTCCCGACCATTGCCTGTCCTGTTTACGGTACTGCCTTGCCCTTGTTTGTATTTGGCATTGTGTTAATAAAGCAGCAAATGGATCCACACTCTACTGACCCATCATTACAGAAGACTTCGCCACACAGCGATCCAGCAGCCCTAGCACAGATCTCCACTGAGTTATCAGCCCAAGCCAGTCAACTAGCGATGCATCACCACCAACTAACCCGCCTAACCTTGCTTACGGAAGAACTGGAAGACACTACAGGGCCTACGCCTCAACCCCGCCGAGGCCGCCACGCCGCCGCCACGCCGCCGCCCGCCGCCCGCCGCACCTGCCACGCCAACATTCACCAATCCCCCAACCATGAATCCCCGTCTGGCCCTTCCTGAGAAGTTTGATGGCACACCAGCAAAGTGTAAGGGCTTTCTCCTTCAGTGTTCCCTATATGTGAATCAACAGCCCCCTTGTATCCCTCTGACACGGGTCGTATCTCATTTGTTTGCTCACTACTGATGGGCAAAGCGCTGGACTGGGCCACCGCTGTTTGGTGGGATGACGGTTCCGTGTTTCCCACATTCGCTGACTTCCTTCAGCGGTTCAGAGAGGTGTTCGAACATGCCGCGGGAGGTCAGAGGCTGGGTGACCAGCTGCTCTCACTGACACAAGGTAAAGCCACAGCAGCTGAATATGCCTTGCAGTTTCGCACTTTGGCGGCACAAACAAACTGGATAGAGGATACATTGAAGCTACTCTTTCATCGGGGTTTATCCATGGACTTACAAGCAGAGCTCGCATGTCGGGACGAGGGTAGCTCATTAAATTCATTCATCGAACTGGCAATTCACATCGACAACCTCCTGCGTTCAAGCGCCCGTCCCTGCCAACCCAGTTCAACCCCAGCCGTTATACTCCACTGTCAAATGCACCTTTGCTTATACTGCGGCCAGGCTGGCCACGCTTCAAGGTTAACTGCCCGGTTTGTCCTACTCCCACGAGCTCCAAAGCGGTGAGTTCTCTTCCACATCATAACTATTCATCCAACTGCCTCAAAATTCCCATTCAACTCACCGTTAACGAACAAGTCATCACCACTCGTGCTCTTCTGGATTCTGGAGCGGCTGGAAATTTCCATCATCTCTCTAATCGATTGCCATTCTCTGTTAACAGTGGAGGCGCTAGATGGAAAGCCCATCGGAGGAGGAAGAGTAGCACACATCACTGCCGAGCTCAAACTTCAAATTGGAATCCTGCACCACGAAACCATTTGCTTCTACGTAATTCACTCACCTAACAACCCTATCATCCTTGGTTTGCCCTGGCTCCGTACTCATAACCTGCATGTGTCTTGGAAGGAGGGAGAGATACTACAATGGGACAGTCACTGTCACAAACAATGTCTACAACCTGTAACCCCGTTGCCGCTACGATCTGTGGAGGTCCACACGGAGAACCCAGAAAAGCACAACATTCCCGCCGAATACGCAGATCTAGCCGTGGCTTTTAGTAAGCAAAAATCCACTGAGCTACCTGCTCACAGACCTGTGCTATTGACTTGCTGCCAGGTGCCACGACCCCCAAAAGCAGGATCTTCCCTCTCTCGCAGCCCGAAACCGCATCCATGAAAGCATACATCGAGGAGGAATTGGCCAAGGGGTTTATTCGGCCATCCACATCACCAGCCTCAGCAGGGTTTTTCTTTGTCAAGAAGGACGGAGGGCTGAGACCTTGCATTAACTACAGAGGTTTGAATGACATTACCGTAAAGTTCCGTTATCCCCTGCCACTGGTCCCTGCAGCACTTGAAGAATTACGTCAGGCTGAGTATTTCACCAAACTCGACCTTCGCTGTGCTTACAACCTCATTCGTATCCGGGAAGGGGATGAATGGAAACCCGCTTTTTCCATGACCACCGCTAAGAGACCCTCGTTATGCCGTTCGGGCTTTCCAACAGTCCAGCCGTATTTCAATCCTACATTAATGATGTATTCAGAGACATGTTAAATCACTGGGTCATAGTGTACATTGACGACATTCTTATCTACTCTAACTCACTTGACGAACACATTCAGCATGTTCTGCAGAGACTCATAAAGCACCAGTTATATGCAAAAGCTGAGAAGTGCGAATTTCATCAAACCTCCACTTCCTTCTTGGGGTACGTCATCAGCCGGGACGGGGTGGCTATGGATGACAGCAAGGTGAAAGCAGTGCTCGAATGGCCGAAACCGCGCACTTTAAAGGAACTGCAGCAATTCCTGGGCTTTGCCAACTTTTATAGGTCGGTTTCATTCGAAACTTCAGCAGTGTAGCCGCACCCCTGACTTCCATGACAAAACGCTCATCCTCTCATCTTCTCTGGTCTCCAGAGGCTGACCAAGCATTCGAAGGGCTCAAGGAACGGTTCACAACGGCACCCATTCTCCGTCACCCTGACCCGGAGCGCCCTTTCATCGTGGAGGTGGACTCTTCCAACACTGGTATCGGTGCCATTCTGTCCCAACGTCAAGGCGATCCCGAAATGTATCTCTGCACCTTCTATTCTAGGAAATTGTCAGCCGCAGAACGAAATTACGACGTAGGTGACCGTGAACTGCTGGCCATGAAAGCGGCACTGGAAGAATGGCGTCATTGGTTGGAGGGAGCTCAACATCCATTCACGGTGTTCACAGATCACAAAAACGTTAGAATACCTCCGCTCAGCCAAACGGTTAAACCCACGTCAGGCCCGATGGGCTATGTTCTTCACCCGTTTCCATTTTAATGTCACCTACAGACCTGGTTCCAAAAAACACCAAAGCGGACGCGCTATCTCGACAAACCAAGCGAATCGAACAACCGAAGGCTGAAGAACACATCATCCCTGACTCCCTCCTTCTCGCACCAGTTCAATGGGACATCATGACCGAAATAACCCAGGCCAATGAGCAATCCACTCCTCCGACCACATGTCCACCCAATCGCACCTACGTACCAGCACATCTGAGAGATAAAGTTCTACACCATGTCCACGATCTTCCTAGCTCTGGTTATCCCGGTATCACTGCCACTCATAATCTGCTGCAAAACCGGTTCTGGTGGGAATCCATGCTTCACGACGTAACTCAATTCATCCACCACTGCACAGCCTGCCAAACATCCAAACCCTCTCACCAGTCGCCTGCTGGTCTGCTGCAACCACTGCCCATTCCACAACGCCCCTGGTCTCACATCGCAATCGACTTCATCACTGACCTGCCCGCCTCACAAGGCAACACTACCATCCTCACAGTAGTTGATCGCTTTTCCAAGGCGTGTCACCTCATACCACTCCCTAAACTACCCACGGCCTTCGAGACCTGCCGAAGTACTGTGCAATTTCGTGTTCAGACTGTATGGATTACCTGACGATATCGTATCAGACAGGGGACCACAATTCACCTCTTCGGGTCTGGGCCGCCTTCTTCAAGAACCTGAATGTTAATATCAGTCTCACCTCAGGCTATCACCCAGAGTCCAACGGTCAGACGGAACGTCTGAATCAGGAACTCCCACGTTTTCTTCGCACCTATTGTCAGAGCAAACAGTCTGAGTGGAGCCGATATATCATGTGGGCAGAGTATGCGCAGAACTCGCTACGGAAACCGGCTACCGGCATCACCCCATTCCAATGTGTCCTGGGTTATCAACCGCCGTTATTTCCATGGTCAGGCGAGCCCTCTGAGTTACCTGCAGTCAGCGAATGGATGCAAAGGAGTGAGGAGACATGGGACTTAGCACATCACCATCTTCAGCGTGCAGTCAGGAAGCAAGAGACTCAGGCCAACAGACATCGACGACCACAACCCCGGTACACTGTAGGACGGTGGGTCTGGCTGTCCGCCAGAGATCTGCGGTTAAGACTTCCATGCAAGAAACTCAGTCCCAGGTATGTAGGGCCTTTCCAAATCACCTAAACAAATTACCCCTGTATCTTTTCGCTTAAAGTTGCCTGCTAATTATTGCGTTTCTCCCACTTTTCATGTTTCGTTGCTGAAACCCTCCGGGGGTCCGAGAGGGGAACCGGAGGGAGCCGAGGACCATCATTCCCCACCGCTAATGATCGAGGGCGAGGAGGCCTATCATGTTCGAGAGCTGCTCGATTCCAGGCGCCGGGGTCCGAGGCTACAATATCTGGTCGACTGGGAGGGGTACGGACCGGAGGAGCGATCCTGGGTCAATGCGGATGATATCCTGGACCCCAATCTCATGGAGGAATTCCATCGGACGCACCCGGAGAGACCGGCCCCGCGACCTCGTGGTAGACCCCGGTGTCCGCCTCCTTCGCGTCTGGAGCCGCTCACAGGGTGGGGGCCCTGTCACGAATGCGGCTCCCACGGTGCATCCTCCGGATCGCCGGAGGGAGCCATCACCTGAATATTGACTCACAACCATTCCGGACTCCATTTCCCATAGGCCCTCATTCTTGGGACTGATTGCATTTACACCTGCACCGCATCACACTCACACTATTTAAGACGCACACACACACACATCCATCGCGAAGTCTTGATTTGCTGTGGTGATCATTTCTGAGCGTTTATTTTGTGGACTGATATCTTATTACCTGGACTGTTTACCTCTGCTGAACCTTTGCCGTCTGCCCTGATTCCTGCCTGTTTACTGATCTGTGATTGTTTGCCGCCTGTCTTGATCCTTGCCTGTGACCCGACTCTGATTCTCTGCTGCCAGTCCCGACCATTGCCTGTCCTTGTTTACGGTACTGCCTTGCCCTTGTTTGTATTTGGCATTGTGTTAATAAAGCTGCAAATGGATCCACACTCTACTGACCTCATCATTACACATACATTATTCTTTATTTTTTATACATTACATAAATAATTCATAAGTGTATTTTCTATGTCTGATAAGTATATTTAAAAGTGTACAAGAGATGGGTTCAAGTGTACTACAAGTGGTTACTAAATACTTTTTTAAAACAGATAGTATGTTGAAAGCACATTTTAGTTTATATTCATGCTGTCTCAAAATAGCACAGTTAAGGTCACTTAGATGTTAAGATTATCTTAAGAAGTACTAAAGAAGAATTTTTGGTATATTAAGTACAAAATTAGCGCATGGAAATAGAGCACTTTAAGTACATTACGGAAGTCTACTAAGTGTACTGAAATAAAGTGTATTTTAGTGCAGTTTTTTCACCTGGGTATAAAGAACACTTGGAAAAGCATCTTCGAAAGCATCTGCTGTGTACAAACTCTGATAAACCTCTTTAAAAGTCAGTTTTACATCTAAGTCTAAATCATAAACATCTTAAAGGCATTTTATAAATGCGTATTTAACATCTGACAGAAAAAGTCTTATAAACGCGTTGCAGATGAGCAAATACTCTAGTCTTCCAGATGAAAACACACAAATCAAATAGACATCTCTGCAATGTACATGTGCTATCTGGGTTGTTTATTTATTTAACAGAAAATGGGAGTATGAATTTACATCGGATTTAAACATTTTAAAACAATGAGGACTTTGCTTCCTCATTTATTGCAAATAAATTACAGTGAAATTAATTATATAATAATAATAATATTAATAATAATAATAATACATGTAATAATAAAATAATAAACATATATGTTCAAATAATGCACCTAGCAAAGCCATAATCAAGAAATTAAGAAATAAAATTATATACTTCTAATTATTAAGGTTATTTATTGTTTTAAAATGATGTATTTGAAAATATTTAATACAGTATTTCAAAGCATACAGTATTCTGAACTATTTCTCAATAAGCAGCAGAGGGCAATATACTCAAAGTGATTCAGGACAAACTGCAATTCAGATCACTCTTTGTCATGACTCATGTGAAATATTGATCTGTAAATTATGTCCGCACTTAAACCAGCATAAACCATCCTGAACCAACATGAATTCATGCTGGTTTAAGCTGGATTTTTCAGCAGGGAAGGAACAAAAGACACAGCACTGCCATAGACTAGTAGCACTGTTGCATCACAGTATGAATGTACCTGTCTAAAGGACAAATGGTTTACAGAATGGATGGATGGAATGAAAAAAAGATATTATCAAAATCTTACAATCTTAAAAAAATAATACTTTTTAAATAGATTTTGCTATTATTCTTGCAGTTCTATACATGCATATTTGAAAGGGTTAGATGCAAAAATAATTCTGTGTCTAACAATATAATGGTTTTGGGAAGTTAGGTAACAAATTGTTTCAATAATAATCTTTCTTTCTTTCTTTCTGTATCTTACATAAAGACGTGATTTCAGAGGCATCAATTTAGTAGACAATAGTACTAAACAAATTGTAAGATCTTGTAAAAAGATTACAGAGGTATTAAGAAAAAAATAAAGAGTGTGTAATTATCTATAAAATAAAAACACAGTATTTATTCATATTTTTTGCCATACTTGTAACCAATCTTGTGTTCTGAGATGCCAAGGATCTTGGCTCATTACTCAGCTTAATAAATGTAATTTTAAAACTTAGACTACAGTATAAAATATACTTATATTGTGTGTGTATATGTGTATATACTGTATGTATGTGCCACTGGTACCATTTTAAAAAGTGGTTTAGGTTTCTATCTTGTGGTCATAAACTGGAATTGCATTTAGCCCTTTTTTAAATATCAGTCAAATTAAGTCCAGCAGAAAAGGATATATCAGGACATGTGACAACCTGCTAAACTGTGATTCTAAAGTTATTTGTTCACAATGCAAAAACTTTTTTCTTGAAAAACTGGATCCCTTTGACCCTGATTTCTTTAGTTCTCATTCCATATATAACAGGATTCACCGTCTGTGGCAATATTAGACCAGCAATCGTAATGAATTTTCTTAAGTGAGGAGAAATATCTTTTATCCTGTATGAGATGATCGTGAAAAGACCCAAACACTCAAACAAGATAAAGACAACTAGATGTGTACCACACGTCTGCAGAGCTTTACTTCTCGTGTCAGAGCTTTTGTTGCGAAAGCAAGCTATGAGGATCTGTAGGTATGTGTACAAAATCAGACCAACTGTTATCACCTGACAGACAGCTGTCAACAACAGTCCATACATGTTATTAATGGCCGTGTCTCCACAGACCAACTGAAGCAGGGAGGGATTGTCACAAAATGGATTGTTAAGGTAAGACCTACAGCGAGGCAAACGCAGGAGGAGAATGAAAAGCATGGCTATCAGTGTCAAATTAGAGAGCCAAACCAACATGATGATCTTAATGAGGTGAACGTTGCTCATAATGGTAATGTATCTCATTGGCTGGCAGATAGCAACATATCTGTCATATGCCATGGCAGTCAAGATGAGGACCACAGTAGCAGCATATAGATGTATAAAGAAAGCCTGAGTAATACAAATGGAGAACGACATGGTCCTGGTGTCAAACAGGAGCTCCCGCATGATATGAGGGAACAGGCAAGTGGAGCCTATGAGGTCATTAATAGGCAAATTTAACAGGAGAATGTACATCGGTTCATGAAGACCCTTATTGTTTATGATTGTGAACAGGAGGAAGGAGTTGCAGAACAATATAATTATATAATTCAGAGCGGCAAAGACAAACGCAACAATGGCCTTCTCAGGAGACAGATCAAAGCCCTGAAGAAACAGATCAGATGACACATTGTAGACATTGCCAGCTGAAGACATGATATCATCCTAAACAAAGTAGAAAAGGGCAAATATATCAAATATTACAGCTCAACCAGGTATACTATGGGTAAATATGTAATATTTAAAATACTTACAACAGATTCTGTACATTTAGAAATCCTTTGCTCTTCTGCATAAGATATGGTGACAGTTATGAGCTGTCAATAACATGACACTTACTTAGTGTCTGGTTGATTGACCGAGCAGTCATGCAGCAACCGGACCTTTAACTAGTGTGTGCGCTTTTATCTTGGGTCTTTTATACTGTCTTTAAGTTATCCGTCTATGTGGATTATAAACCTCATGAGGGGAAAAAACCACTATGACAATGATATCAACAAACCCTTTTTTTTTTTTTGAATCAATGAAAGAGCACGGCTAACTGGAGAACTTTGTCCATTTCTAAGATAGCACAACTAACTGGACTAACTTTAATGTTGCTTTTAATGGTGCATTCTGTAGTTTAGTAGTAATCTAACAAAATATATATATATATTTATTTAAAAGAGTTATCTAAATTGATCATTTGGGAAAGGGCCACAGTCTTTAAAAAGTTTTATAAATTTGTTGACATTTTTAATGACACATAACACATTCATTGCATTTACACCGTTTTGACCAGCAGGTGTCACCACTGATCTAGGCTATATGACATCAGTGGGCATCACCAGCAATTAGAGTTTTAAGGGCTTTCAAAACAGTAAACAAAACTTTTTGTTTCTCCTTTCACTAATGTATGGTGTGGGTGGCTCCTGAATGTATTTCACCATATTGAAGTGATGTGACCCCCGCTGTGTTTCACAAAACGCCAAAGAGAATCCTCACGCTCATTGGCTGCTGCCTCTATAGATATGCTAGTAGCAGCATAGTGTTGTCTGGCAATGCAAAAAGGAAAAACTAAACTATGGAATACACTTTTATTGCTTTACCAGCAGAGACAACGACAGAATCAGCTGTACGACTAAACAAGTGATAGGAAGTCAAATAAAGGCAAAAAAACGAGCATAAACATCGTGGAGAGTAGCCAACTGATGCTCATAATTTAGCCGGGGTTAAAATAAATACTGGATATTCATGAACCAACATTTCAGACAGTACATTAATAAACTGTTATGGTTAACGTTGTATTATTTAAATATTTGCTGCAGTGTCATTGATTGGAAGAACCTGTTTAAAAGCTCTGGCATTGCACATCCTCATATTGCCACCAACTGTAGGCTACTATCAAGTTTTTCCTGAATGGACTTTCAGACTAAAATGTTAAAATGGAATAGTCTTCACTCCAATTGACATGTTTTCCATCTGACATTTTTCCCTTCAAACAAATGTGCTCATTTAGGATGTTTTCACTGGATAATGTGATGACTACTGCATAAATATTATATTCAGTGTTGACAGCTTATGAAATTAACAAATTAACAAAATTAAGTTTATTAGTATGGCTCCCATGATGACACCTGTAGTGTTTACCTAGCTTTGATGACTAATGATCCAAAAATAAGATGACTATTAGTTAATTAACAGCTGAACATAAGTTCACAAATAAAACACATTCAATCTTATAGTTATTTTTTGGAATAAATGTAAAAATGCTTAAAAACACTAACTTTATTAGATTTAAAGGTACACTCTATTTAAAAAAAAAAAAAAAAAGGCTCATTTTCCAACTCCCCTAGATTTAAACTGTTGAGTTTTACCATTTTCGAATCCATTCAGCTGATCTCCGGGTCTGGCGGTACCACTTTTAGCATAGTTCATTGAATCTGATTAGACCATTAGCATCTCGCTCAAAAAGTTGACCAAAAAGTTTCAATATTTTTCTATTTAAAACTTGACTCTTCTGTAGTTACATTGTGTACTAAGACTGACAGAAAATGAAAAGTTGTAATTTTCTAGGCCGATATGGCTAGGAACTATACTCTCATTCCAGCGTAATAATCAAGGAACTTTGCTGCCTTACCATGGGTGCAACAGGAGCAATGATATTACGCACCACCTGTGACCATGGAGACATTTGTGAGAGACACTGCGTAATATCATTGCGCCTGCTGCATCCATGGTAAGTTTGTTCAACTTAATTAACTGTCTTTAATGTAAATTAGCTTAACTTGCTAATACTTGGTAAATTCAACTTGTGTTTCTTTCTACAGTAAAGAATTTGTTGAGTAAATAAATATAAATTAAAAATAAATAAATATAAATATATAATATATATATATATAAAATAACTCTTCGTCTGAGGACAATGGTATTTTTTGTACACCCAAGCATATACATGGCTATATATATTCAAGACACATAATGGTGAGCAAACAACAGTTTGCCAAGTGTGTTCATCCCATGCCCTCACTTCATCACGGGTGGGGATACACATGTAGATGTGCGTTGTTCTATACTAGGAGTGGAAGCATACGGCAGCTGTCGAGGGAGCTGTCTGCGTGCATTGCAGAAAGCTGACTCTCCGAAAACACTCTTACCTTCGCCGGGCGCTCTTTGATAAAGATAAGGACGGCACCGCAGCTAGTGTTCCCCACGGATCGGGTCACGCTTCAGAGCTGCGGCTTAATTCGTGTTGTTCACAGATGTATCTGACAGAGGGGTTAGAGACGGGTCCAGCCTTATCTCTACCCTCACCTGTAAAGACCCAATGTCTATCTAATTTTGTGTTATGGAAGCACGTGCATTGCGGTTTCTTCCCCTGCTTCATCTATCTAGCTCTGAGGAGGTGAATGTGGTGAGCGTCGAGGCGAGAAGAGAAGAGACGAGACGCTTGCGAGCTATCTCTCACCCAAGTCTGCATCGTCCCTCAAAACCCGACGCTGCCCACCAGACCACTAAGAACTACATCAGCACTGGTGGGCAAAGCTTATTCGGCAGCAGGTCAGGCTGCAGCTTGTTTGCATACAATGTCAATTTTGCAAGCTTACCAGGCTGACCTGCTGGGGGAAATAGATGAGAGCGGGGAGGCTAGTTTTGAAGCAATTCAAGAACTTAGGAAAGCCACTGATCTATCTCTCCGGGCCACCAAGGAGATGGCTAAAACAATCGGCCATTCTATGGCAGCCCTGGTGGCCACAGAGAGGCATTTATGGTTAAATTTATCCAATATCAAAGAAAAGGATAAAAGTGTGCTCTTGGATGTGCTGTTGTCTTCCCTGGGCCTCTTCGCCGACTCTGTCGAGAGGTTCCAGGAAGCCAAAAAGCAGTCAGCAGCCTTCCAAAAGTTGGTCTTCCAGAATGGCTGCCTCAAAAGCTTTGATCTCGGGGGTCCCCTCAATGAGATATGTGATGCGGCTGGGTGGTCCTCTCAGCATACCTTCATTAGGTTTTATAACCTTGATTTGGGCTCCACTCCGGGGTCTTCGGTGCTTTCGTCTCAAAGATAACAGACAGGTACTTGGTACTATAGCATAGTTGGGATTGGGTTCCCAATGCATTCGACGCAGCGTCAATGTTCCCATGAAAGGGAACGTCTCGGGTTATGTCTGTAACCCTAGTTCCCTGAACAGGGAACGAGACGCTGCGTCGCTTAGCCATACTCCCTGCACGCCTGTGAGCGTCTTGCTTCAGCCAATCAGAAGATGGCATTCTTCGTTCTCAGGAGTGCTTTATAGTTTCCTGGTCCGTGACGTCACCCGCTCTGACGTCCCGTCACCCTATTGATTAGATTTCACAAGTGCTTCAAGACATAATCACGCAGAAGTGATCCCAATGCATTTTACGCAGTGTCTCGTTCCCTATTCAGGGAACCAGAGTTACAGACGTAACCTGAGACGTTTTACATACAAGTCTAAATCATAAAAATTTTAAAGGCATTTCATAAATGCATATTTAACATCTGACAGAAAAAGTCTGACAAAAGAAAAATACGCGTTGCAGATGAGCAAATACTCTAGTCTTCCAGATGATGACTTTGCTTCCCTGATTTAATACAAATATACTGTGAAATTAATTATATGTGCAATGCACCTAGCTGTCACGGACAGAAGGTTAGGAGACAACAGGTTTGCAGGTAGGTGGTATTTATTTGACAAACAGCAGGTATATACAGATGAGCAGGTGAGTGATGGTAAATTGGTATTTGATATGGTGAAACAGAAGTGGTAATACTGTCCTTTTCTCTTGCAGGTAGATGACTCGTGGTTGCCAGGGAGCGAAGTGGTGGAGTGGACTCACGGAGACGGTAGGGAGACACACACACAGATATGTAGCATGAAGATTGGGAAACACGCTGGAGTTAGTGATGGCCGTCTGACACCGATGCTCCGACACAAGCTTCGAACTCGAAGCAGGATTTTTCTTGAACTACTGCTTCGGAGCTTGCTTTGGTGCGGAAAAACACACGTGACCGATGACGTCCGAAGCAGCAACTGCTTCGGTTCTCTGAGTGAATCACGTGACTGGTTCAGACCAGTCGATACTGCTTCGCATCGCGAGAGGCTTCATGACGCGAGACTTTGCTGCACGCACGCTTCAGCAGGTTTTTTGGCGCATAATATGACTATATAGATGCCCAAAATGACGCACAAGATGTGGGTTTATTGTAGTAGGAGTTTGCATTGTTGTTATCACTGCATTTGTTTGATCATCATCATCATCATCATGGAACCAGCTAGGAAGAGAACCCGTTCTCCAATGTGGGAACATTTTCATCTGATCAGTCCTAATAAGGTAGGTGCTTTTATTATACCTTGGTTATCCTACTGCACCTGGCTTAGGCCAGGTAACTTAAGCAAAGTTACATAAGTGGCTAATACTGTCATTACTGTTGGTACAATAGGTTCCATGATGTATGTGAAGTCAACATTAAGTAGCATTATAGTGATGTATGTAATAATTAGTTTGTTTGCATATTGCTGTTTACACAGGTCCAGTGCTTGCTGTGTTCACAGCAATTGGCGTATAATAATAATACGTCATCAATGCTGAGGCACTTCAAAGCCAAGCATGAGGGCATGCAGGAGAACACAGATCATGGTAGGAGAGGGCTTCAGAGAGTTTGTGGGAAAGCTAGACCCAACATACACTCTGCCATCTAGACAGGCTCTAAAGAAGATGGTGGATGAAAAATATGACGAGGAGAAGACCAAGGCCAAGGCTCAACTGCAGAACGTGGAGGGAGTGAGTCTGACTTCTGATATGTGGACCTCTATTAATATGGATGCATATCTTGCAGTCACTTGTCATTTTGTGCTTGATGATGCAGTGCTGGCCACAGTACTTTTAGGAGTGCTGCCATTCCCTCAAGACTACACTGCTGAAAACATTGCAGCTGCCAAAAGGTCTCTCATGGTTGAGTGGGGCATTGATGGAAAGGTTACATGCCTTGTGACTGATGCTGCAGCTAACATGACAGCCACTGCCAGAAATTTAGCCATAAGGCATGTAGTGTGCATTGCACATGCACTAAATTTGGTGGTCAAAAAATCCATTGACCAAACACCTGGCCTAGAAGATCTGCGCACAAGGGCACGGAAAGTGGTGACTTATTTTAGATCAAGCACTACCGCTAAAGAGAAGCTGAAAAATGTACAACAGCAGATGAATTGTGCAGTAATGAAACTGATCCAGGAGGTGGACACGCGCTGGAACAGCTCCTTCTTGATGCTGCAGCGCTTATATGATGAGAGGCAGACAGTGGGAGCAGCTCTGGCATCGCTCAGAACAGAAGTTAATCCTCTCTCTTCTGACGATTATGAAACAGTAGCTGCTTGTCTACAAGTGCTGAAACCATTTTACACGGCAACAGTGGAAATGTCCCAGCAGAAGAGAGTGTTGGGGTCAATGGTCATTCCACTGATAAAAATGTTGCTTCACACAACTCAGGAATTACTGATCAATACCAACAACGTGACCGCAAAACTGTTGGGACAGAACATGTCTACAACCCTCCTGAATAAATTTGACACACTTGAGAACTCAACCGTCCTGTCACTGTCCACACTGCTTGACCCGAGATTTAAATGCATTGGTTTCCGCAGTCAAGACAAAGCACAATATGCGGTGCGACGACTGACTTCTGAATGTGCAGCGCTGATGAGGCACACACTGGACCAACTACAAATCCATCTACATCAGCTCAACTTCAACCAGCAGCACCAATGTACAAAATCCATCCTCCACAGGTAATGTTATAAGTAGGTAATTTTAATATACAGGAGAAAATAAGTAAAAACTTTATACAAAATGAAACCTTACAGTCCATATTACTCTCATGTTTCTGTCTTTCAGCTTTTAACCTTTGGAAAAGCCTTGATGAACAAGCAACCATGGCAAGAACCCAGAGGAATTCCACAGTAGATGCTACTGTAGAGGTCCAGCGATACATGACAGACCCTCCCTTGGAAAGATCTGAAGATCCTCTGACCTACTGGAATGAACACAAAAATATCTATCCACATTTGTTTAGGCTAGCAAAGCAATACTTATGCACACCGGCCTCATCAGTGCCATGTGAACGTGTGTTTTCGAAAGCTGGTGAAATTGTCAGCAAAAAAAGAAACAGACTCAGTCCAAAAACAGTGGAAAAATTATTGTTTCTAAATCAAAATCTTTAAATCTCCATCCTGTGTACATAATCACTCCCTGCCCTAGTTACACAAGCACCCCCTACCATTACAACACATCATCTGTTCCCCCAAGTACACCTTCTCCCAACTACCACACTACATAGCCTACATTAATAGATTCAACCAATCAGTCAAAGTTTATTTACATCATTCACACAAACCCCAGTTACACTCATACTGACTCATTTTTTGCTATCTACAATTTCGCCACTAGATGTCACTGAAACGAAGCTTTGAATGAATGAACCCATTTTCAAAACAATTGATGAAGTGGTTCAATACTGGTTCATTGCTTCATTTGGACATCACTAGCTGGAGTGGAATAGATAAGTATTTCACAATGATCAGGAGCATTGGAATGTTAGTCCTAGTATCAACAAGACCAGAACATGAACTGAGGTGAGTGGTGTGTATAAGTATCTGGTGGTGATTGGGTGATGATGAGGATCAGGTGCAGGTGAATACTGAATGGTGGAGTGAGTGCAGGTGTAGGCCAGGGAGGATCATGGGAAATGGAGTCCAAAGCAGACGGGAACTGTGACACTAGTAAAGCCATAATCAAGACATTAAGAAACAAAAGTATATACTTCTAATTATTGAGGTTATTTAATGTTTTAAAATTATGTATTTGAAAATATTTAATACAGTATTTCAAAGCATGCAAACTGCAGTTCAGATCACTTTGTCATGTCTCATGTGAAATATTGATCTGTGAATTAGGTCACTTAATTAGAATTTAATGTGTGCATGCTAAATAGCATCACCCATTTCCATAGCAAACCTTTTTTAAAAAGAGCACAAGTATAAATCAGATGACTACGGTTGACGCAAACAAAGAGCTTTTCAAAAGCACTTGAAGCATAAGATGCCTCCTCTAATTTGACTAAATTATTTTATTGCTTTTTTATGTGCTATATTATGAAGTTATAATAATTTGACTTGATGTTAACACTTAAATTCACTAATGATTGTAATTTTACTATTCTACTTTTTTCTATAAATCAGCTTTGCATATTCTGGTATGCAATCAGTTTATCAATTTCTAAGTACTCTGTACTATGTGGTCGTTAGTTTTATCAATTCAAATGATGAGCTAACTTACTTGCTAAATATAAGGCAGTTGGTTTCCTTAAGTTTGGTTTCCTTGCCATGACCCATAATTCTGCTTATAGTAAAACAAATGAACTGAAACTCAAATTCAAACCCCCAAATAAAAAGGGTGCATACTTAATTTCATGTATAGACCTATTACTTTTTTTAATCATATTTGAGAGCAGAGAGCAAAACAACAGACAAAATAAACATTTTTCTCCTGAAATGGTTAGATTATAATTAACCATTGAAGACTATAATGTTACAAACAAGCATAAACCATGCTCTAAAGTAATAATAATAATAATATAATTAGTTTTGCAGATTACCTCAAACTGGACCAACTATAATCATTGATGAGTCCTTACTGTGAGCCATTTCTCCACTTAGGATGTAAGGCCAAAATTTATACAGGACACAAAATGGTTTGGAGAGTCAGACATTTCAACAGAACATATAAGGTATGTTTTGCATGCTGGGCCCAGCATGGGATGCTGGTTGCTGGTTTGCTGGTTTCCAGCATGGGAAGCAGGAGTGCCGGCTGGACCAGCACTGTATAAGCACTAATACCGGCTCTAACCAGCATAAACCATCCTGGGGCCAGTTGCATAAACTTAGTCACTATATTAAGACTGTGTCTTAAGAACTAGTTTGACCAACCTGCAGTTAACCAAGGGGTAATCAATGTTATTTTTCCAATTCCAGTTACCATCAATCTACCTTTTTATGTAACAGACTTTAAAAAATTAGGACCACTCTTCATGAAAAACATTAGTGTCTTAACTTTTAAGACTAGTCTAAGTGGTTTAAGCAACCAGCCCCTGAACCATTATATATGCAAATAATGCACTTAGCAAAGCCATAATCAAGAAATTAAGAAATAAAAGTATATATCTGTAATTATCAAAGTTATTTAATGTTTTAGAATGATGTATTTGAAAATATTTAAATATGCATACAGTATCTGCACTATTTCTCAATAAGCAGCAGAGGGCAATATACTCAAAGTGGTTCAGGACAAACTCCAGTTTGAATAACTCTTTGTCATGACTCATGTTGAAATATTGATCTGTAAATTATGTTGGCCCTAAACCAGTATAAACCATCTTGAACCAACATGAATTCATGCTGGTTTAAGCTGGATTATTCAGCAGGGAAGGAACAAAAGACACAGCACTGCCACAGAATAGCAGCACTGTTGCATCACAGTATGAATGTCCCTGTCTATCAAGGACAAATGGTTTACAGAATGGATGGATGGAATGAAAAAAAGACATTATAAAATCTTACAATCTTAAAAAGATAATACCTCTTAAATAGATTTTTGCTATTATTCTTGCAGTTCAATACATGCATATTTGAAAGGGTTAGATGCAAAAATAATTCTGTGTCTAACAATATAATGGTTTTAGGAAGTTAGGGAACAAATTGTTTTTTAGTAATAATAATCCTTCTTTCTTTCTTTCTTTCTTTCTTTCTTTCTGTATCTTACATAAAGAAGTGATTTCAGAGACATCAATTTAGTAGACAATAGTACTAAACAACTTGTAAGATCTTGTAAAAAGATTACGGAGGTCTTAAGAAAAAATAAAGAGTGTGTTTAAATCTAGAAATGAAAAACACAATATTTATTCATATTTTTTGCCATACTTGTAACCAATCTTGTGTTCTGAGATACCAAGGATCTTGGCTCATTACTCAGCTTAATAATTTCATTTTAAAATTTAGACTACAATATAACATATATTTATATATTTATATATTGTGTGTATATGTGTATGTACTGTATGTATGTGCCACTGGTACCATTTCAAAAAAACATTTTAAAAAGTGGTTTAGGTTTCTATCTTATGGTCATAAACTGGAATTGCATTTAGCCCTTTTTAAATATCAGTCAAATTTAGTCCAGCAGAAAAGGATATATCAGGACATGTGACAACCTGCTAAACTGTGATTCTAAAGTTATTTGTTCACAATGCAAAAACTTTTTTCTTGAAAAATTTGGTCCCTTTGACCCTGATTTCTTTAGTTCTCATTCCATATATAACAGGATTCATTGTCGGTGGCAATATCATAGCAGCAACCGCAATGAATTTTCTTAAGTGAGGAGAAATATCTTTTATCCTGTATGAGATGATCGTGAAAAGACCCAAACACTCAAACAAGATAAAGACAACTAGATGTGTACCACACGTCTGCAGAGCTTTACTTCTCGTGTCAGAGCTTTTGTTGCGAAAGCAGGCTATGAGGATCTGTAGGTATGTGTACAAAATCAGACCAACTGATATCACCTGACAGACAGCTGTCAACAACAGTCCATAAATGTTATTAATGGTCGTGTCTCCACAGACCAACTGAAGCAGGGAGGGATTGTCACAGTACGGATGGGTAAGGTAAGACCTACAGCGAGGCAAACGCAGGAGGAGAATGAAAAGCACGGCTATCAGTGTCAAATTAGAGAGCCAAACCAACGAGATGATCTTCATGAGGTGAACGTTGCTCATAATGGTAATGTATCTCATTGGCTGGCAGATAGCAACATATCTGTCGTATGCCATGGCAGTCAAGATAAAGACCGCAGACAGAGCATATACATGTATAAAGAAAGCCTGAGTGATACAAATGGAGAACGACATGGTCCTGGTGTCAAACAGGAGCTCCCGCATGATATGAGGGAACAAGGCAAGTGGAGCCTATGAGGTCATTAATTGGCAAATTTCAACAGGAGAATGTACATCGGTTCATGAAGACCCTTATTGGTTATGATTGTGAACAGGAGGAAGGAGTTGCAGAACAATATAATTATATAATTCAGAGCGGCAAAGACAAACGCAACAATGGCCTTCTCAGGAGACAGATCGAAGCCCTGAAGAGATAAATCAAATGACACATTGTAGACATTGCCAGCTGAAGACATGATATCATCCTAAACAAAGTAGAAAAGGGCAAATATATGAAAAATATTACAGCTCGACCAAGTATACTATGGGTAAATGTGTAATATTAAAAATACTTACAACAGATTCTGTACATTTAGAAATCCTTTGCTCTTCTGCATAAGATACGATGACAGTTATGAGCTGTCAATAACATGACACTTACTTAGTGTCTGGTTGATTGACCAAGCAGTCATGCAGCAACCGGACCTTTAACTAGTGTGTGCGCTTTTATCTTGGGTCTTTTATACTGTCTTTAAGTTATCCGTCTATGTGGATTATAAACCTCATGAGGGAAAAACCCACTATGACAATGATATCAACAAATATCCTTTTTTTTTTTTTTTTTTTTTTTTTTTTTGTGAAGGAGATGTGTTGCACTGCGTGAGGCAAATGGTGGTCACACCAGATACTGACTGGTTTTCGGCCCCCCAACCCCCCAACCCCCCCGGCGGCAGCAGAGCTATGAAGAGCGAGGCATAAACTGGCAGACGAAGCTGATCAAGAACAGAGAAATGTCAATGTTCCTGCAGATTATGTGCTTCTGTCAGTCATAGAACCAGTACGTTATTAGAAGCATAGATATTTATGGTTAGGCGTCTCGCAGTGAACGCGCCTGATGCTCGTGAGGTGAGCGCGCTCGCGCAGCTCGAAGTGCTGAAACAGACGCGTCGAGTGAGCGGTACTGTACAACAGGTTCCTTTAGTCATAGAAATAATCTTAAACAAGATGTCCGAGATTATTGCTTGCTCTATTAGCATGTTGTCTCTTTTTCTCTTTTTATCGTTCCGATTATTGTTTCTGCATCATTTAATTCATAAAACGATGTGTAGTCTATCTGGATGCTAGTGAGTGTTATTTGTAATAATAATAATAATAATAATAATTTATATTCCCAAAAATAACTGGTCATGTCTAAACCCATCTTTCACACACTAAAGCACATGTGAACAGGTGATGATGTTGAGGATATTTTCCTAGCACAGTTTGGGCCCTTTAATGGACCATATGCATGAAGCGCTCTTTAGAATGTCCGCAATAATACAAACTAGCTGGAAAACGTCTGGTGAAATGTCACTTGTTGGTGTGTCGCTATTTTCAATGTCCTGTGGTAGCTTTAACAGCTTTAATAGTGTAATACTTAGTTTATAATCAGAATATTCACTTAAATACTAAAGCATCAACACACTGTAAATTAAGGATTTATTATGCACAGATTCATTGAACAAAAGAGTTTTCACAAGTGTGCTGAATTCATTGATCTTGAGCTGCACTGACTGACAGCTGCTGTGAGTATAAAGGGAGAGCACTTCCTGTGTAATTCATGCTCAAGAAAAGTTATTGTTTTTCATGAGACTTTGTGAGTACTTCATACATCACATTGACAATGTTTATTTTTAAACCGATTGATTTCATAATGTTTAATATTTATTCAAAAGCGAAACATGAAACAATATTACAGGAATTGTCTTAAATGAGTCAATAAATGGTCCTCTGCCGCCATCTGCTGGAAAAGTGGTAACTAATGTGATTTTTATTTTTAACTGAGTGTTTTCTATCAAATGTTGTATTTCCAACATCTTGAAACATTCAGTTTTACAAATCCAGTAGTGCCTTTGGGATGTGCTGGAACTAGAGTTTTGTGGCATGATGGCTTTTGTACAGTGTAGAAAAAAATTAGCAGTTGATAAGTTTTACATAAGATTTTCATATAAATAAAATTATGTAGGCTAAAATGAAATTTTCATAGAAGAAAAAAAAAAAGAAATAAAAAAGACAAAAAAGAAATATGCCCTAGGCCTGTGTAACTCATTGCTCAGACCCAGAAGAATGACTCTGTGTAGCTGTCCAAGAGAGACAACATCACCAGAGTGAATTTTAGGAGCATTAGAGATGGGCTGGATGGGGTGCTTTCTAGTGTGTGAAAGAGAGGTTTAAACATTATTTTTTTGAATATAAATTATTATTATTATTATTATTATTATTAATAATAATATAAACAACAAATTAGCATCCAGATGGACTATAGTTTTATTATTATAAATGATGCATAAACAATCAGAACGATAAAAAGAGAAAAAGAGACAACATGCTAATAGAGCAAGCAATAATCTCGGACATCTTGTTTAAGATTATTTCTATGACTAAAGGAACCTGTTGTAAAGCACCGCTCACTCGACGCGTCTGTTTCAGCACTTCGTGCTGCACGAGCGCGCTCACCTCACGAGCATCAGGCGCGTTCACTGCGAGACGCCTAACCATAAATATCTATGCTTCTAATAACGTACTGGATCTATTTCGACCTCACTCAGACCGTCACCACGGTCTTACCTGAATGACGCCATTCTTCCGCCTATGCTCGAGACCTAATATCAACAATGTCAGGTGACTGACCTTAGGGGTTGACTATATAACATCCGGATGAACCAACCACTTCCTCTTGCCTTTCTCGCCTCATCTGAGACCGAAGCGGTAAAATTTGAGCTTAATTACAGGAGAGATTACAGTTCCAATCCGTCACGTTTTCGTGCAGGTGCTTCACGTCCCTGAGGATTGCGGTGGATTTCTCCTCATTTATATATCTCGGCGCGTCGTTGGAACTACGTCGGTGAGTGTTTCTTTTGTTTGTATTCAGGTGTTTTTTGTTGGGTCGGCTGTTCGCAGCTGACAAGCGTTTTTCCATCCTATCTACTGCGTGTGCGCACGTAGAATGATGGATTTATAATTGCTCTTAGAGCTCTGTTCGCAGAGTTATTTTGTAAGGTGATTCTGAAGAGTGATTCGTCACAATCTATATATTAATGGTACATCGTTAATTGTATTTTTCAACTAAATACCAAGTAGATTATTCTAAAGAATTACAGTTTAAAAAAGGGGTTTTCTGTCAATCCAAGGGTTCTGTTCGCAGACTTTAAGGATGATTAATGAATTGTGATTCGTCACAACCTTTATGTTAATGGCATTTTCACTTATGGTATTCAACTAAATGCCAGATTTATTTTTTAAATCTTGCAGTTTAATTTCAATTGATTAAAATACTGTGATTCGTTACAGTTAAATTTGTTTATTTAATTATTATTTTCCCCTTACCATAGACTGTTATTATACGAGTGACTTGAACTCTGGATTGTCATGAGTCACTCAAAATGTCGCTTTTGCCAAACTGGTTTACACCCACGTGATGGGCACCGGGAATGCCCCTCCTGTTTGGGTATGCAGCATTTATTAGATGATATTGAAAACCCTTGTGCAGCTGCATTGGAGCTATCTTTGCAGGAAAGAAAACAGAGAGCCAGACATTCAACTGGTGGTGGCAAAGAAGTGATTCCTAGCACTTCCCCTCATAAACGCAAGAGGCCTGATGATTTCACTAAGCCCTCATGTCCTGGCATACCTCAGGATAAACGGGAAAGGGCCACAGTAGTACAAGAGCCCGAAGGTGACACTCAATTACAAATTTTGGCAGCATTGCGTGACTTAGCTGGTAAGCTTGAAACACGTAATCCTCCAGTAAACGCACAACCATCTGTACTCCCTGTTGCACCTCCTCCTGGAGATGAGTTAACATCAAATCAGGAAAGGAGGGATGATTCTATGGATGCCGTATCACTACATGCAAATAATTCTCTCTATGGTAGTGAAGAGAATGCTGAAGAAAATGAGGAAGAGGAATTTAGATCTGATGTTTCAGAAGGGTATCCACATTCTGACATTATTTCTAGCATTTTAAGTGCAGCAAGGATCCTGGGCCTTGATACTCAGGAAGAAGCTACAGCTCCTGCTCCGACACAAGGTGTATGGACGAGCATTTCCCGTACACAGCCTCCTGCATCTATTCCTGTGGCTGATGATTATTCACAGATGCTAAGGAAAGCCTGGAATAATCCAAAAGCTGCACCTCAGTTTAATGCGGGTTGTAGGCAGTTTGTTAAAATAAATTATCCCTCTGAGAGTGGTATGGGGAACATGCCATCAGTGGAGCGAGAGATCGCAGCCTTAACCACTTTGGGACCTGATAAGGTTACAGACAACCCTCGTTGTCCTGGTAAGGAGTGTCAGAAGACTGATCGGTTAATGTGCCAAGCGTATAATGCAGCTACCCGGGCAGCCCGATCAGGAAATGCTTTGGCAATAGTTTTGGCTGCTTTGAGGAAGGTTGTCAATACAGAGGAGCGTGATGTCATGAATTTGATTGACACAGCACTCATCACACACTCACAGCTTACGAGAGATATTGGAGCATCTATGTCTTCAGCAATTTTAGCTCGAAGACAGATTTGGTTAGCCCAAACATCTTTGCCTGAGACTATTAGGAAGGAACTGACTAATATGCCAGTGGTTCCAGGACGGATATTTCACAATGATTCCCAGTCTTTACTGGATACTGCTGAGCAGGCAAGACGCAGAAGAGAAACAGTTCAGCAAACTTTTGGTGGACCTGCCAGATATGGCCATAGAGCTGGTCATTCCTTTCAGCCCCTACCATTTCCTCGTTCGGAACCTTGGGGGTATGACAAAAGACGAACTAGAGGATACCAGTTCCATGATCGAGGCACCAGACAGTTTTACCAAAATCCCCAAACTGACCAGCCTCACACTCCAGTCAGGGGAGGACCTCTTAAAAGGCGTACTACCAGGGGTTCTAAACCCCGGGGAGGCCATGCATAGCGGTCTAGGAGTCGCCGGGGAATGCTCCCAACTATGCCTGGACAGTTGGGAAAAAGTGACATCAGATCCTTGGGTTCTAGATACCATCAAGACAGGGTACAGGATACAGTTCCGGCGACGCCCTCCTACTTTTTCAGGGGTTCATATGACCATGGTCAAAGACCCAGTCCAGGCACAAATTTTGGCCAACGAGATCACAGTCTTATTACAGAAAAAAGCGATTGTACAGGTAAACGCCAACGAACAGCTAACTGGGTTCTATTCGAAATATTTCCTAGTACCCAAGAAAGATGGCAGACTTCGACCAATTCTGGATTTACGACAACTGAACAGATTCATAAAGGTGTTACCTTTCAAAATGCTGACTACAGTGCAAATTCTGGAAGTCTTAGAACTGGGAGAATGGTTCACTTCCATAGACTTAAAGGATGCATATTTCCACGTGCCCATCTGTCAAGATCATCAACCGTTTCTTCGCTTTGGCTTTCAAGGCCGGGTCTATCAGTACAGGGTCCTTCCATTTGGCCTGTCTCTGTCTCCAAGGGTCTTTACCAGGGTGGTTTCAGCAGCCCTTCGACCTCTTCAGTGTGCATGTTTGAAAATTCTATCATACCTGGACGACTGGCTAATTTGTGCTCCTTCTCACAATCAAGTCATGAAGGACACAGAAATAGTGCTTCAACATGTCCAGTCTCTTGGTTTCAAAGTGAACTGGGAAAAGAGCAGTCTAATTCCCAGACAACAGACAGTGTTTGTGGGAATTTTGTTGGATTCACAACTAATGACTGCATCTTTATCACCCCAGAGGGTGGTGCATTTGCTCACTCTAGCCCAGTCATTCCGTCTGAACAAGAGGATGAAGTTAATTCAGTTTCAGCGATTGCTGGGTATGATTGCAGCAGCAGCAGTTGTGATCCCACTCGGCCTTCTCAGAGCCCGTCCACTACAAAGATGGGTGAACAACTTCCAGTTACATCCCAAATTACACAGACATGCAAGGATAAGGGTTACACGAAGGTGTATCCAAATGTTACGCCCTTGGAACAACAAGACGTTGCTATCACAAGGGGTTCCGTTGGGCAACATCCCAGCGAGGCGGTCTGTGATAACAACGGATGCCTCTCTAATGGGGTGGGGAGCAGTTTGGGAAGGCAGGTCCATCAGGGGAGTCTGGGAATCTCCTTGGACCTTGGAACACATCAATGTGCTGGAACTCAGGGCAGTGTATCTCTCCCTGAGGGCTTTTTACCCATTGTTGCAGAACAAACATGTTTTGGTAAGAACGGACAACATGTCTGCAGTGTACCACATCAATCACCAGGGCGGCACCAGATCAGCACGATGTCTCCAGGTGACAAAGGAACTGCTTTCCTGGGCTTTTCTGAAACTCTCATCACTCAGGGCAGTATACATACCGGGGTAGCAAACAAGGCAGCAGATCTTTTGTCTCGAACTGGACCTCTCCCGGGAGAATGGCGTCTCCATCCCGAAGTAGTGAGACTTATATGGAGTCGGTTCGGTATGGCGAGGATCGATCTGTTTGCGACCACAGAGACAACACATTGCGACCTATGGTATTCCTTGAACAACCAGGGAGGTCCCTTGGGGATAGATGCACTATCTCAAGAATGGCCGAAAGAATTGTTGTACGCTTCTCTCCCCTACCGTTGATTCCCCTGGTGCTCAGGAGGATAGCATTGGGACATCACAAAGTTTTACTTGTGGCCCCGAGGTGGCCAAAGAAACATTGGTTTCCAGCCCTTGTACGCTTGGTCCAAGGTCACCCTTGGCCGTTACCGAAGAGAGTCGATCTTCTTTCCCAAGCGTAGGGCCAAATCTGGCACCCGAAACCAGAGACGTTACAACTGTGGGTATGGCCTTTGATAAGTCCTTCTCTAAAGACTTAGATGAAGCTGTATTGAGGACAATAAATAGTTCCAAAGCGCCCTCTACATGGAGTAACTACTCTAGCAAGTGGAGAATTTTCTCAACATGGTGTCAAGACCGTCAGCTAAACTCGGCCAGTTGTGACACCAATTTGGTTCTTCGGTTTCTACAGTCATTGTTGGACTCTGGGAAATCGGTAAATACCATAAAGGTCTACATTGCAGCCATCTCCCACTTCCACACATTAGTAGATGGTGTAAGTGTTGGCAAACACCCCTTGGTATCTCAATTTCTTAAGGGTGCACATCGTTTACACCCAGGGAGAGTTATGAGATCACCTTCTTGGGACCTTACTATTGTCTTACACTCACTGGCTAAAGCACCCTTTGAACCTTTGGAACAAGCTGATCTTAAGTTCTTGACATGGAAAATGGTTTTCCTTTTGGCAATATGTTCAGCCAAAAGAGTTGGTGAATTGCATTCTTTATCAGTCAGTGAAGACTGCTTGAGATGGAAGGCGGAGAAAACGGGGGTTTTTCTTTGGCCAAACCCGTCATTTCTACCCAAGGTCCTTAAGCCTAGTACAATAAATCAAGTAATTGAGCTTGATGCTTTCCATCCTGACCCTCTTTGTACGGGTACAGGGTTGGATAATTTTTCTCTTTGTCCTGTTAGAGCATTGCGTACATACATTGAGCGCACTCGCCCATTGCGGCACTCACACACACAACTATTTGTATGCTTTGACAAGAAGTGTACCGGTAAGCCTGTGTCTAAGCAACGTTTGTCTCATTGGATTGTGGATACAATTTCACAAGCATATTCGAACCAGAATCTCCCCATTCCGGGTGATCTGGTTGCTCACTCTACCAGGAGCATGGCTACTTCTTGGGCAGCACTCAAGGGAGTAGCGCTCTCAGACATCTGTGCTGCAGCCTCTTGGAGTACTCCATGTACCTTTACAAGATTTTATAGGATTAATGTGACAAATCCGAATTCTTTGGGGTCTACCGTTTTATCTGTTGCTAAATTGCCAGGAGAGGGAGGAGATATTAGTCCCTCATGACCCTGATGTTATTAGTCATCCAGGTAAGACCGTGGTGACGGTCTGAGTGAGGTCGAAATAGATCGTAAGTTATGTCTATAACTATGGATCTGTGAGACCGAACGATGACCGTCACCATCCCTTGTCACTCGGGACGAACTGGGGCGTTCCAGGCAAGAGGAAGTGGTTGGTTCATCCGGATGTTATATAGTCAACCCCTAAGGTCAGTCACCTGACATTGTTGATATTAAGTCTCGAGGATAGGCGGAAGAATGGCGTCATTCAGGTAAGACCGTGGTGACGGTCATCGTTCGGTCTCATAGATCCATAGTTATAGACATAACTTACGTTCTATGACTGACAGAAGCACATAATCTGCAGGAACATTGACATTTCTCTGTTCTTGATCAGCTTCGTCTGCCAGTTTATGCCTCGCTCTTCATAGCTCTGCTGCCGCCATGTTTCCAACACCTGGCCCCGCCTTAATGAAGTGATTGACAGGGCGGGGCGGGAACTTGATCGGCTGGAAATGCATTTTCAAATCCACATTGAATTTTGCTACTTCATTGCGGGACATTTAATGAAAATGCAATCGCACTGTGAGTGTAAATGCAATTAAGAAAAATAACATTTAAATTATCATTTTGCTACAATTTTGGCTTGACCGTGTTAAACATATATAATCATTTCTTTAATACATTTTCATTTTAATTTTGCAACTTATAAAGCACTAAAACATATGTTTAAATTATTTGTTAAACGTAGTGTAGGAAATGGCAAATGTAAATTCTATTATTGAATTTGAATTATCATTTTGCTCCAAACATTGCATATAGGCTATAGTATGGAAAATGTAAATTTAAACATAGAAATGCATTGCCATTTTACATATTGCATTGCCATTTTGCATATTACATTTCAAATTGAATATTGCTACACATATGCTTCCATACTAAAGAAGAATTTTTGGTATATTAAGTACAAAAATAGAGCACTTTAAGTATATTTTGGAAATCTACTAAGTGTACTGAAATAAAGTGTATTTTAGTGTAGTTTTTTCACCTGGGTATAAAGAACACTTGGAAAAGCATCTTGAAAGCATCTGCTGTGTACAAACTCTGATAAACCTCTTTAAAAGTCAGTTTTACATACAAGTCTAAATCATAAACATCTTAAAGGCATTTTATAAATGCGTATTTAAAATCTGACAGAAAAAGTCTTATAGACATGTTGCAGATGAGCAAATACTCTAGTCTTCCAGATGAAAACACGCAAATCAAATAGACATCTCTGCACTGCACGTGTGCTATCTGGGTTATTTAACAGAAAATGAGAGTAACTGAAACATGAATTTACATTGGATTTAAACATTTTAAAACACTGAGGACTTTGCTTTCTCATTTATTACAAATAAACTACTGTGAATTTAATTATATGTGCAAATAATGCACCTAGCAAAGCCATAATCAAGAAATTAAGAAATAAAAATATATACTTCTAATTATTAAGGTTATTTAATGTTTTAAAATGATGCATTTGAAAATATTTAATGCACTATTTCAAAGCACACAGTATCTGCACTATATCTCAATAAGCAGCAGGGGGCAATATACTCAGATTCAGGACAAACTGCAGTTCAGATCACTTTGTCATGTCTCATGTAAAATATTTATCTGTTAAGTATGTCACTTAGTTAGAATGTAATGTGCGCATGCTAAATAGCATCACCCATTTCCATAGCAAACCTTTTGTAAACAGAGCACAAGTATAAATCAGATGACTACGGCTGACACAAACAAAGAGCTTTTCAAAAGCACTGAAGCATAAGATGCCTCCATTAATTTGACTAAACTCTTTTATTGCTTTTTTATGTGCTATATTATTAAGTTATAATAATTTGACTTGATGTTAACACTTAAATTCACAAGTACTAATGATTGTAATTTTACTATTCTACAATAACATGCTTCATTAATCTAATAATGTGAATGTTTTTGTTTTAATATTTTTAAACAGGGCGACAATAGGCAACATTCACTATGTATCTAAATGGATCTAGATTCTCACTTGTCTTGACTTTGCACTCTTTGGAACTCCCTCAGGCAAGCATTTATCCTGCATTCATTCTTGGAATAACAACATACTTTTTGATCTTACTCTGCAATCTAACAATTGTTGTCACCATTTGCTTGAACAGGAATCTTCATAAACCAATGTACATACTGTTGCTACCCATGCCTATCAATGATGCAATGGGTGCTACAACCCTTTTTCCTCACCTGCTATATAGTATATTGTCTCAGGACAGAACAATATCCTACCCTGCATGTTTGCTTCAAGGCCTTATTGTACACTTGTATGCTGGTGCATCACATGTTATTCTTATTGCTATGGCCTATGACAGGTATATTGCTATCTGCTATCCGCTAAGATATGGAGCCATTATGACAACCAAGAACTTGGTGAAAATAATAACTGGTATGTGGCTTTTACATGTTATTGCTATAATTGTACTTTTTTCTCTTCTTCTGCCTCATCCGGTTTGCCAGACATACATGGCAGATCTTGTCTGCTATAATCCATCTATAAGGAAACTCATATGTGAAGATACAAGAGATAACAATATCTATGGATTGTTTACCATGGTTTTATACCACGGCCTTTCATTTTTTGTTGTGGCATTTACATACATTCATATATTAATCACTTGTGTTACTAATAAGCAGTCTGATGCAAAGATTAAGGCACTTCAGACATGTGGTACTCATTTGGTCGTCTTTCTTGTCTTAGAGTTTAACACTATTTTTCCTCTTATCGCACATCGAATTGAGAGTGTTCCAGCTCACCTACGCAGGGTGTTTTCTATATCGGTTTGTGTGTTTCCTCCCATTGTGAATCCACTCATTTATGGTTTTAAAACTAAAGAGATCAGACAGAAAATTCTCAACTGTTTCAAGAGGAAGATAATCAGTGTCTGAATTATTATATTTTATACTGTCTTCCTTTTTCACAGATCTGAGTTGTTTTCAATCATCTATATGTTTTTATTCATCTGTAGTCTTGTCAAACACAAAGTGAATCGTTCAGCCATGAAACTATTTTCTCTTTCTGTTTGGTTCGTTCAATGTGTTCTTAACCAAACAATTTAATGTGTTCATTATCATTCATGTTTATAACCACAACACATCCAAATGAATATGTGCAGTCTCCCTCTCTCTTGCAGCAGCAATATGTTTCCATTAATTGTATGTTCTGAGCATTTAGCAGAAGCAAGTCACACTTGCTCTGTAGCAGCAACAACAGCAGCATAGCAGATCTAGTCTGTCACAACCAAAACTATGTACATTCCTTTCAAATTAATCAAATGAACTATCCCAAAGGTTGTCATGAGCATTAACTATTAAAACTTAACTACTTAAATCATTCTGCTGACATACTACAATGTCTGTTTGTATATTATGCTAAGCATATATATATATATATATATATATATATATATATATATATATATATATATATATATATATATATATATATATATATATATATATTGTGGTAAAGGTTCTTGTGTAGTGGGAAGGAATAGGACAGGGATCGGCTTTGGCTGCTGACAGTCTTTATTCTCACCAGAGAAAATATCAAACACATAAACAAAAAGACGGTGCAACGCACACTCAATAATTCCACATCCAAGGACGGGCTTCACTCCAACGAATGAGCACGGCTCACTCTGCGTGACTGTCAGCAGTCCCTCTCTCTTTCACACGCTCCTGCTTCTCCTGGCGTTTTATCCCGTCTCCACGCCAATTACTGGAACAAGAAACAGGTGTTCGTGATTTACATTCAACCCGTTCAATCACCGCGCATCCCCAGACGCTCCCTCCTGCTGCAGACCCCACTAAACCACGCCCCCCTCGCCCCCCTCGCCACATACCCCCAACACCCCGCGGGGGTGGCGCCCAAAGAAAAGCTCAAAGGGGGAAAACCCTGTGGAGGCTTGCGGGACCTCTCGCACAGCGAACAACAGGGGTTCCAACCATTTATCCCAATTTTTGGCGTCTTCTTGAACGAACTTACGAATCATGGATTTAAGCGTGCGATTAAAGCGTTCGACCAAACCGTCTGTTTGTGGGTGAAAGACGCTGGTTCGAATCGATTTAATGCCCAACAATTCGTACAGTTCGCGTAGCGTACGTGACATAAACGCCGTGCCTTGATCAGTGAGGATTTCTTTTGGAATCCCCACTCGGGAGATTAAACTGAAGAGGGCGTCCGCAACACTCTTAGCGGAAATGTTGCGGAGAGCCACTGCTTCTGGATATCGTGTTGCATAATCCACAATGACTAATGCAAAACGATGCCCTCTCGCTGATCGCTCTAATGGCCCGATGAGGTCCATGCCAATTCGTTCGAAGGGACCTGCATTAATGGAAGGGGGCGCAAAGGCGCTTTTGGAGTGGCCGGAGGATTTACCAGCTGACATTCACGACAAGACGCGCACCACCTGCGCACGTTCTCGTGAATGCCCGGCCAAAAGAATCGGGCCATGAGGCGATTTAGTGTCGCTGTTTGTCCTAAGTGTCCAGCCATTGGGTTAGAGTGAGCCGCATGGAAAAGCATTTCCCTGCGGTTCTTTGGTACTAATAACTGGGTTGTATCTTCTTTTGACTGAGTGTCTTGGGTCACTCGATACAACCTATCTTTAATAATCGCAAAATAGGGATAAGTCACTGGTCGTCCAGGCTGGAGAGGCTGACTGTCGATCGTGCTGACCCTCTCAAACGCATTTTTCAGCGTGTCATCGTGAGACTGCTCCAGGGGGAAATCATCACGGTCCGAGAGAATCAGTCTCCCGATTACGCTCTGTTCCCCTGAGGCAGTCACCACTGGTCCCCGGTCAGTCTCCCCCGCCTGCACTCGCACTTCCTTTCCCTGCGAGCATTTACTCCAAGAGGCACCCGAACATAAATGTCCCAATAATTTATTAAATGCGGGCCAATTCGTCCCCAAAATTATCGGGTGCCGGAGGTGCGGATTAACTGCCACCTCCACACTATGCTTTTGTCCCCTAAATAGAATCCTGACTGACACCAACGGATAACTCGCGATATCCCCGTGCACACACCGTACCCTAACCATGCGGCCTGTATCCAATGCCCCGGATGAAATCAGGCTTTGATGCATGGAGGTTTGGTTACAACCTGAGTCCACCAAAGCCTGATATGTACCCCCCTTGATACTCACTGGTATCTGGTACTGACCAGCTTGACCGGGGGCGACCTGCAGGTCGTCCGGGACCCGGATCAATGTCCCCACCTCCATCACTGGACACCGGTCTATGAAGTGATCCGGGTCCCCGCAACGCCAACAGGCCGGCCCAGACCTGCCCGCCGCTCCAGTGGCGGAGAATGGGCCGAATGATTGGCGTGGAGAGAGGGGAGAAGCAGGCGCGGGGTCCAGCCCGGCGGTGGCCAGTCCCGCCCCCCTGGGCGGGGCACTCGGTGCCACGGACTGCCGATAATCCGTTCCACCCCGCCCCCGGGGCGGAACACGAGGCGGGCCGGGCGGACGGGACCTAGGTAGAGGGACAGGTCTGGAGAGAGAGAGGGGGGGAAGAGAGGGAGAGAGAGAGACAGATGGCAAGGGTTCACCAACCCCTGGGCACGCCACCAAGTGGTCCTCCGCCAACTGGATGGCCGAATCCAGCGACGTGGGCCGGTGGCACTGGACCCACTCGGCGGTCTTCTTCGGGAGCCGAGTGGTGAACTGTTCCAGCACCACCCGATCGATCATCTGCTCCACGTCACCTCCGTCGGCCATCAGCCATTTGCGGCACGAGTCCCGGAGCTGTTGGGCCAACACAAAGGGCCGGCCCGCCTCCCCCAGCTCCAGAGACCGGAACCGCTGACGGTGCTGCTCGGGGGAGCGGCCGACCCGCTGCAGGATGGCCCTCTTGAGGTCGTTGAAGACCAGGAGGTTCTGGATGGGCAGCTGCTGCGCTGCCACCTGCAGCAGGACGAGCCGCATGGGCCACTGGTCCCGGGGCCAACCTGACACCTCAGCAGTCTTTTCAAATAGGTCCAGGAAGGCCTCCGGGTCATCTTGCGGGCCCATCTTCTGCAGTGGCAGCTGGAAGGGGCCAGCAGCTGCCGCGCTGGTCTCCGCGGGAACCTCCCGGTCTATCCAGCTCCGGAACCTCTCGCGGTCCTCCTGTGGCCCTGGACGATCGCCTCGAAGCGGCGCTCCTGATCCTTACGGAGATCCAGCAGGGCCCGATGTTGCTCTTGATGAAGGGCCGCGAGGGATGCGATGATGTCCGCAAACGGCGTTCCAGCGGCGGGGTTTGCCTGCATGGCGGCGGCTTCCGTCTTCCTTCCCGGGTTTCGGCACCAGTGTGGTAAAGGTTCTTGTGTAGTGGGAAGGAAGAGGACAGGGATCGGCTTTGGCTGCTGACAGTCTTTATTCTCACCAGAGAAAATATCAAACACATAAACAAAAAGACGGTGCAACGCACACTCAATAATTCCACATCCAAGGACGGGCTTCACTCCAACGAACGAGCACGGCTCACTCTGCGTGACTGTCAGCAGTCCCTCTCTCTCTCACACGCTCCTGCATCTCCTGGCGTTTTATCCCGTCTCCACGCCAATTACTGGAACAAGAAACAGGTGTTCGTGATTTACATTCAACCCGTTCAATCACCGCGCATCCCCAGACGCTCCCTCCTGCTGCAGACCCCACTAAACCACGCCCCCCTCGCCACATTATATATATATATATATATATATATATATATATATATATATATATATATATATATATATATATATATATATATATATATATATATATATATATATATATATATATATATATATATATATATATATATACATGTGTATATACATGTGTACATACATACATGCATACATATATATACATATGTGGGATTCCAGGCCCACGGTGCTATTTAGATATTAGTCACTGGCCATTACAATGACAAAACTTGAATGCTGTTCTTGAAAGGCTTGCAAGATCCTGCAACTTGGTCAAGATGTGCTTGCTAGAGGTTATAGGCAAACATATCCAAAGTGGCAACCTGGTACATTATTGTCTAAGTCTGGACCTCTCTCGTACACGAGTGTGTACTAACACGGTTTGGTGTAGACACACTGATTAGTTTTGGGACGCAACGGCAACACAGGTGAACTCTTCTCAAAACACTACAAAGAGTGTGGAAACCTCACAATGCTCGGACAAGTACACCCTTAAGACACCAGAGGCTCCATCAACAGCCACTGAGGAGACTAAACCAGAAATGGTGGAACCATCCAACTCACCATCTCTTCCCCAAAATGTGGAGTCTCAAGCAAGACGTTATCGGTAGTGTTCATAGACCACCTAACATACTGGATATATACACTGTGGTTGATGCCATGAACAAAAAGCAAGAGAAGTTAAATGAAAATAATGGTCATAGTTTTTGGAATAGCTCAATAAGCTGTTTTGTAAAAGAAAAGAAAGAGACTGTTCTGTATACCAATGTTCTTTGTGTTCAATGTAATTCTGTGCACCTTGATGTGAGTACACCAAGGCTGGATGGGGAGGAACTGTTGTGTATTGAGTCAACAATGGAAAAGGTATTCTGCATTTGCACACTCTAGTGTTGAATGTGATAATTGCAATTGACCCTTCGCAAAGACCCGCCCCCCTTACTGTTGCTTTGTCCGACAAGCCATGGCACTGTCACGCCACACAGAGTGAAAAATACAAGACAGAGCAGGTTACTTATTATATTAAACAAAGTCCCAGCTTTCAAACTGTGTAATTTTTTTTAATAAATTTGAACAGTAAAAACCGTTTTGTGGCTCTTTAATGTGTCGTGACAGATTGCTGTAGTGCCTTAGCTCAAGAGGCTCGTGAACCGATCGTCTCTTCCTACCAGTTAATTTATAACATCAAATAAACATGAATGAACATGAGAAGGAAAGTTGTTTCAAACACGGAAAGACGTCAGTACACACCATTTTTTAAGTTCAAGTCCACCAAGGTTAATCTCCTAACTCCTGACTGCTCTGTCGGACAAAATGGTGCATTCTGCATTATGATTGGTTAGATTGCTTGTCAATCAAACTCCCGGCGAAGGGTCAATTGACCCCTTGCTGACACAAATTCCCTGTATTTGGACTTTTATGTTATTTTCTGCCTTGTGTTTTGCATTGTTGCTTTTCATGTTGATTTAAGTTCTCCAGGTGTTTCCCATTTGCCACGCCCCCTTGTTACCTTGTTTAGCTAGTCTTCCTTGTGTATTTATAGTCCTTAAACGTTCCTATGTATGTGGTTCTTTGTTTCTTGTTTTCCGAGTTCTGTTATTAAATATTCCTGCACGTAGATCCGCTCCTCTATCTGCTTATTCAGGGTTTCTGCAGGTTTCATCAAATCTAATTTAATGCTTTTTAATGGCCATATATATATATATATATATATATATATATATATATATATATATATATATATATATATATATACACACATGTCGCTAAATGTCGATAGATGACGTCATACAGCAATTAGAATATTCATCATGTCATTGTTGCATTCGCATTCTGCCAAATGTTAGCCCTTTAGATTTGTTTGCTTCTCTGGTGCTACCCTTTTTGTTCACATAATATTTTAATACAGCCAAAGTCCAAATAAAATTGTTTCATCTATATATTTTTCTGGTTTTGTTGTCAGACAACATGAAATGATGACTGAAGGATTTTTTTTTTTTTTTTTTTTTTTTGTGGTGTAAATATGAATTTAAAATTTCTGAAGCAATATCCTTTCAGAATATTGCAGCTTTGACATATTTAAATCTGCATATTTGTGATAGATACCTATTAGTATAATAGTAGGGGAGACCAGGGACAGTTGTAACACTTTTTGCAATTTTTAGCATTACATCAATAACCATTTTTACTGGAATAACCAATTTGTTATATTATAAACTTCAATCTGTCAACTCAACTGCAAAATTGATTTTAAAACAATACAACCGTATCACGGTTAAATGGTGACAGCAGTGGGCGTTATGTGTGTGTGTGTGACGTGGCTCAAGATGTCATCACCTACAGGTTTCAAAATAGATTTTAATACAGTCTATCCACTGTTACAACCGTCCCAGTGTACAGGGACGGTTGTAACGCATGTCAGGGACGGTTGTAACATGTCTAAAATATACATAATGAATCAATCATATACTCAAAATAGAAAATATTATTTATCAGTCATGTTATTGTGACTATTAATTTCATGCTTTTAAGTAATGATTACCTTTTTTTCACACAAATGACAAAAAAGAGGATGAAACTGTCAAATTATAATGCAAGAAAATTATTTATTGGGTAGAACACCTCAAAAAAGTTTAAACATGAACTCAAACATTCTCAACAACAGAGAGAGAGGGAGTGGGGGGCTCGGTAGGCCTAGTCTGAGTCACAGTTATGGCAAGTGTAAAAATCCCTTCCGTCTGTGCAGTCCTTGTGTGCCCAGGCTTTACAGGACCAGCACTGGAACTAAACCTCCCTTGACCTGGAGAAGCTTTCCAAGCACACAATGCAGAATTCATTTTCATCATCAGATGAGTCCTGAATTTTCTGCTTCTTCGGTTTGGATTTTTTGTTGTTGCTGAAATTCATTTTTCTTTTAGCTGCAGACCTGCTTTTCTCAGCCTCCAGTTGTTTTTTTCACGGGAGTATCTGTAAGGACAGCGGTTTCCCTTCTTTTCCTGCCCTTTGTCATCTGCTTTCTTGGGCCAGCTTTTGGGTGTGGACGGATGGACACGGGTGAAAGAGTGTCCATAGCAGAGGATGATGGCTCAGGCTCAGGCTCAGGCTTGGACACCACACATGGTGTGACAGGGGATGCATCAGGTAGTCTCTTAAAGGTGCTCTAAGCGATGTCACGCGTTTTTAGGCCAAAAATTTTTTGTCACATACAGCAGACATCTCCTCACTATCCGCTAGCTGCCTGTCTCCTGAACACACTGTAAAAAAACACGGTCTCTGTAGTCGCCACAAGCTCCAAAAACGGCAATAAAAACAAACTGGTGCAGCCTGGACCACGAATCATAATAAACATGCTCCAGCCAATAACCGAAAGAATGATTTTAAATGCGTGTTCATGACTGTTTCAGGAAACATGGAGGGGAGGGGGAGGAGGAGGAGGAGGGAGGGTCTAGCTAGCCTCTGTTTTGTTTGACAACACCTCGAACGTCAACAGGAAGTTACTCCACCCAGGATCACTTAGAGCACCTTTAAGAGGAGCTCCTCCTTTTTGGAGTCCAGTATCCAACTCTGGAAAGTGTCTTTGATCCCTGGCTCCTCTTCTTGTGGAATCGGTGCAGAGTCACATGGCAAATGCCATATGATTTGGCAACTCCACTGACTGACTTTCCCTGTGTGATTTCATCGGAAGCCCTTTCCAGCACAGGAAATGGGACTCCCCTGTCTGTCTTCCTTAAATGTGATTTGATGACATTTTACATTTAATTTGCAATGCACATTTTACTTTTAATTTGCACATTAAAGAGAAACTATGCAGTTTTTTTAGCTTGATCAGTTTTTAAAATATAAATGAAACTTGGTTGGTGATACCGGGATAGTTGTAACGGGGCGTTACAACCGTCCCAGTATCACCAACCATGTTTTCATCTCATGTGAGCTAGCTTGACTGGTAGTTTGACACTTGTTAGCCATTTCTATTTTTAGCTTACAAAACAGTGATTCTAATAATACTTGTTTGAATTCATAGACATTTGATCCTATAACAGCATCCAAAAAAGTACATCAGAAAGAAAAGTAATCTTTTGTAGATAACTCCATCGGGAAGATTCAAATGTGGCTCCCTTTATGGCAAGAATTGAGGGAAACTAACTGAGCATGTGCACAGTGAGTGTCATCACTCTAGGTTGTTTCTGATTGGAGGAATTCAAGGTGTTACAACCGTCCCCTGTAACTGTCCCTGGTCTCCCCTATCTATTACCCAGTAGTGTGTTTACCCACCACACAAAGCACGCAATTGCGTGGGGCCCGCGGGCTTGGTAGGCCCCCGCGATTTCTCCCGAGGGATATATGCCATATACCCACTAAGAAAGGTCAAAGATTTGCATATACCAGCTTTAAAAAGCACGGGGATACGGATTTGGCGCTTTATAATGTGCCGTGACAGAACACGCCTCAGTTCTAGAGAAGCGGCAGCCTGAGGCGCACGTGAACTGATCCTCTCCGCTGCTTTAATACCAGTTAAAGCGCGAAATAAACATGAATGAACAACTAAAGGTATGTTAAAAGATACAGTTCAACTTATCAAAATCCATATCATGTCTCGTGTAATCGCGCTCAATCATTGTTTCATAGGCGGAAAGACACTGGTAAACAAACAAACGTAACGTAACATTTAGGCTACCTCAAAACAAACATATTCATCATGACCATCTGTGAATATACTGCCAACTTTACTGACCTGCTTGACTTAAGCACTGACTGCATTTCATTATATTTGAGTCCAACAAGTTCAAACTCTAAGAGCTGTGCATTATTTGTGTGCATTATTAACGTATGGAACTAATTGAAACACTATGCTGCCAGTCAGCGGGACATTAAAGTGTTTGTCCGAGCTCACAGCAAGGGAATGCAAATATCTTTGCGAGGGAATGCAAAAGTTTTGCGAAGGAACGTAAAACATTTGGAAAAATAAAAAATACTCCCATCCCAAATTTTCCACCAGAACATCAAATTTCCTCCCTTCCCATTTTTTTTCACCACCACATCCCTTTTAGGGGTTCCATATAGGCTACATGAATATTAAGAGCGCGCGTTTTTATGGTAAATCACACGTCGAGGACGCGCCTTTTGCTGTCAAAACGCATGCCTTTGACGCGTCAGTGTGCAATCAGTCGTTTGGTTTACCTGCTTACACGTTCATAACGAGGGTTTTGTCTGACTCAAAACGCACGTATTCCACGCCCATTTTTGTTATGACAAACGCACGTCAAACGCGCGCGTTTTTGGTCACTCCAAAGCGCACGTCAAGAACGTGCGTTTTAATAGCAAATCACACGTTGAGAACGCGCATTAAATGACATTACAACAAACCTGTATTATTACAAATTTTAATACACTGTGTCTGCTTTGTCTGGAGTCATCTTTCGGAACGAATCAAGGGTATATTAGCTATAGACATTATATTAGTTATTACATGCATAATTCATCATGGCCTATTTGGATAATCATTAAACTGTATTTAAAGTAGGCCTACATTAACATGTTTTCATGTATGTGTGCAATTTTGGAAATATATAACATATTTAACACTAGAAATTCAAGTCTACCCAGATTAGAAGTGCTTCTGCAAACTAGGAACATTTACTGCTGCCTTCACCACAGGAGTTCACAATTAATATTATTATGCTACCATACATTTGGGCAAACTTTTAAAACTAAATGCTTTAAAGATTTAAGGTAAAACAGAAACAACAAAAATAGCCTACTTTGGCCATGTTTAGCATGATAATCCAACTCTTTAACATGTAAATAAGTCAGAATGCATGAAATAGCATTACAAGATGGACTTTGCTATAAAAACCACATCATAAAAATCATATCAGTTGGATCGCTAATCATCCACGTGGGCCATTGGTGCATGGACCTTGATGATTGTTGCTTGCGGCTATATTTGTTGCTGCTGTTGAAAATTTAGTTACCTAACCAAACTCCAATCTAATCAGAATGCTACAGTATGTGGGAATTCATTCTGGGCTAAACTGGTATTTTCAGCAGGGATTGTGTTAACATAAAATGTCTTTATACTCTAAAGGCAAATCAGCTCTAAAGTATAATTTCCCATGTGAAATATTGTCTAAAAGAGTATGTCATTTGTTTTGTTCAAAATTTAAATGTGCTACATAACACATATTCCCATGGTTAACCCAGTGTATACAAAGAGTTTGTCCAGCACGGTCCATGCGTATAAATAGGATTACAGATGACACCAACAAAGTACTTTTTAGTCGAGGCTAAATATTACTATATATATTCACCTTTTGACATATAGTCAAAAATTAGATATAAGCAATTAATGTGAATAAATTACATTCAGAATAAACATTCAACATTATTTCAAATCTCACAAAACTACAGTTAGTTTGAGATCATTTTTAAGAGCATTAAGTATCAAAATGTAACTAAAGTCATTTAGATCATCAATCTTCTGACATGTCTGTCTTGAAGAATTTAACCTGCTGCTAAAAATTATTGCTTCTTTTTTCCAGGCTGCAAGAACGATGAGGATGGATATGTCAGGAAAAAAAGGATGACGTAGGTCCATTTTGGAAAGAAACAAAACTTCAAAGTTCTAATGAGATTTAAATAATTCATCCTAAATTAAAAAGAAACCTGTAAATAAGCATTATTAGCTTGTGTATACTGTTTTTTCAATACATTGACCATGTATCTGAATGGATCTGTCCTTTCAGTGGTCTTGACTTTGCACTCTTTGGAACTCTCTCAGATGAGCATTTATCCTGCATTTATATTTGGAACAGTGGCATATTTGATTATCTTAATCTGTAATTTAACAATTGTTGTGACCATTTGTGAAAACAGGAATCTTCATAAACCAATGTACATACTGTTACTTAACCTGCCTATCAATGATGCAGTGGGTGCTACAAGCCTTTTTCCTCAGCTGCTATATAGTATATGGTCTCAGGACAGATCAATATCCTACCCTGCATGTTTGTTTCAAGGCTTTATTATACACATGTATGGTGGTGCCTCTCACGTAATTCTTACTGCTATGGCATTTGACAGGTATATCGCTATCTGCTTCCCATTGAGATATGGAGCCATTATGACTACCAATAACCTAGTGAGAATCATAAGTGTGATGTGGCTCCTTCATTTTATTATTAAATTGGTACTTTTCTGTCTTCTAATGCCTTACAAGATTTGCCAGACATACATGGCAGATCTTGTCTGTTATAACCCATCTTTAATGAAGATCATGTGTGAAGACACAACAGTAAACAATATCTATGGACTGTTTACGTTAAATTTATACCACTGCATTTCGCTTTCTGTGGTGGCATTTACATATATTCATATATTGATCACTTGTGTTACTAATAAGCAGTCTGATACAAAGATTAAGGCACTTCAGACATGTGGTACTCATTTAGTGGTCTTTCTGTTCTTGGAATTCAACACTTTTTTTCCTCTTATCGCACATCGAACTGAGAGTGTTCCAGCTCACCTACGCAGGGTGTTTTCTATTTCTATTCTTGTGTTTCCTCCCATTGTGAATCCACTTATTTATGGGTTTAAAACTAAGGAAATCAGACAGAAAATTGTCACCTGTTTAAAGAGAAAGAGAAACAGTGTGCGATAAACTGTTATATGTTAAAATAAATGATAAAGTGATCATACTATACGATAAATTAAAAATATTACTAGCTATATTATTATATGTATCACACATTTGATAAAATATCTATTATATGTTTGACATTTTTCATCCTTCACAAGTTGTTGACAATTTCCATATATTATTCCGTTTATCTCTAACAACCTACAAGAAGAAAAGAGCTTATTGTTTTGTTGTTTTTAATCTTTCGCAATTCAATTCACATTTATTTGTATAGTGTTTTTCACAATACATAGCAAAGTTCCAAAGCAGCTTTGCAGGAAATTCATGTTTCTACATTACAAATTAGAGTAATCTGTGATCAGAGGTGACTGTGTCCAAGTAATGTCCATATGTCAGAAATGTACATATAATACAAATCACATAGTTAACATCATGTAACATCACAACTAACATTATGTATTAATTTAGGCAGAAACAATGTTCTGTCATGAAAACTTTGAATAGATCTGCTACGCTGCTGCTGTACACTGAAAAAAAATATACTTTGGACAAACCTAAGAAAATTACTGTAATTTTCTCAAACTATATTTTTTAATTTGGTTGAAACTTTAACATTTAATTTAATATCAATCAAAATAGTTCTTCTGCCCAAGATAAAAAAAAAAAGACATTCACACAAAGTTAAAATATTGTTTTTTATAGAGACTGAATCTTTTTTTTTTTTTTTTTACTTTGGTACAACTTAATTTTTTTATTTTGGAAAAACCTACTTTTTACTATAACATCCAAGTATAATTTTTTACTTTGGACTAAAGTAAATAAAATGCTGTAATTTTGTTATGAGTAATTTTATTAAATTTTATATTTTTAATAATACTGTACTGTGTCATCATTGGACAATCACGTGACTATTTTGATGGGATACACCTGTGGAGGAGTGCACAAAGGCACACTTTAAAAGTGGCGTGGTGGAGAAGGAAAGGTGGCTTAAGCCGAGTTCAGACTGCACGATTTTAGCCCCGATTTTAGCCCCGATTTTGGCTCGCCGACAGGTTTTGAGAAATCGCCGACAAATGCCCGAAATCACAGGCAAATCGGTGCTCGTTCACGCGAGTGACAATCACGCAGTGTGAATGAGCAAAGACGCGATCTGAGAGAATCGCCGACGAGACGCCGACGCCCGTGAGATATTTGGCATGCTAAATATCTGGACCTGTCGGCGATTCAAAATCCTGCTGTGTGAAAAGTGTTCTGACTGAAAACTACATCGGCGATGACCGACAGCCAATGAGAGAGCAAGATACAGAGCAGCGGGGAGTTCGGGGAGGAGTTATAGACCACAATATCAGCAAGCATGGCTTCGTTTCAGATAAACATTACAATTATACAAAACAAAAACAAAGCACAAACATTTGCTTGACCATCCGCAACAGCAGCACATTGAAAAGTTATGTATTTAGTTCCAACTCTCGTTGCAGAACACACAATCCACAGTCTCCCCAACCATATCCTCCTCCATATTCTTCTTTTATTTATGTTGTTTTCGCTGCAAATCAGCGCACAGGCAATTCATATTTCAAGCTTCTTGCGGACTACTATTTTTAATAATAATCCCACCGTGTGTCTCAATCAGCTCCCTAGTTCAGCAGTCAGGGCACTGATCAGGGTATCAGCCGCATTCACTTTCATTATATACTGATTCACAACCTAGGGAGCTAGGGAGCTGATTGAAACGCAGGACCAGTCTCACGTGAGAACTCCGGTCTTGAACGCGTGATATCGCGTTGTTTCCTTGTCATGTCTCGCGTGTGTTTGGTTGTGAAACGTAGTTTGCGTGCCAGACAGAGTTGTCGGCGATTCTTCCTATTGTAAAGTCATGCAGTTTGAAACCCTCTGTCGCCGATCCATCGTGCAATTTGAACACAGCAGCGACTGAATGCTGGCCAAGATAGTCATGCAGTGTGAAAAGAACAGTGACCCGACTACTTTGAAAATCGTGCAGTCTGAACTCGGCTTTAGGCGGTGACAACTGGGGTACGTTTGGTTGTCTCTCGGGGGCAATAGGCCCTCCGGAGATGAAGATAGGTAGTCAGTTAGCTGTCTTTAATATTAGAGAGTGGAAGTAGAGGGGGTAATTGACTTAGTGTCACCTGCCTCGGCACACTAGTTGCTGGCGCCACGTGTTGCCTGACTCAGACACGACTGATGAGAGGGATTCTTGCTCGGCTCTTGTGAGCGCAGCACAAGGACGAGACTGCTGCGGAAAACGGACTGATTGTTTTATGAATGGACTTGTGACTTAAGCACCGCCTCCTTATTTTGAAGGCACGCTCTCCGGCGGACGACACGAGTTGCCCGTGCTCTGCTTTACCCCCAATGGATGGGTCTCCTCGGTCTTGGGAGAGGGAAGTGTTTTTAACTTATTCATTAATTTATGTATTCATGAATTGTTTGTTGTATGACGGGCAACTAAGGGAGGGAAGTTGGGGTTAAATGAACGGAGAAACACGCTTTCTGTGTGGTCACGGTGTGCTGTGTAAGCGTGCTGTTTGAGTGCCAAATATTTAATGAATTGAGCGTGAAATTCAATTTGTGTAAATTAAGTGAGGTGGTGAATTGCAGGTTGTTCTGTGTTTATTGGCCCCCTTTCCCGTATCGACCCGTGTCTGTGTCATGAATTATATTTTTGTATATGTGAAATAAAGTGAATTCCCTGTTTGAATTCACAATTTCTTTGACAGACGTGTTTGGGCTTTCAACAAGGTTTATTACAATACCTTAACCCTTTCAAGTGTGAGTTTAAAATATTCTAACTGACCCCCCCAGAGTGAGTTTTTTTTTTAAGGCAACCGTTATTTTAGAACGTCTGTCCTTATTTTTTCCATGGTGACGGGTCATGCGTTTCACGGCCACAATAAGTAAGTATTAATTGACTCGGGGCCATTGAATTCTTAGAAAATAATGCCATCCGAGGTGTGCATTCGCGTTGTGGCCACATTACCACCTCGGGTGTGCATTATTTCCTAAGAATTCAATGGCCCAGAGTCAATTATTCCAATTATACTACAGTTACCACACCTCAAGACACTGTTTTGATGGAGTATTTCAAGACATTTGTCAGGTTTTTGTCCTTAAAACACTCTTGTCTGTGGGACCAATTTCTTACGCATCTTATCCCAAGCCTACGTTGCTGATTCCAAAACGTCATTTCAGAACTAGTTACAGAGACTTGAGCCTTGAGAGCAGAATAATACTGTTGATTTATTAAAGCACTGTCTCTACTAATAGCGAAATGAAACTATAAGTTTATCTACCTCAAGAATCGCAGTTATTACCTCACTGGTGAGTCCTTTTACTGATTAATTCATCAGAGCAGCGCTGATAAAACGTTTCTCTTCGAGTGTGTGTCCGTACTAATATTATACAGTATGTGTGTACATTTGAAAGAGGGAGAGAGAGAGTATGCGCTTTCAGAACACAAGAAAACATATTTTGTGGCAAAAATCATGACACTAATTTGTCGTTTTCATCCTATAGTTTACTATATTTATTTGCTTGGTCGTTGTGGGTTTTGTTTCTTTTGCTGTTATAGGCTGTAAAGACCTTTTGAAATAACTGAAATCATTTTGCGAAGTGATATGGAACTGTAATGCAGTCAAGACCTGCTAGAACTACTTTAGCTGTGCATTTTCCTGAAAATAATCGCACACCTTCGAATGGTGATCATCAATCAGATTCGAGCATTCAACAGCCCCGTAGTATAACACTGTATGACAGATGGATCGCTATTATTTTGTTTATCCTTTTTTATTTAAAATATTCACAAACTTGCTTATTGTCAGGTGCCATGGTGGACAAACACTCACGATGAGGAGGAATACAGAAAAGAAGACTTTAATAAACATAAACATACCCTATGGCCATGGGTATATGGCCCCCCAAAAAAAATTCTTGGGAGGAGCTATAGGTCTGTGGGTTGGAGCGGGGTCTGGATTAGGCTCACAGGCTGGAGAAGAGTCTTGTAAGGAACTCAGGGACTGGAGCCATCACTAGATGTTGGTCAGGTGCTGGAGCCAAGTTTAAAGCGGACTCTGGACTGAGGTCAGGGACTGGATCCTGAGTGAGGAAGAGATACAGAGCCATGGCGACAGCCATCTTGACTGAGGGCTCAGGTGTGGCAGCGGCCATCTTGACCGAGAGCTTAGGCGTGGCGGCGGCCATCTTGACTGAAGGCTCAGGCATGGCAGCGGCCATCTTGACCGAGGGCTGAGGCGTGGCGGCGATCATCTTTTGACAAGGCTCTGGAGTGGCGGCCATCTTGTGACGAGGCTCTGGAGTGGCAGCCATCTTGTGACGAGGCTCTGGAGTGGCGGCCATCTTGCGACGAGGCTCTGGAGTGGCTCTATGCTTATGCGTATTTAAATGTCTGAAGAAAAAAAAAACATTATGTGGCTGAAGACACTGCATAGTTGTGATATATGACAGGCATTGAGCACGTCCGTCTTGCAGCCAAAGGGCAAAAGCACAGCTTGAATCTGGCAGTTATGTGACATCTCTGAATGTTCTAAATCTCATATGAGGGACCATACTCTTGGGACACAGAAATAAAAATCCCATTTGTGGGACCGTACAGCTCAAAAGGTTAATCAGTATATTTTCTTTAGTCACAAGACAAAACTTTACTTAAAGGTGCTAAAGAGGATCTTTTCGTCGACTGAGAAACCAAAGACTGTTAGTGAGTTTTTGAAATGAGTGCATGCGTAAGAACAACCCCCCTTCTTCACAGCTCATTTTGAGGGAACGCCTCCCAAAACTCGTGCACGAGTATTGGAACACGAGTGTTTACCACCGGCATTCGCTGTGTCGTGTTAGTGGATTCATTATGTCGGACTCACCGCAGGTAACTCATAATCTACAGTTGTTACTTCTGTCTCCTGACAAAAACATTGCATGCGGCGCCTGTAGCGTGTGGAAAGTTACTGGAGCGCGCAGCCACGCACGTCTCTCACAAGGAACGTCATGGCAGTGATTGACAAGCCAGAGAGCCAATCCGCGCACGTCTTTCACAAGGAATGTAAGGGCAGTGATTGACAAGCCAGAGGGCCAATCGTTTACGCGATCATCGGCTGATGTTTTTAAGGCCCTACCTCGTGCACAGATTATGTATATTAATATTATTCCTTTCAGTGCACCTAATAAATAGTCTTTTATCAGTTAGTAAAGACAGTTTCAAGTAATATTGCAAAAATTTATAAAACAAAACATCCTCTTTAGCACCTTTTAATGTAGGTCAATATAATAATTTAATAATTTTTGCTTTGTTACTTAACTTTTACCATGAACAAAAGCTAAATTTGCTTTAATATATAAAAAAAGTTCACTTAAAATAAAACAAAACAATAAAAATTAAAACTTAATTTAGTTGACTTACTATAAATAAAGACAGGAATATTCTCTTCAAAAGACCTTGATGTTTATTGTTGTCAGGTTCACCAGTCACCATGCCTGTTTCCTCTTGTGCACTGCACTTCCCACAATCCTCCCTGATAATCACCTGCACGCACTTCCCAATCACACACCTGTCTGCCATCATCCTAATCATCTCTCCATAAAAGCCAGCACCACACGCACAGACTTTGGCTGTGTTCGAAAACCTAGGTAGCTGTCTTGCTGCCTCGCTATCTTATAAGAGAATGACTTGTACGGCAGCATTTGTGCATGAAGGTACCTCACGAAATTGATTTCGGACAGACTTCTGAGGCAGCGTAACAGTTTAATGATCTACAGCAATATAGCGCGAGCTTTGGTGAGAACTAAACAAATATTTAATTACTACAGTATAGTAATTTCTCGATAGAAATGATATCAAAATTGAAATATGTTGGTCAAAATCGTACATTTATACACAAACTGAGCAGCAAACGCAACCTTCGGATGCCATCTTTATTTTTCTAGCTCAACTGTCACAGAATGGAAAGCACAGGATTGTGGGATATCAAAGGCAGCTAAGGATACATCTATGCTTCCTTCAAAAATCAATCTGAGGAAGGTATCTCATGAGAGAGGAAGTGAAGCTAACATTGGATTCGGACGTGCCTTGATGCCTTACTACCTTGAAATGTGTCCTCGGAAGGCAGCATTTTTCAGTTTTCGGACGCAGCCTTTGTCTGGTCTCGTTCTTACGAACTTGGACTATGTATATTGTTGCTTGCTACTCACCTGGATTGACTTACCTGTATTCTCTCCCTGTGCTCCATTCAACTGTTCCTGCTTCTCTTGATTCCCCTCTCCTCCATCATTGTCTGCTCAAATCCTGCAAAGATAAGAGACATTACCATCATCAGTAATCATCAAGGTGTGTGTGGTTCCCTTGCCTGTCAGGACTGTTTCTATCCTCATCCACTCTGCTTGTTGTGATTAGCTTAAGCAAGGGCAGTGCAGTCTTATGCCACCATGCTCTGGAGGAGGCCTAGCGGAGCCTACCACACCAGACAAACATGGGAGTCAGCTTGTGGCAATGCTCGGGTTACAAGGGAGCATACTCAATAACCACACCAAAGGTTAACTATTTCGCTCAACCTGAACCATGATGGTGCAAGGCAGATAAGCACAGAGCTATAAGCGAAGTACTCAAATAAAACCTTATTCTAACAAGCGAGTACTATCAGCATGACCCTAAAAATACTACAGGGTGGAGACCTACCAGTGGGACTCTTACCATGACAGCATTGGTATCTGCACTCAACCCTAGGGGACACATCTACTCTCCAAACCTTATACGAGAGGAGACCAGCTACTCTACCATGAGGTGGCTATGAAGGCAGCCTGACTAGGGACAGCCATTGACATGTGTACTAGACAGAGCGGTGGCCTTAAAAATACTCCCATTCTGGGAGGAAGCCAACTCACTCAACATAGCAATTACATTCTCTGATGAATAGCTGAAATGAGTGGTGGCCTCACCAGTGAATTCAGCAAAGCCAACACACTCGCTTAAGAAGACCAAAACATTACTTCAATATCGTTCTTGCCAATGTACAATGGGAATCTGAGGGCCATAAAAACTCCATGAGTTAAAAAGAGTTTTTCACTAGGTAAATCCCCACATACTCTATACAGGGAACAGTGGCCTACAACAAATACTATTTGCTATTTTAAAAATAGCACAAGACTACGCAGTTCAACCTGCGGCCCGTAGAATGGAGACCTACCACCGTAGAAAAATGTGGGGTCTACCACCCTTTCAGGCCTGAAAGGGCACTCTCACTATCAAAGCCAAGGTGGACCGTCAGAAAGCACATAGTTCATCATAGGCCCAGTCTTAGGCCTGATGTCAGAAGCGCAGCGCAGGCCTGAAAGGGCACTCTCACTATCAAAGCCAAGGCGGAGCGAGGAAGAACAGAGAGGGTAGTTCTGGTCACCATCAGAGGGAGGAGATCCATCACCGACGCTGGACGCTTTGCACTGGATCACCTCCCTCAAATCCTTCTTCTTTCTAGCGTCCCACCTTCTCTGCAACCTAGTTCTCTGTGGAGGGGGCACACGAAAGGCGACACTAGCTATTTGGCCCCGTCTCTGACCGTCAGATCGAGAAGGGCCAGTCCCTCCTGCCTGTCTGGGCGCAGATTCAGATCTCAGCGGTATGCATGTCTTAAATCCTGCTGAGAGCGCCTTTGCCTCTCCGAACTTCCCAACTATTATTCTGTGAGGGCATAATATATATATGAGTAATAAAACAAACACTTATGCCTAAACTGCATATATCTTATGACAGTAAAAAATATATACCTTTTTTTCTTTCTCTTTTTTAATCTAAGTGAGGGAGTGATTTCTTTATAAAAAAATTGCTACTTTGTGTTGCTGTAACCTGTTTCATCAAACCCAACTTTAACTGAAGATTCAAGATGGACTTTGCTTTAAATACCACATCATAAAATTAATTTTAGTTGGATCGCTAATCATCCACATCGACCATTGGTGCATGGACCTTGATGATTGTTGCTTGCGGCTATACTTGTTGCTGTTATTGAAAATTTAGTTACCTAACCAAACTACAATCTAACCAGAATGCTATAGTACATGGGAATTTATTCTGGTCTAAACTGAAATGAATATACCCATAAAATACCCAGCAGGGATTGTGGTAACATAAAAAAAGTCTTTATACTCTAAAGGCAAATCAGCTCTAAAGTATAATTTCCTGTGTGAAATATTGTCTTAAAGATTATGTCATTTGTTTTGGTTAAAACTTCAATGTGCGCATGCTACATAATGATATCTATTCCCATGGTTAACCCAGTATATACAAAGAGTTTTCTGTCTAGCACGGCCCATGTATATAAATCAGATTATAGATGACACCAACAAAGTACTTTCCATTTGCAGTAAAGAATAAACTGTGTCGGTAGTTAAATATTACTTATTTAGCTTTTGACATGTTACCTATATAAGCTATTACAAATGTGAACAAGTTACATTCATTAGACATTAAAAATGGATGAAAATCAGAATAAACATTCTACATTATTTCAAATCTCACAAAACTGCAGTTAGTTTGAAAACAGTTTTTAAGAGCATTAAGTATTAAAATGTAACTGAAGTAATTTAGATCATGAATCTTCTGACATGTCTGTCTTGTATATTCTGTTATGAGATTATTTTTTTCTTTTCATTTGTCATGAAGGATTTAACCTGCTGTAATTATTGCTTCTTTTTTCCAGGCTGCATGAACAATGAGGATGGATATGTCAGAAAAAAAGGATGATGTAGGTCCATTTTGGAAAGAAACAAAACTTCAAAGTTCTAATGAGATTTAAATAATTCATCCTAAATTAAAAAGAAACCTGTAAATAAGCATTATTAGCTTGTATATACTGTTTTTTCAATACATTGACCATGTATCTGAATGGATCTGTCCTTTCAGTGGTCTTGACTTTGCACTCTTTGGAACTCTCTCAGATGAGCATTTATCCTGCATTTATATTTGGAACAGTGGCATATTTGATTATCATACTCTGCAATTTAACAATTGTTGTGACCATTTGCTTGAACAGGAATCTTCATAAACCAATGTACATACTGTTACTTAACCTGCCTATCAATGATGCAGTGGGTGCTACAAGCCTTTTTCCTCAGCTGCTATATAGTATATGGTCTCAGGACAGATCAATATCCTACCCTGCATGTTTGCTTCAAGGCTTTATTATACATATGTATGGTGGTGCCTCTCACGTAATTCTTACTGCTATGGCATTTGACAGGTATATCGCTATCTGCTTCCCATTGAGATATGGAGCCATTATGACTACCAATAACCTAGTGAGAATCATAAGTGTGATGTGGCTCCTTCATTTTATTATTATATTTGTACTTTTCTGTCTTCTAATGCCTTACAAGATTTGCCAGACATACATGGCAGATCTTGTCTGTTATAACCCATCTTTAATGAAGATCATGTGTGAAGACACAACAGTAAACAATATCTATGGACTGTTTACGTTATATTTATACCACTGCATTTCGCTTTCTGTGGTGGCATTTACATATATTCATATATTAATCACTTGTGTTACTAATAAGCAGTCTGATACAAAGATTAAGGCACTTCAGACATGTGGTACTCATTTAGTGGTCTTTCTGTTCTTGGAATTCAACACTTTTTTTCCCTCTTATCGCACATCGAACTGAAAATGCTCCAGCTCACCTACGCAGGGTGTTTTCTATTTCTATTCTTGTGTTTCCTCCCATTGTGAATCCACTTATTTATGGGTTTAAAACTAAGGAAATCAGACAGAAAATTGTCACCTGTTTAAAGAGAAAGAGAAACAGTGTGCGATAAAATGTTATATGTTAAAATAAATGATAAAGTGATCATACTATACGATATATTAAAAATGTTACTAGCTATATTATTATATGTATCACACATTTGATAAAATATCTATTATATGTTTGACATTTTTCATCCTTCACAAGTTGTTGACAATTTCCATATATTATTCCGTTTATCTCTAACAACCTACAAGAAGAAAAGAGCTTATTGTTTTGTTGTTTTTAATCTTCGCAATTCAATTCACATTTATTTGTATAGTGTTTTTTCACAATACATATTGTTCCAAAGCAGCTTTGCAGAAAATTCATGTTTCTACATTACAAATTAGAGTAATCTGTGATCAGAGGTGACTGTGTCCAAGTAATGTCCATATGTCAGAAATGTACATATAATACAAATCACATAGTTAACATCATATAACATCACAGCTAACATCATGTATTAATTTAGGCAGAAAGAATGTTCTGTCATGAAAACTTTTGAGGTGTTTGAATAGATCTGCTACGCTGCTGCTGTACACTGAAAAAAATATACTTTGGACAAACCTAAGAAAATTACTGTAATTTTCTCAAACTATATTTTTTTAATTTGGTTGAAACTTTAACATTTAATTTAATATCAATCAAAATAGTTCTTCTGCCCAAGATTTAAAAAAAAATGACATTCACACAAAGTTAAAATATTGTTTTTATAGAGACTGAATCTTTTTTTTTTTTTACTTTGGTACAACAACTTAATTTTTTTATTTTGGAAAAACATCCAAGTATAATTTTTTACTTTGGACAAAACTAAATAAAATGCTGTAATTTTGTTATAAGTAATTTTATTAAATTTTATATTTTTAATAATACTGTACTGTGTCGTCATTGGACAATCACGTGACTGTTTTGATGGGATACACCTGTGGAGGAGCGCACAAAGGGACACTTTAAAAGTGGCGTGGTGGAGAAGGAAAGGTGGCTTAGGCGGTGACAAGTGGGGTACGTTTGGTTGTCTCTCGGGGGCAATAGGCCCTCCTGAGATGAAGATAGGTAGTCAGTTAGCTGTCTTTAATATTAGAGAGTGGAAGTAGAGGGGGTAATTGACTTAGTGTCACCTGCCTCGGCACACTGGTTGCTGGCGCCACGTGTTGCCTGACTCAGACACGACTGATGAGAGGGATTCTTGCTCGGCTCTTGTGAGCGCAGCACAAGGACGAGACTGCTGTGGAAAACGGACTGATTGTTTTATGAATGGACTTGTGACTTAAGCACCGCCTCCTTATTTTGAAGGCATGCTCTCCGGCGGACGACACGAGTTGCCCGTGCTCTGCTTTACCCCCAATGGATGGGTCTCCTCGGTCTTGGGAGAGGGAAGTGTTTTTAACTTATTCATTAATTTACGTATTCATGAATTGTTTGTTGTATGACAAGCAACTAAGGGAGGGAAGTTGGGGGTTAAATGAATGGAAAAACACGCTTTCTGTGTGGTCACGGTGTGCTGTGTAAGCGTGCTTTTTGAGTGCCAAATATTTAATGAATTGAGCGTGAAATTCAATGTGTGTAAATTAAGTGAGGTGGTGAATTGCAGGTTGTTCTGTGTTTATTGGCCCCCTTTGCCGTATCGACCCGTGTCTGTGTCATGAATTATATTTTTGTATATGTGAAATAAAGTGAATTCCCTGTGATTAAAACAAATAGCCGTTGTATGAGAATTTCTTTGACAGACGTGTTTGGGCTTTCAACAAGGTTTATTACAATACCTTAACCCTTTCAAGTGTGAGTTTAAAATATTCTAACTGACCCCCCCAGAGTGAGTTTTTTTTAAGGCAACCGTTATTTTAGAACGTCTGTCTTTATTTTTTCCATGGTGACGGGTCATGCGTTTCACGGCCACAATAAGTAAGTATTAATTGACTCGGGGCCATTGAATTCTTAGAAAATAATGCCCATCCGAGGTGTGCATTCGCGTTGTGGCCACATTACCACCTCGGGTGTGCATTATTTCCTAAGAATTCAATGGCCCAGAGTCAATTATTCCAATTATACTACAGTTACCACACCTCAAGACACTGTTTTGATGGAGTATTTCAAGACATTTGTCAGGTTTTTGTCCTTAAAACACTCTTGTCTGTGGAACCAATTTCAATCTCATCCCAAGCCTACGTTGCTGATTCCAAAACGTCATTTCAGAACTAGTTACAGAGACTTGAGCCTTGAGAGCAGAATAATACTGTTGATTTATTAAAGCGCTGTCTCTACTAATAGCGAAATGAAACTATAAGTTTATCTACCTCAAGAATCGCAGTTATTACCTCACTGGTGAGTCCTTTTACTGATTAATTCATCAGAGCAGCGCTGATAAAACGTTTCTCTTCGAGTGTGTGTCCGTACTAATATTATACAGTATGTGTGTACATTTGAAAGAGGGAGAGAGAGAGTATGCGCTTTCAGGACACAAGAAAACATATTTTGTGGCAAAAATCATGACACTAATTTGTCGTTTTCATCTTATAGTTTACTATATTTGCTTGGTCGTTGTGGGTTTTGTTTCTTTTGCTGTTATAGGCTGTAAAGACCTTTTGAAATAACTGAAATCATTTTGCGAAGTGATATGGAACTGTAATGCGGTCAAGACCTGCTAGAACTACTTTAGCCGTGCATTTTCCTGAAAATAATCGCACACCTTAGAATGGTGATCATCAATCAGATTCGAGCATTCAACAGCCCTGTAGTATAACACTGTATGACAGATGGATCGCTATTATTTTGTTTATCCTTTTTTATTTAAAATATTCACAAACGTGCTTATTGTCAGGTGCCATGGTGGACAAACACTCACGATGAGGAGGAATACAGAAAGGAAGTCTTTAATAAACAATCCAGGAGACAAGGGAAACACCATCAACACAAACGTACAATCCAAACATAATACAATGACGTGAAACAATGATGAGAACCGACAGAGACTGAGGGAGAACACAGGGAAACAAACACAGAACACTGACATTACTCCCCCTCCCAGAAGGTGCGACCTCGCACCTCAAAAAAGTCCAACCGGCGAGCAGGGGTGGGCGCTCTGGAGGCTGGTAAGGGTGTGGCTCAGGGGATAGGGAGCCTCCAGAGCGGTACCATGGCGGATCAGGCAGTTCGGGGGCCATGTCGAATCGGGCAGTTCAGGGGGCCATGGCGGATCATTCAGTTTGGGGGGCCATGGCGGTGCAGGCAACTCAGGGGCTTAGAGCGGCGCCTGTAACTCAGGAAGCCATGGTGGCACAGCCTCCGTGGCCTCGGCCCCTATGGCCATGGGTATATGGCCCCCCCAAAAAAAATTCTTGGGAGGAGCTATAGGTCTGTGGGTTGGAGCGGGGTCTGGATTGGGCTCACAGGCTGGAGCAGAGTCTGTAAGGAACTCATGGACTGGAGCCATCACTAGATGTTGGTCAGGTGCTGGAGCCAAGTTTAAAGCGGACTCTGGACTGAGGTCAGGGACTGGATCCTGAGTGAGGAAGAGATACAGAGCCGTGGCGACAGCCATCTTGACTGAGGGCTCAGGTGTGGCAGCGGCCATCTTGACCGAGAGCTTAGGCGTGGCGGCGGCCATCTTGACTGAAGGCTCAGGCATGGCAGCGGCCATCTTGACCGAGGGCTGAGGCGTGGCGGCGACCATCTTGTGACAAGGCTCTGGAGTGGCGGCCATCTTGCGACGAGGCTCTGGAGTGGCTCTGTGCTTATGCGTATTTAAATGTCTGAAGAAAAAAAAAACATTATGTGGCTGAAGACACTGCATAGTTGTGATATATGACAGGCATTGAGCATGTCCGTCTTGCAGCCAAAGGGCAAAAGCACAGCTTGAATCTGGCAATTATGTGACATCTCTGAATGTTCTAAATCTCATATGTGGGACCATACTCTCTGGGACACAGAAATAAAAATCCCATTTGTGGGACCGTACAGCTCAAAAGGTTATTCAGTTTATTTTCTTTAGTCACAAGACAAAACTTTACTTAAAGGTGCTAAAGAGGATCTTTTCGTCGACTGAGAAACCAAAGACTGTTAGTGAGTTTTTGAAATGAGCGCATGCGTAAGAACAACCCCCCTCCTTCACAGCTCATTTTGAGGGAACGCCTCCCAAAACTCGTGCACGAGTATTGGAACACGAGTGTTTACCACCGGCATTCGCTGTGTCATGTTAGTGGATTCATTATGTCGGACTCACCGCAGGTACTCATAATCTGCAGTTGTTACTCCTGTCTCCTGACAAAAACATTGCATGCGGCGCCTGTAGCGTGTGGAAAGTTACTGGAGCGCGCAGCCACGCACGTCTCTCACAAGGAACGTCATGGCAGTGATTGACAAGCCAGAGGGCCAATCCGCACACGTCTTTCACAAGGAACGTAATGGCAGTGATTGACAAGCCAGAGGGCCAATCGTTTACGCGATCATCGGCTGATGTTTTTAAGGCCCTACCTCGTGCACAGATGATGTATATTAATATTATTCCTTTCAGTGCACCTAATAAATAGTCTTTTATCAGTTAGTAAAGACAGTTTCAAGTAATATTGCAAAAATGTATAAAACAAAACATCCTCTTTAGCACCTTTAATGTAGGTTGTCGTGGAAATTCTCAATACAATCTGACTTCACCACTGACAATTTAAACAACTCCTAGTTGTTAATAAAATTCTACAGTATCTCGTGGTAATTCCCTGAATTCCTGAATACTTACAATACAATACAATACTTCCCTGAAGTATGGTGACGGCGTCCCGTCAAGAAGCTACTATCACTACCTCAATCACACTTGGCTGTTACATTTGTTGTCTTTTGAGCATAGAATCTTTAGTACTTCTATTCCTCACTACCTCAATCACACTTGGTTGTTACTTTTGTTGTCTTTTGAGCGTAGGATCTTCTATTTAGCTCTCACTACCTCAATCACACTTGGCTGTTACTTTTGTTGTCTTTTGAGCGTAGGATCTTCTATTTAGCTGCGCAGCATATACCTGACACGACTTCCAAGTTGCTCTTTGTAGAAATGAAGTTTTATTTACGGCCGGGAGATCACTGGTCACTAGGGGTGTAACGATACGCTCAGGTCACGATACGGTACATATCTCGATACGGAGTTCACGATACGATACATATCACGATATTTTGAACAAAATGAAACTGAAATTCAAACAAGATTTATTCAAAAAACATGAACAAATTTCAATAATTTTCCTTGTTGTACATACAAGATCACATTTAAAGGTTTAATAAAAACCTTCTGTATTCAAATTAACAGTTGAATAGGGCTGTCTGTCATTGAAAAAAAATGTTAAATTTAACATGAACTTAGAATTATGAATAGGGGCCGTTCACATATCGCGTCTAAAAACGCGTGGAAGGCGCGGCCGCACCGCTTCTCCTTCTTTCCAAAGAGCTTGCGCTCCCGTGGCGTCGGTCGTTGCTATGCAACCATGAACTGAGCTCTCCAAGAGGATCAGGATGTTTCTGCAAAAGATAAATGATTTCTAGCCTTTGCATTAGTTTTACTACGAGATATATTGATGGAGATAAGATATAAAAACCACCATGTAGGCCTACAGCTATGATCAGCTGTTCGGCTGAGCTTTTGATGTTTTTTACGGAAAGGCCATAGCTGATCGCACACGACCTGCGGTGCGCTTGCGGCATTCTGAAAAGTTGAGAATTGCATGCGCGTCGCGACCGCGTTGATCCCATTATAAGCGCGGCTGCCGCGCGGCTACATTTGAAAAAAATAACTGACTTGCACGCGGAAAGGACGCAATATGTGAACGGCCCCACAGAACTTCTTAAAGCAAAGCATCGCAGGCGTCTTTTGCTTTTCTGTGAGCACAGCTGTTGCTGTGCACTGCGGTGAAAGAAAGCCACGACTTTTCTCAAGCGACCATGCAAGAGACTGACATGAGAAACGTTTAAACCTGCTTGCAAGATTCAATGTGTGCCCGAAACACTTACTGAACTAGAGAGCTGATTGAGACACACCATTTATATGCGGTGACAACTGGCTTCTCTCACTGCCACCTTGCAGAGTAGGTCACGTCGACCAATAAGATTAAACTGCCGTCATATCGTAAAAGTATCACCATCACTCTACGATGCATATCGTAACATGTTTGCATCGCGAAATATCGTACTACGATAAATCGTTACACCCCTACTGGTCACAACAACCAAGTGAGTCCCAGAACAGAAAGGTACATACACATTTAAACCTTACAGTTGAGTAAAAATCAATGTCACTCAAGTCTTTTCAATGTGATTTGTTCTTGTGATTGGTTTATAATGATCTGAGCTGAGCTAATCAAGTGACTTTAGTAAGCTTACATGATCTTTGACCTGAGCATCCTTAGTCTGCATATTTCTAAAACCAGTACATAAATATTTCCATCACAAGGTCAGTGTAATAATTTAATAATTTTTGCTTTGTTACTTAACTTAACTTTTACCATGAACAAAAGCTAAATTTGCTTTAATATATAAAAAAAGTTCACTTAAAATAAAACAAAAAAATAACAATTACAACTTAATTTAGTTGACTTACTATAAATAAAGACAGGAATATTCTCTTCAAAAGACCTTGATGTTTATTGTTGTCAGGTTCACCAGTCACCATGCCTGTTTCCTCTTGTGCACTGCACTTTCCACAATCCTCCCTGATAATCACCTGCACGCACTTCCCAATCACACACCTGTCTGCCATCATCCTTATCATCTCTCCATAAAAGCCAGCACCACACGCACAGACTTTGTCTGGTCTCGTTCTTACGAACTTGGACTATGTATATTGTTGCTTGCTACTCACCTGGATTGACTTACCTGTATTCTCTCCCTGTGCTGCTGTTCCTGCATTCTCTCCCTGTGCTGCTGTTCCTGCTTCTCTTGATTCCTCTCTCCTCCATCATTGTCCGCTCAAATCCTGCAAAGATAAGAGACATTACCATCATCAGTAATCATCAAGGTGTGTGTGGTTCCCTTGCCTGTCAGGACTGTTTCTATCCTCATCCACTCTGCTTGTTGTGATTTGCTTAAGCAAGGTGGAGTACAGTCTTATGCCACCATGCTCTGGAGGAGGCCTAGCGGAGCCTACCACACCAGACAAACATGGGAGTCAGCTTGTGGCAATGCTCGGGTTACAAGGGAGCATACTCAATAACCACACCAAAGGTTAACTATTTTGCTCAACCTGAACCATGATGGTGCAAGGCAGATAAGCACAGAGCTATAAGCGAAGTACTCAAATAAAACCTTATTCTAACAAGCGAGTACTATCAGCATGACCCTAAAAATACTACAGGGTGGAGACCTACCAGTGGGACTCTTACCATGACAGCATTGGTATTAGAGCCCTGCATTTCTGCCCGAGCCCGACGGGCCCCGACTTATTTACGGCCCACGGGCCGGGCTTCGGGCCGATTTTCACATCATAGCTCAGAGGCGGGCCGGGCCTCGGGCCTGTTTTAGGCTTCTCCTCCTTTTAATACTTTGGACATCCATTAATTAAAATAAACCATGAGAAGCTGATGATGGTAAAACAAACACATGTATAGATATAGTGCTGTGCTGGCGGAAACATGATGAGACCATAGCTGCGTCTCATTTCTGAGGCTACGTGTGCGCGTCCTCATGTTTAGTGTAGCAGAGAGTGCACCTTCAGCGCAGCAGCTGGAAGAGTGAGAAGAGGATTAAAATTAGGGATGTTCATTTTGGTGTGACCCATTAAAAATACCAAAATGTTATTTTCAAGGCTTTAGTTTTATGCATGTGCAAATACGGCATATAAAACAACAGAATATGAGTATTCACACGTCACGTACCCGCAGCGCTTGAATGGAGAAATCGCGCCGGCACCTTGCGCACATACACAACATAGCCTATCAGTTCTCATATTTTTAACTTGACATCACAGCCTGTTTATTATCAAAATAAAATACAGTCAATCAAAGTTACACTGCTCAATGTATATATAGGCTAGTCTGTACAATCTGTGGCGTTCAGCCCTATACTATCGACTCACTTAAAAAGCACATGTGAAGGATGTATTGTTGGAACGCGAGTGAAGTACAAAGCCTATAATTTCCATAATAAATAATAGTTTAGCATTCAAATACTTCACGAATATGGAAACATTTGGATTTGTGCCGAATTGGAGAGGTAGGCGACATGTTCTTTTATTTTTCGTTATGGTTCTGTTCTGAATAGGCTACCGTTTATAGGATATGTTGTCTATAGCTATATGTTTATAGTTTGTTTTCTTTTTAAACCGTCAAACCGATAGTATTAATTGGTCAAACGTCTTGGTTAACAGTTAACTAGTCAATTATGAGCATCCCTAATTAAAACTTTCCAATGAAGCTTTGATTTTGATGCACAGCTGTGGTGTAAGGTAAGACAATCTGTAAGTTTGTTTTTAAGCCAGTTTTGTTTTTGTTTTTTTATTTTTCCGCACGCTGTTATGAGTAGCAGAGCAGCCTGCCTCAGCTTGAAAAAAGTTGCTTTTTACTGTGGTAGTGCTAATAAACGTTTAAACTAACATTGTGATATGTTTATATTAGTGTTTTATATCTATGGCTTTTATTGAACAAGTGCCGATTTGAGAGTCTAAATCGATCAAATGTGCTCAACTCATTGTCGGCCGCTGCAGTCGTCACTTTAAAAACATAATCTTCAATTTAAACAAAGAAGTGCTCCAAACATTTTTCTAAATTAACTTAATAAAGAAACGAAAAGGATTACAACTACTTTGCAATTACAAACAAAACTGAACATTTTAATGGCTGCAACAAAGGCTGCGTTATGGAGAGGATTTAAAAAAAAAAAAAAAAAACGGGCAGTCGGGCTCAGGCCGAAAATTCTGACAAGCTGATGGACACGGGCCGGGCTAAGGCCTGAGCATCTCGGGCCAGGGCCGGGCTGGGGCCAAGATTTGTGGCCCGTGCAGGGCTCTAATTGGTATCTGCACTCAACCCTAGGGGACACATCTACTCTCCAAACCTTATACGAGAGGAGACCAGCTACTCTACCATGAGGTGGCTATGAAGGCAGCCTGACTAGGGACAGCCATTGACATGTGTACTAGACAGAGCGGTGGCCTTAAAAATACTCCCATTCTGGGAGGAAGCCAACTCACTCAACATAGCAATTACATTCTCTGATGAATAGCTGAAATGAGTGGTGGCCTCACCAGTGAATTCACAATAAGCAAAGCCAACACACTCGCTTAAGAAGACCAAAACGTTACTTCAATATCGTTCTTGCCAATGTACAATGGGAATCTGAGGGCCATAAAAACTCCATGAGTTAAAAAGAATTTTTCACTAGGTAAATCCCCACATACTCTATACAGGGAACAGTGGCCTACAACAAATACTATTTGCTATTTTAAAAATAGCACAAGACTACGCAGTTCAACCTGCGGCCCATAGAATGGAGACCTACCACCGTAGAAAAATGTGGGGTCTACCACCCTTTCAGGCCTGAAAGGGCACACTCACTATCAAAGCCAAGGTGGACCGTCAGAAAGCACATAGTTCATCATAGGCCCAGTCTTAGGCCTGATGTCAGAAGCGCAGGGCAGGCCTGAAAGGGCACTCTCACTATCAAAGCCAAGGCGGAGCGAGGAAGAACAGAGAGGGTAGTTCTGGTCACCATCAGAGGGAGGAAGATCCATCACCGACTCTGGACGCTTTGCACTGGATCACCTCCCTCAAATCCTTCTTCTTTCTAGCGTCCCACCTTCTCTGCAACCTAGTTCTCTATGGAGGGGGCACACGAAAGGCGACACTAGCTATTTGGCCCCGTCTCTGACCGTCAGATCCAGAAGGGCCAGTCCCTCCTGCCTGTCTGGGCGCAGATTAAGATCTCAGCGGTATGCATGTCTTAAATCCTGCGCTGAGAGCGCCTTTGCCTCTCCGAACTTCCCAACTATTATTCTGTGAGGGCATAATATATATATGAATAATAAAACAAACACTTATGCCTAAACTGCATATATCTTATGACAGTAAAAAATATATACCTTTTTTCTTTCTCTTTTTTAATCTTAGTGAGGGTAGTGATTTCTTTATAAAAAATTGCTACTTTGTGTTGCTGTAACCTGTTTCATTAAACCCAACTTTAACTGAAGATTCAAGATGGACTTTGCTTTAAATACCACATCATAAAATTAATTTTAGTTGGATCGCTAATCATCCACATCGACCATTGGTGCATGGACCTTTATGATTGTTGCTTGCGGCTATACATGTTGCTGTTGTTGAAAATTTAGTTACCTAACCAAACTACAATCTAACCAGAATGCTATAGTACATGGGAATTTATTCTGGTCTAAACTGAAATATACCCATAAAATACCCAGCAGGGATTGTGGTAACATAAAAAAAGTCTTTATACTCTAAAGGCAAATCAGCTCTAAAGTATAATTTCCTGTGTGAAATATTGTCTTAAAGATTATGTAATTTGTTTTGTTTAAAACTTCAATGTGCGCATGCTACATAATGATATCTATTCCCATGGTTAACCCAGTGTATACAAAGAGTTTTCTGTCTAGCACAGCCCATGCATATAAATCAGATTATAGATGACACCAACAAAGTACTTTCCATTTGCAGTAAAGAATAAACTCTTAAGGTAGCTAAATATTACTTATTTAGCTTTTGAAATGTTACCTATATAAGCTATTACAAATGTGAACAAGTTACATTCATTAGACATTAAAAATGGATGAAAATCAGAATAAACATTCTACATTATTTCAAATCTCACAAGACTACAGTTAGTTTGAAAACAGTTTTTAAGAGCATTAAGTATTAAAATGTAACTAAAGTAATTTAGATCATCAATCTTCTGACATGTCTGTCTTGTATATTCTATAAGAATTTTTTTTTTTTTTTTTTTGCTTCTTTTTTCCAGGCTGCAAGAACAATGAGGATGGATATGTCAGAAAAAAAGGATGATGTAGGTCCATTTTGGAAAGAAACAAAACTTGGATGATGTAGGTCCATTTTGGAAAGAAACAAAACTTCAAAGTTCTAATGAGATTTAAATAATTCATCCTAAATTAAAAAGAAACCTGTAAATAAGCATTATTAGCTTGTGGATACAGGTTTTTCAATACATTGACCATGTATCTGAATGGATCTGTCCTTTCAGTGGTCTTGACTTTGCACTCTTTGGAACTCTCTCAGATGAGCATTTATCCTGCATTTATATTTGGAACAGTGGCATATTTGATTATCTTACTCTCCAATTTAACACTTGTTGTCACCATTTGTGAAAACAGGAATCTTCATAAACCAATGTACATACTGTTACTTAACCTGCCTATCAGCGATGCAATGGGTGCTACAAGTCTTTTTCCTCAGCTGCTATATAGTATATGGTCTCAGGACAGATCAGTATCCTACCCTGCTTGTTTGCTTCAAGGCTTTATTATACACATGTATGGTGGTGCCTCTCACGTAATTCTTACTGCTATGGCATTTGACAGGTATATCGCTATCTGCTTCCCATTGAGATATGGAGCCATTATGACTACCAATAACCTAGTGAGAATCATAAGTGTGATGTGGCTCCTTAATTTTATTATTATATTTGTACTTTTCTGTCTTCTGATGCCTTACAAGATTTGCCAGACATACATGGCAGATCTTGTCTGTTATAACCCATCTTTAATGAAGATCATGTGTGAAGACACAACAGTAAACAATATCTACGGACTGTTTATTTTAAATTTATACCACTGCATTTCGCTTTCTGTGGTGGCATTTACATATATTCATATATTGATCACTTGTGTTACTAATAAGCAGTCTGATACAAAGATTAAGGCACTTCAGACATGTGGTACTCATTTAGTTGTCTTCCTGTTCTTGGAATTCAACACTTTTTTTCCTCTTATCGCACATCGAACTGAGAGTGTTCCAGCTCACCTACGCAGGGTGTTTTCTATTTCTATTCTTGTGTTTCCTCCCATTGTGAATCCACTTATTTATGGGTTTAAAACTAAGGAAATCAGACAGAAATTTGTCACCTGTTTAAAGAGAAACAGAAACAGAAACAGCATGCAATAAAATGTTATATGTTGATTGTGATGATGATTTGATAAAGTGATCATACTGTATGATATATTAAAATTATTATTAGCTGTATTATATGTATCACACATTTGATAAAATATATATTATATATTATGTGTTTGATATTTTTCATCCTTCGCAAGTTGTTGTGGACAATTTCCATATATTATTCACTTTATCTCTAACAACCTACAAGGAATAAAAGAGCTTTTTGTAGAGTTTTTAATCTTTGCAATGTATTCAATTCAATTCACATTTATTTGTATAGCGTTTTTCACAATACATATTGTTCTAAAGCAGTTTTGCAGAAAATTCATGTTTCTACATTACAATTTAGAGTAATCTGTGATCAGAGGTGACTGTGTCCAAGTAATGTCCATATGTCAGAAATGTACATATAATACAAATCACATAGTTAACATCATGTAACATCACAGCTAACATTATGTATTAATTTAGGCAGAAATAATGTTCTGTCATGAAAACTTTTGGAGTGTTCAAATAGATCTGCTACACTGCTTCTGTACACTGAAAAAATTATACTTTGGACAAACCTAAAAAAAAAAATGATATGTATAAAGCCAGAACACCAACTTTGATGACACAGTGTTTATTTATTTTTTAAATATTTTCCACCCGATAGTGATAATATGTAAATTTGTTGTTTCTCATTATCAACAACAACATCAAATGGCTACCTATTTATGATCTTACTGTGTTCCTACCTGACTTAAGCTCAAGTTTCACAAAACAGTTTTAGATGAATCTGGTTAACAGTCAGAAGTCGGGAAAGGTGCTGGCATAATTATATGTCAATTTTTCTTGTTGAAAACATTTGGACAAAATCTCATGATGTAATAGATGAAGGTGCAGCCCCAAGGCATGGCAGGGAGACTGAGTGTCTCATTCCCTGTTCTCAGAGAACTGGCACTGCGTCAAGCGCTATGGGGAACAATATACCCATGCTGCCATGCTGAGTGGAGTGCATGCCAAAGGATAGCAGTGACAACTGTCAGAACATGCAGTTTCAACTGAAATTCCAAAACTACTCACCCTACGGGTTACACCTGAACTGTCAGTGATGCTAATCCCTACGGTCATTGCCCAAGATAATAAATAGAGGCCTACCAAGCCCGCTCAAAGAGTTGGAACCAACAGCTTCAAATAGAAGGGGCCCCTTTAAGGGACTGGGGATCCCAAGGGAACCCCAGCCAGTTTCAGGGGAACATAGTCGACCCTGAATGCCACCAGGGAGGCCAACCTGGTCTCACTCTCTAGAGACCTGGTCTGGCCAGCAACCTGTCTCTTTCCTAAACAAAGTCTCTGAAACACTTGCCTTCAGAAGAGGCAACCAGAAAGAGGGACTGCAAACTGGTAGTAAACCAACTCAGACCGGATCGTAGAGATGGGCATCCTGGAGAGCAGGACTCAGCATATCGCTTTCTAACCCTTGCACCTGGGAGAGTTATTCTGCTCAATCCTAGGATCTACACAGCATTTATTTTTCAAAGCACTGAGGAGGCTGTGCACTCTTAAGGGGACCCTAGTGAGGTGAGAGCTCCTAGCCTGAGGGCTGATCTTACAGGGAGGCCTCACAAGAGGCCTTCAACCATCTGACCAGACTTAGGGAGCTAAGCACTCTAAGACAACCCTTAGATGAAGGAAGTTTAGGTGCTAAATAGGAAAAGGATCTACCGCCTGCAGCTAAACCATTTAGTGCTTTATAGGTAAGTAGCAAGATTTTAAAATCTATATGATGTTTAATAGGGAGCCAATGCGGTGTTGACAGAACTGTGTGTTACTCACATGAGAAGCCTCCATGTCTGTTTTCAGGCCTTCCCACTTAGCTCTCTCCAGTGCTGGAAAGCTTTTAATAAACCTCATAAACCTTCATTCCAGTGATATTCTTTTGAGCTCTTTTGTAATGTGTCCCATCTCTCGTTCTGCAGTTTTGTTTTGTTTTTGTTTTGTTTTTTCCAAATCTCCCTCTTGCTGTTCTGTCTCCTCGAACGTCATACACCCCTAATGCTGACTGGTTTGCTAACTTCCAAACAGTGTTTTTGAAATTCTACTGAGTCCACCTATACTGTGTTATATATAGAAATAAGCAAACAAAAACAATGATTGTCCCAAAGCACTGCTTGCATACAGATAGCTGGCCTACTCACAATCAAACCCCACAAGACCATGCTGGTGAACCAGCTTCACCAGCTCTATTTTGCATGACTATGCTGGTCCATCAGATGGATCAGTACTATACTAGCAATAACCAGCACTATACCAGCACTATACCAGTACTATACCAGGACAATTTCAGCACTAACCAGAATAAACCAGCCTGGACCAGCATGGAATTCATGCTGGATTTTTCTCAATAACCTGGATTTTTGCTAGATTTTTCAGGGTGTATATATATATATATATATATATATATATATATATATATATATATATATATATATATAAAACCAAAAATACCATACTCATGTTGTCACGGCTACACAATCTGCACCTTCTGACACGAACACTTACGCCACGCCCACTCGTTCACAATCACCGGAATACTGAACACCTGTGCATCATCACCAGAGCCACATAATAGCACGCCAGTCCCATTCACTCATTGTCTGGTCTTGCACCGATCCCTACACGTCACTCGACCTCGTCTTACCTGAACATTGTACCTACCTGTTGTCCTCATCGTCTTCGTCTCCTTCGTCATCATCTGTGTCATCATCTTCGTCTGCCAAGGAAAGTTATCTATATTACACCAGTTGTCAGTTCTACGTTTCAAGATTCTCTACCTGTGTTATCACCTGTGTCTGAAACCTCTGTTAATAAACACTGTTGCACTTACCTCATCTGTGTCCTCGTCTGTGTCTGACAGAAGACCAGACCAGATGCAGAGCTCTTCAGGCACAGGCGGGGACTGCACCATGGATCCCTTCCTGGAACTGGTCAACGCTGTACGGTCCTCACTCCTTCAAAATACCACAACCACCGCACCGTCATCATCAACACCTACTCCACCGCTCACTTCTTCAGCTGCCCCTGCGAGTCCCATGGCCAAACCAGCGACATACAGCGGCGCGGCGGAGGATTGCAGCGGGTTCCTACTACAATGCTCTCTTTACATGGAAGCCAATACCCATCTATTCACCACCAAAAGAAGCCGGATGGCTTTCATCATCAATCTACTATCAGGTAAAGCCTTGCAATGGGCCCAATCATTATGGGAGGCAAATTCTGCGATCCTTGGTTCCGTGTCCTCATTCTGTTCCCAGTTAAAGGAAGTCTTCGGCCAGCAGACAGCTGACTTATCCGTTCACGATCAGTCATTCAACATTCGACAAGAAAGGAACGAGACCGTGAGTTCATATGCTGTGCGCTTCCGCACCCTCGCCTATCTCAGCGGCTGGAATGAAACCGCTCTCCTCACAGCTTTTCGCCATGGATTGCGCGAAGAAGTTCAACAATTGATCGTGGTATATGAAGATTCCCTGGGATTAGAGAGTTTGATCCAAAAAACTATCCGGGTCTCCCAACGACTCGCTGCTTGCAGCCACACCGCTCCCGCTGTAAATCCTCCGCCCGTCTCACCATCTGTCGCGCCTCCAGCACCTGAACCCATGCAAGTTGATACATACCATCTCACCACCTCAGAACGACAACGCCGCATCAACTTAAGGTTGTGCTTGTATTGTGGGGGATATGGACATCAACTACCCACCTGTCCAGTTCGACCTCCTCGTCCAGCGGTGAGTACCATTCAATTACCTCCTCAAACAGCACGCTTAACTAAAACCTGGGTGAACCTAAGACATTGTCAATCTTCTGTTTCAGTACAAGCCCTCCTCGACTCCGGGTCGGCGGGGAACTTCATCAGCCAACAAACCCTCAATCTCCTGAATGCCAAACGTCAACGCAGCCCCGTCGACCTGAAAATAACGACCATACAGGGAAAACCGCTGGGCCGAGGTCATGTCCGTTACTTCTCCCCCACACTCATCCTTCGCGTCGGTCACTTGCATGTGGAGGACATCACATTTATGGTGCTGGAGGAGTCAACCGCTGACATTATCCTGGGACGCCCATGGTTAAACCAACACCAACCTTACATCCATTGGCCAACTGGTGAAATCCTCAAGTGGGGTAAGAACTGCCATGAACACTGCATCACCTTACCTGTAAAAGTTCTTCAATCATCTTCTTCATCCAGAAAACCACCACTACCGATCCAATCTACCTCAGTTGAAAGTCCAGAAACCCAAGTCCAAGTAACCATTCCTTCAGCTTATCGGGCGTTCCAGGATGTCTTCAGTAAGCGGTTGGCAACTCAACTTCCACCTCATCGGCCATGGGACTGCGCCATCGACCTCCTGCCTGGGGCCACGTTACCAAAGGGAAGAGTATACCCCTTGTCCATCCCGGAGCAGAAGGCCATGGAGGAGTACGTCCAAGAAGCTCTTCAGCAGGAATTCATACGACCATCGACTTCCCCTGCTGCGTCGAGTTTCTTCTTCGTGGCCAAAAAGGACGGAGGCTTGCGGCCGTGTATTGACTATCGCCATCTCAATTCACAGACAGTTAAGTTCAGCTATCCCCTTCCTCTGGTCCCAGCTGCCCTGGAACAATTACGTGGAGCCACCATTTTCTCAAAACTGGACTTGAGGAGTGCCTACAACCTGATTCGCATATGGAAGGGGGACGAGTGGAAGACAGCGTTCATCACCCCGTCCGGGCACTACGAATATCAGGTGATGCCGTATGGGTTGTCCAATAGTCCGTCTGTGTTCCAGAATTATATGAATGAAGTTTTCCGAGATTACCTGAACAAGTTCGTCATTGTATACATCGACGACATCCTCATCTACTCTCATCGTTATGAAGACCATGTGAACCATGTCAAACTCGTCCTCCAGAAGCTCCGTGAACACCAACTCTACCTTAAACTGGAAAAATGCAAATTCCACACCTCCTCAGTCCAGTTCCTGGGTTATGTCATCGATTCCAATGGTGTGAAGATGGACCAGGGGAAGGTGGAAGCCATCACTCACTGGAAACAACCCAACACCATCAAGGAGCTTCAGAGATTCCTGGGCTTTGCTAATTTCTACCGCCGTTTCATCAACAACTACAGCATGCTCAGTTCACCACTCACCTCTCTTCTCCGTAACCGGCCCAAGTCTCTGTCCTGGAACCCTGCGGCCATGGACGCCTTCCATCAGATGAAACTCGCCTTCAAGTCCGCTCCGATCCTGGTCCATCCCGATTCAAACCGTCAGTTCATCGTCGAGGTAGATGCCTCTTCCACCGGGGTCGGAGCGGTACTGTCCCAACGGCAGGGGGATCCTCCACGACTCCATCCATGCGCCTTCTATTCCAAGAAGCTATCCCCAGCGGAGCAGAATTACGACATTGGCAATCGTGAGCTCCTGGCGATCAAGCTCGCGTTGGAGGAGTGGCGACATTGGCTGGAGGGAGCCAAGGAACCATTTGAAGTCATCACTGACCACCGCAACCTTGAATATCTACGAGACGCAAAAAAGACTCAACCATCGCCAAGCCCGATGGGCTTTATTCTTCACCAGATTCAACTTCAAAGTTACCTACCGTCCAGGAGATCAGAACAACCGTGCTGATGCTCTATCTCATCTTCACCAAGCCGATCCCGATCCTGAAACTCCAGAACCTATCCTCCCTCCAGCCATGATCGTAAGCCCTATCCAGTGGACCATCAACCAACAGATCCAACAAGAGAACCTTCTCCAACCTGCTCCGCCGGGAGGTCCAGAGGGTAGATTGTACGTTCCACCTCATCACCGGATCACCCTCTTGGACTTAGCTCACTCATCTCCGGGCTCTGGACACCCAGGCAGGAGAAGGACCCTCTCGCTCCTTCAACAACGTTATTGGTGGCCATCCATGCCTCAGGACATCTCCCGGTACATCAGGGGCTGCTCAGTCTGTGCCATCGCGGATACCCCTAGGAGATTGCCTGAAGGAAAGCTTGTGCCTCTGCCCATCCCAGAACGACCCTGGACCCACATTGGAATAGACTTTATGACAGATCTTCCTTCCTCTCAAGGATTCACCTGTATACTCGTTGTGGTGGATAGATTCTCGAAATCCTGTAAGCTCATTCCTCTCAAAGGACTACCTACGGCCTTCGAAACGGCAGAGGCACTCTTTCACAACGTCTTCCATCACTTCGGTCTACCTGAAGACATCGTTTCTGACCGCGGACCACAGTTCATCTCCCGGGTCTGGACCGCATTCTTCCGCCTCCTAGGGGTATCCGTCAGCCTCTCGTCAGGATACCACCCTCAGACCAACGGCCAGACTGAGCGGAAAATCCAGGAAATCGGGAGGTTCCTGAGGGTCTACTGTCACCGTAACCAGGACTGCTGGAGCCAGTATCTGCCCTGGGCCGAATACGCCCAGAATTCCCTCCAGCAGTCCACCACAGGGCTCACCCCGTTCCAGTGTGTGTTAGGATACCAACCTCCCTTGTTTCCATGGTCGGGTGAGCCCTCGGAGATCCCAGCGGTAGATCACTGGTTCCGACAGAGCGAGAGGGTCTGGGACTCAGCTCACGTGCACCTCCAGCAGGCAGTCCGGAGGCACAAGGAGCAAGCTGACGCCCGCCGACGACCCACTCCTCAATATCAACCAGGACAACAAGTTTGGCTTTCCACTCGGGACATCCGCCTCCGGCTGCCTTGCCGTAAGCTGAGTCCCCGGTACATCGGACCATTCACCATCGAGAGGCAGCTGAATGAAGTGACCTACCGTCTCCAACTTCCAGCACAGTACCGCATCTCACCATCCTTCCATGTTTCACTTCTCAAACCCTTCACTGACCCTTTGTCTCCTCCTTCCACAGAGCCTGGTGATGATGCCGTAACTCCTCCTCCTGCCATCGATGAAGACACCAACATCTACCGGGTGAGAGCTATCCTTGACTTGCGGCGACGTGGGTCCCAACTGGAGTACCTAGTGGACTGGGAGAACTACGGCCCAGAGGAGCGATGCTGGGTCAACCGCCAGGATATCCTTGACCCCAGTCTACTTACCGAATTCCACCATGAACATCCCGACCGTCCCGCTCCCGAGGCCGTGGTAGACCCCGTCGCCGCCGTCGTTCCCAGCCGTCAGGAGCCGCCCGTGGAGGAGGGGTACTGTCACGGCTACACAATCTGCACCTTCTGACACGAACACTTACGCCACGCCCACTCGTTCACAATCACCGGAATACTGAACACCTGTGCATCATCACCAGAGCCACATAATAGCACGCCAGTCCCATTCACTCATTGTCTGGTCTTGCACCGATCCCTACACGTCACTCGACCTCGTCTTACCTGAACATTGTACCTACCTGTTGTCCTCATCGTCTTCGTCTCCAATCCTGAGTCCTTCGTCATCATCTGTGTCATCATCTTCGTCTGCCAAGGAAAGTTATCTATATTACACCAGTTGTCAGTTCTACGTTTCAAGATTCTCTACCTGTGTTATCACCTGTGTCTGAAACCTCTGTTAATAAACACTGTTGCACTTACCTCATCTGTGTCCTCGTCTGTGTCTGACAGATGTCTAATATTTAACAAGTGTACATAATGGAAATATGTCTTAAGGAAAACCTAAATATAACAATTTAGAAATGTCTAACACTTGATTATAAATTAGACATAATCAGATCTAGCAATCCTTAAAATAATTGTTTGTTATTTTTAACAACTTTTCAATAACAAAAAAAATCAATAGTTTTTTTAACCAGATGGTGTAGTTATGACCTCTACCAGCAGGGCTGTGCACATGCATAACAACAGGTCCCATGACTAATCCAACGTAAATGGGAGTTTTTTGCCAAACTCCATGAGTATAAATTATTAGCCTACAAGTGAATTCAACAGTGCTGAAGGATGATCACTTAAGGTCACTAAATACCACAAGTGCTGCTTTTGAGGCATTAGCAAGGTGTAGTTTGTTTGAGCAACTTGTATTCTTAGGAATGCATCTGTGAATTGATCTGGATAATTTTGAGATTATGTATGACAGTTAGTGTAAATAGGCCACATTATTACAAATCTCAACAACTGGTTTTAAGCAAATGTGGACAAACAATTGAAATTTAATTTAAAATCAAATTGAAATTATATAGTGATGTACGTCTAAATTTTACACTCAAAAAACTGTGCTTTGCATATTAATTAATGAAGTTATTTTATTAAATATGTTGTGGTGAAATTAATCTACAGTTGTTTATCGTTTATTGCTTTTTTCAGATTGTACCCTAACTAAAATGATCCTGAATATGGCAAGAAGAAAGTATTTAACAGATAAATGTTAAATGCCAACTTCCCATAAGTTCTGGCAAGACTTTCACTACTGTCACTGTTATTGATATAATTAACAGATTGTTTATGCTGGTTTGTATAGGCCATAAATAGTGAGAACTTTCACCATGTATCTAAATGAGTCTGTCTTCTCACTGGTCTTGACTTTGCACTCTTTGGAACTGCCTGAGACAAACATTTACCCTGCATTGATATTTGGAGTAGTAACATACCTGTTTATCTTACTCTGCAATCTAACAATTATTATTACAATTTGCTTGAACAGGAATCTTCACAAACCAATGTACATATTGTTGCTTAACCTGCCTATCAATGATGCAATGGGGGCTACAAGCCTTTTTCCTCAGCTGCTGTATAGTATATGGTCTCAGGACAGATCAATATCCTACTCTGCATGTTTGCTTCAAGGCTTTTTTGTACACCTGAATGGTGGAGCATCTTATCTTATTCTTACTGCTATGGCCTATGACAGATTTATCGCTATCTGCTGCCCGTTAAGATATGGAGCCATTATGACAACCAATAACTTGGTGAAAATCATAACTGGGTTGTGGCTTTTTAATTTTGCTGCTATAATTGTACTTTTCTGTCTTCTAATACCTTACAGGATTTGCCAGACACACATGACAGACCTTGTCTGCTATAAGACAGCATTAATGAAACTCTTATGCGATGGCACAGAGGTGAACAATATCTATGGGTTGTGTTGCATAATTTTTTACCACGGCCTTTCACTTTCTGTTGTGGCATTTACATACATTCATATACTAATCACATGTGTTTCTAATAAGCAATCTGATGCAAAGATTAAGGCACTTCAGACATGTGGTACTCATTTGGTCGTCTTTCTTTTCTTAGAGTTTAACACTCTTTTTCCTCTTCTTGCACATCGATCTGAGAGTGTTCCAGCTCACCTACGCAGAGTGTTTTCTATCTCCAATTTTATCTTTCCTCCTCTTGTGAATCCACTTGTCTATGGTTTTAAAACTAAAGAGATCAGACAGAAAATTCTCACCTGTTTCAAAAACAAAATAAGCAGTGTCTGAATTAAACGTCTCCTTGTGTGAAAATATTGTGATATCATGTGTAAATTTTCTGTGACAAAAGCTGACAGCTTATTATGTTGTTACCTATAATAATTCAAAAACATTTTGACAGACGCCCTTGAAGAAAGTCTTTTTTTACAGGGATATTTGCTTCAAAAATAGGATAAAGTGAGTAGTATTCAGCTGGTCACATGATGATACCATCAGGGGATGACCTGCCTTATGTAAGATAAAAGCTTTTTCTAGACTATACTGATATAACTGGAGTGCTCATGTGTGAGTACATAATTTTAAACATATTTGTATTTGTTAATTGTTGTAAATGTACATTTTATAGAGAAATGATCATATTTTTTTTCTTTTAGTAATGCTTTGTTTTCTACTATTGAAATCACTAACAGCAACTTGTAAACTATTCATTGCCACAGATGACTACCATAAGTTCACACACACATTAAAGGGTTAGTTCACCTAAAAATGAAAATTATGTCATTAATGACTCACCCTCATGTCGTTCCAAACCCGTAAGACTTCCGTTCATCTTATCTGATATATCTGATATGGGTTTCAGAACTAATTGTGGCAAAATGGCTCAATAGCGCCACCTAAAAAATTTCATTTAAGCGCCCTTTGCGCTATGTTTCAAGTACAAGTATGAAGTTCATGTAACAGCAAAATCTGAAAACTCGACAGAAAATGAGATATTTGAATTTTCTCTGCCAAATTTTTGCAGTTTTTGCCATTTCCAGACATTGTACTTTAATGAACTCCTCCTAGAGATTTAATCAGATCAACATCATATTTGGTCAATATAATGTAAAGGCCTTTGCAACGTTAAATTACAAAGATCTTTTGGTAACACTTTACTTGAAGGGGTGTGCATAAGACTGACATGACACCTTCATAATCTTGACATGACACGTGTCATGAATATGAAGGAGGTTTTATGCATGTTTATGACAACTGTCATTAAATGTCATTCGATCAATTATGTCATTTTTAATGCAAAGATGACATTGTTTGAGATGTCCGAGTTATGACAACTTGACATAAACCAATACATCATAACCTGTCAGTGTCTTTGTCATGACAACTTGACATTAGCAAAACATCATAACCTGTCATAAATATGACATAGCAGATTAATTATCAAACTTAAAAAAACTAATTAGCTTTGTGGGTTAACATTACATTACATTATTTTGGTAACACTTCAGTATACGGAACACATATATAAACGATTAACTATGACTTTTCCCTCAATAAACTCTTAATTTACTGCTTATTATAGTTAATTGTTAGGTTTAGGTATTGGGTAGGATTAAGAATGTAGAATAAGATCATGCAGAATAAGACATTAATATGTGCTTTATAAGTACTAATAAATAGCCAATATTTTAGCCATATGAATGCTAATAGTAATAAGCAACTAGTTAAAAGACCCTAAAATAAAGTGTTACCATTATTTTATAACAGTGTCATCTTTTTTACGAAATTTGAAATTGTCTATTATCTGACCTTCTGTTGGAGGAAACTTAAAAAAAACAAAAAAAAAAATTGAAATGAACATGAAATGAAAAATAGTCATGACACTGTTATAAAATTATTTGTCAGAGTATTGTCACTTAATGACATTTTAATGACAAGTTCAATTTGTACCACTGTACTTGAGCTCAAGATACATATTCATGACACTATTATAATGGCCTCATGACAGCCAATGTCAAAAACAACTACATGACAGTTTAATGTAATGTTAACCCATAACGCTAAATGATGTCAAGTTGTCATGACAAAGACACTGACAGGTTATGATGTGTTGGTTTAAGTCAAGTTGTCATAACTCGGACATCTCAAACAATGTCATCTTTGCATTAAAAATGACATAATTAAGCGAATGACACTTAATGACGGTTGTCATAAACATTCATAAAACCTCCTTCATATTCATGACACGTGTCATGTCATGATTATGAAGGTGTCATGTCAGTCTTATGCACACCCCTTCAAGTAAAGTGTTACCGATCTTTTTGCTGAAAGGCGTGTCTGTGTCTGACAAAATTAAATGTTTCGCCATGAAACAGGAAGTTTTTGTAACTTGGACATACAATGTCAAATCTGCCTTCACAACTTCACATGTTTTATTGAAGTCCTAGCCTGAACACATCTACATGCCAATATTCAGTTATAGTCATAGCACCACCTGCTGGCAACAGGAAATGGCATGCTTTACACTGTAATTCACTCCTTGAAACACATTTAAATATGTTATAAAGTACCAAACATGCTAGAAACATGTTATATCATGCAGTACTTGGCTATGTGCTAATGTATGCGATTAACGCCACGAAACAGGAAGTTGTTATAACTCGGGCATACAATGTCAAATCTGCCCTAAACTTCACATGTTTGAGAAGAGTCCTGCCCTGAACACATCTACACAATTCAGTTTTAGTAATAGCGCCACCCACTGGTAACAGGAAGTGTCATGTTTAACACTGTGATGCACTACTAGCAACATACTAAAATATGCAATGTACTAAACATGCTACTAACATTCTAAAACATGCTAGCAACACTTAGCTGAGAGCTAAAGCATGCTATTATCATCATGAAACAGGAAGTTGTTGTAACTCAAGCATACAATGTCCAATCTGCCTCAAATGTCACATTTGATAAGTGCCCTGGCCTGAAGACATCTACACACCAAAATTTAGTTACAATCATATCGCCACCAGCTGGTAGCAGGAAAACTTTATGGAGAATCTTTATGGAGAAATAATATTTCTGTTCATAGTAGTCAGAGTTAGGGTTCATAATAATTTATTTTCACAATTTGTTCATATTCATTCTCTTTATTTCATGACAAAGAAACTTTACTTTCATTCTCTCACCATGACTATTGTCTGTAATGTAATATTAACTGCAGGTCTAATGACGATTCTCTATGATTTGTGTGTGTGTGTGTGTGTGTGTGTGTGTGTGTGTGTGTGTGTGTGTTGTAATCTGTTGATGTTTGTTTGTATTTGCTAATTGTTGTTATTGTTGACTGAAGGGTGCCACAGATGCAAGAAGATTTTCCGAAAGGACAATATATAAACTAAACATAAAACTTGAGGAAATAAAACCAGAAGCACTTTGTGCCACAGTTCCTCAACAGACCAACCATACCGGCGTGATGAATACAATCCACAACTGGACACGACCACAACGCAGCCCTGAAGTATCAGCAGAGATCGAGTCAACTAGATCATCCATTGTGAAGGCCTCATCAACACGACAGCCAGTAGCACAGTTCCTCAACAAACCGTCCATAGCGGCATGATGAATACGATCCTCAACTGGATGGAACTGAAATAAATACTTTGATTGTTGCGATCCTATCAGACTTATGATAGAAACCTGATTCGTAACAAAGCACTGTTCACCAGAGGAGAACTGGCCCCCCGACTAAGCCTGGTTTCTCCCAAGGTTTTTTTCTCCATTTTAACACCTATTTGCCACTTGTTTGCCACCTGATGTCACCTGTTGGAGTTTGGGTTCCTTGCCGCTGTCGCCTTTGGCTTGCTTAGTTGGGGACACTTGATATTTGACTTGACATTTGATATTCAACAGTATTCTTGACATTTATTCAACAGTGCTTTGATCTGCCTGCATTGACACTATTCTTTAAGAGCTGCTGTGCAGCAAAAATTATGTACCAGTTATCAATGTAAAGCTGCTTTGACACAATCTGCATTGTAAAAAGCGTTATATAAATAAAGCTGACTTGACTTGACTTGACTTTGTTCATAAAGTAATAATATACAAATCCTCAAATCCAACATATATTCCACAATTATTTATTTATTTTTTACTTATTTATATTCACACACAAAAAAAGCCTAGTATAACAAGTATGCACACATAACAATAGTTATTTGGATATAATTTTAATGTCTTCACAACAATTACAAAGAAATTATTCACACTAAAAGATGATGTAATAAAATCATATTATTATCATATTAAATTATCTGACAATCCTTGTTAAACATTTCATTTTAACGAGAATGATCCATACAGTTAAACCTGTGTACATTAACATCCAGAACACCACATCAAGAAACTTTTTTAAAATCATTACATTCAATTATAATTATTATTTTCTGTTTTGAACAACAGATGCATTTTTACCTGGACCAATTTTGTTCCTTTTCAAAACCAAAAAGAAAGCTATTCTGATATCTTTAGTTTTCATTCCATATATGATTGGATTGACAACTGGAAGGACTGTGTAAATCATCAAACCAAAACTCCTCTGTGCACTGGAAGAAAAATAAGGGATCCGATATGATAATATAATAATGGTTGACATTATTTCAAAGAGAATAAATGTAGCAATCTGGGCCATACATGTATTTACAGCCTTTATTTTTGAATCAGAATGTGTTTGTTTTATACACGTGATGAGAATTTGCGTATAGGAGTACAGCTGGACAGAGACACTGATTATCTGCATAAATGCTGTTATAGATAAACCATAAATGTTGTTCACTGTAAAATCCCCTCCACATGAAAGCAAAAGCAAAGATGGGTTGTCGCAGTACACATTAGCAATGAAAGACTTACATTTCTCCATTCTAGATTGAAGGGAAAATAAAACAAGTACTAAGACAAGGTCCATGCTCCATGCCAGCGCAATGAGTCCACATATTCTGCCAGGAGTCATAATGGAATTGTATCTGAGTGGGTTGCATATTGCTATGTACCGGTCAATCGACATGGCTGCCAGTAGAAAAAGTATTGCACCTCCATACATATGTATCAAAAAAGCCTGAAGAACACATGTAGGGTAATACACATCATTTGTTTCTGTTATAATGTCCACAAGCACCCTGGGCAGAGCAGAAGTGATTCCAATTAAATCAGTTAGAGGGAGGCTGAACAGGATGTAGAACATCGGCTTGTGAAGGTTTCTTTGGGTGATTATCAGTCCAAGAATGGTTCCATTACAGAACACAGAGAACACATAGATCAGAGTTCCAAAGAAGAACACAGGATATATTGCTTTTGGATGGACATCAATTTTTGCAATTTTAAGGTTGAATGTGAAAGTAGAATATGAAAGGTTTACAGCCATTAAAAACCTTAATGAAAAAAAAAAAAGAATGATGTACATTTTTACCATTAAAATTTTTGCAAAATAGGACATGTAAAAATTAAAGATTTGTTCATCTTTAATTCATACTTACCAATTTATGTCACAATAATTGTATGACCTGAATACAAATTATGCCTTATGCATACTGTAAGCTATGGTACAGCATAGATTTATATTCACAGAAAAGCATCATGGGACTTGAATTCAAAGTTCAGTTGATGGTCTTCGGGAACGTGATGGGATTTGAAGCCGGATGATGTAATGTCTGTGTCTAAAATAGAACTGAGATATGCACTGCATTTCAACCCTGTTTCAGCTGGATTTGCCATCTTAGAACAGTGAAAAATCTTTTTCCCTTTTTTATTCTTTCAATGGTCATTAAACCATAAAACATAGTTTTTGAGATGTTAACAGATTAGTGTTGAAAACAACATTATTGAAAACTATGATACCACATGGTATTTTGAACACTAAAGGGTGGAATAAACTACAAAACTTTTGCCCAGATTTTTTGAGTCAACACTAGTTGCTGAAAGTCAGAGCAAGTAAGAAATTTTTTTGTTTCAGAGCAGACTATACCTACAATTCCATCCAGTCAGGAGATGATTGTTCATGGTTGCGTTTAATTTAAAATCGAATTGAAATTATATAGTGATGTACATCTGAAATTTACACCAAAAAACTGTGCTTTGCATATTCATTAATGAAGTTATTTTATTAAATATGTTGTGGCGAAATTAACCTACATTTGTTTATCATTCATTGCTTTTTTCAGGTTGTACCCTAAGTAAAATTATCCTGAATATCGCAAGATGAAAGTATGAAACAGATAAATGTTAAATGCCAACTTCCCATAAGTTCTGGCAAGACTTTCACTACTGTCACTGTTATTGACATAATTAACAGCTTGTTTATGCTGGTTTGTATAGGCCATAAATAGTGAGAACTTTCACCATGTATCTAAATGAGTCTGTCGTCTCACTGGTCTTGACTTTGCACTCTTTGGAACTGCCTGAGACAAACATTTACCCTGCATTGATATTTGGAATAGTAACATACCTGTTTATCTTATTCTGCAATTGTTACATACAGAAGGGGATGGAGACACACTTATAGTTAAGATTGAGTTTATTGAATAACCAGAGATGGCGGGCAGAGTGCAGGTGGCAGGCGTCTACCTCGACAACGAAAGGGAGATCTGGATCAGGGTGAGCCAGGAGGGGAGCGGTTGTAAACGCTGTCTTGTCAGCTTGCGTGGCAGCTGGAGTCCAGGACAGAGACTTGGGCTTATTCCTGAGGACACTTGTAAGCGGACTGGTGATGGAGCTGTAACCTTGGATGAATCTGCGGTAGAAGTTTGCAAAACCCAGGAACCTTTGTAACTCTTTCACGGATGTGGGAATGGGCCAGTCTTTGACAGCAGTTACCTTCCTCTCGTCCATTTGGACACCACTGCGATCGATGTTATATCCCAAAAACTGCACTGAGGGCTGATGGAAGGTACACTTCTCGGCTTTGAGAAACAGATGATAGTCCCTCAGGCGTTGGAAGACCTCCGCAATGTGTTGGCGATGGTCGGCCATGCTCCGGGAGTAGATCAAGATGTCATCTATGTAGACCAGAACTGACTTGTGCAGGAACTGCAGGAGCACCTCATGCATAAAGTCTTGGAATATGGAGGGGGCGTTGACAAGTCCATACGGTATGACAAGATATTCATCGTGGCCAGTAGGGGTCACGAAAGCTGTCTTCCACTCGTCCCCCTCACGTATTCTGATGAGGTTATAAGTGCTGCGGAGGTCGAACTTGATATTTTCCCTCTGGGCACTGGCTCACCGTGGATGAGGTCAATTGCGCAGTCCCATGGCCGATGAGGAGGCAGCCTGGAGGCTTCTTTTGGACAGAAGACATCTCTGAAGTGGGAGTAACAGGCAGGGGTGTCCGTTGAATGCTTCTTGAGTGGACTTTCCACAGAAGTAGCATAGACTTGAATTTCTTCGGAACTTGGAAGACTTGGAACAGGAAGCTCAGGAAAACAGTCATTAAAACATTGGCTACCCCACTTCAGGATCTCTCCTGTCCTCCAGGAGATGATGGGGATGTGCTGCTCAAGCCAGGGGCGCCCTAAAATCACATCAGCTGTTGACTCCTCCAGAACCAGCAGATGGATCTCCTCCGTGTGGAGAATACTGACTTGGAGGTGAAGAGGGTCCACACATAACTTGACGGAGAGGTTTTCCAGTTACCGAGTGGATTTGGTATATATTCGGCATGGCGGTGGTCTTAAGTTGAAGCTGGCGACAGAGGGCTCCGGAGATGAAGTTTCCAGCTGACCCAGAATCGAGGAGCGCATTGACTGGAAGACAGAAGTCGGCAGCAGTAAGGTTTACAACAATAGTGAGTGGTTTCATCTTATTCAACGTAGGCATGATAACACTCACCATAGGTCGCACTGGATGAGTGGGGCATTCAGAGATGTAATGCCCAGCATGGCTACAATATAGACAGAGATTCTGGGTCAGCCTCCTCTGTCACTCAGTAGACGAAAGACGTGAGTTTTCTATTTGCATGGGTTCGCTGGCTGGTTCTGGATGGCTGACGGATTCTGGCTGGCGGAGGATAGATTGAAACAATGGCTGGCCCTGGTGCTCTTCGAGATACAGCTGCATACGAGTGGTGAATCTGATAGATAACTGGTTGAACAGGGTTTTTCTGTGTCCAAAGCGGTTCAGCCCAGCGAAGACCTTTTCCGTCAAGTTGAGAGATTATAAAGGCCACCTTAGTACTGCCATCGGGATACAAGTGCTGTTGCATCTCCAGGACCAGCGAACAGTGCAGGAGGAATCCGTTGCAGCCAAGCCAGTGAAGGTGGCCGGTTTGGCCATGGGACTGGCTACCGCAGATGGTGAAGGAGATGCAGCAGTGAATGCGGAAGTGGTCGCTGGAGGTGCTGGCGTGGAAGTGCTGGAGAGCATGCGGCGCAGTGTATCAACAAGGTCTTGAAATGGATCCGGATTGCTCATCTTGGCTGTTCTGACAGTGTTGGTCCGGTCTTCTGTTACATACAGAAGGGGACGGAGACACAGGTACAGTTAAGACTGACTTTATTAAACAACCAGAGATGGCGGGCAGAGTGCAGGTGAGTGAAAGCAGGTTAAGTTCGTGACTGAAGATGATACTGGATCTGATACTTGTTTTTATCTTTCCCAGGGATCGTGGATGCAGGCAGATGTGGAGCAGACGAGACACAATGACACTCACAGGAGACAAGGAGACACTAGGAATCACGGAGAATGCTGGAGACAGGTAAGTAGTAGTTAGCAGAGTCCTTGAGGTAAGCATAACAGGTAGGCATGCGTTAACGAGACCAGACAGTGACTGAATGCTCTGGAGTGTCTTTTATGCTGCTGTGATGACTGGTGCTGATGAGTGTCAGGTGTAGCTTGTTAATTCTCAGGAGAGGGAGTGCGTTGTGATTGGGTGAGTGTAGAGCCTGGCGTGTCTGTGACAGCAATCTAACAATTATTATTACAATTTGCTTGAACAGGAATCTTCACAAACCAATGTACATATTGTTGCTTAACCTGCCTATCAATGATGCAATGGGGGCTACAAGTCTTTTTCCTCAGCTGCTGTATAGTATATGGTCTCAGGACAGATCTGTATCCTGCTCTGCATGTTTGCTTCAAGGCTTTTTTTGTACACCTGAATGGTGGAGCATCTTATCTTATTCTTACTGCTATGGCCTATGACAGATTTATCGCTATCTGCTATCCGTTAAGATATGGAGCCATTATGACAACCAATAACTTGATGAAAATCTTAACTGGGTTGTGGCTTTTTAATTTTTCTGCTATAATTGTAGTTCCCTTTCATGGGAACTCCCGCTGCGTCAAAGCGCAGGGGGAACGCCTCTGCATGATTGCGTCGTGAAGCACATGTGTAAACTGTTCAATAGCGTGATGGAACGTCATAGGTAGGTGACGTCACTGACCAGGAAACTATAAAGCATACCCAAAAACAGAGAACGCCAGCTTCTGTTCAGCAAGCGCTCTGTGTATCTGTCTGTCATATTTATTGTTGTCTGTCCCGATATATATATATATATATTATATCAGAAAGTGAAAATATGACTGAAATGGCGAATAAGCAATTCAGACCGTGTGCTTCTCCCTGCCCTCGCTTTATTTTCAGTGGGGATTCACACGAGCTCTGTGTTATGTGCTTGGGAGTGGAGCATGCCCAGGCAGCCCTCGAGGGGGTTGCTTGCAAGTATTGCGACAAGCTGAATGTTAGAACGCTCCGCTCCTGCCGGGCGCTCTTTGAGGAGGGAGCTTCGGCTCGCGTACCTCATGGTTCGGGTCCCGCTGCTGCCGAGGCAGAGTGGCTGCTCAGATGATGGAGTTCGCAGATGGATCTGGTGGAGGGGTTAGAGATGGGCGCCGCCCTTTCTCTGCCCTCACCTGCCAGGACCAGTGCCTTTTCTCTGGTGGAAGCATGCACTGCGGTTTCTTCCCCCAGGGCTGAGGCACCGGTACTTCAGATGTCTGACTCCGAGGAGCTAGACATTCTGTGTATCGATCATGAGGAATCGCCACCTCAGACACATGCATATGAGGAGCTTATGGAGGTTATAACTCGTGCTGTTGCTAAACGAAATATTTCATGGCCAGCCGAGAAACAAAAGGAAAGATCCAAGAGCTTCTTAGATGAAAGATTTTTACCATCTAGGTCTCAACCTCCATGTCGGGGATTGCCATTTTTTCCTGACCTCCACACTGAGGTGTCGAGGTTGTGGAATAAACCTGCATCTTATCATGTGTTTAGTCCTGTTACGTCTAACTACAGTAATATTTTAGGACTTAAACATCATGGCTATGCAGCGATGCCCAAAGTTGAAGAGACGCTTGCGAGCTATCTCTCTCCTGAGGCAGCATTGTCGCTTAAATCCCCAACATTGCCCGCCAAGCCACTAAAGACAACTTCAGCACTGGTGGGCAAGGCTTACTCAGCAACGGGTCAAGCCGCAGCATGCCTACACACTATGTCAATCATGCAGGTTTATCAGGCTGACTTGCTAAAGGAGATTGATGAGGGTGGGGAATTTTCATCCGACGCACTTCGCGAACTGCGTCAGGCCACAGACCTGTCTCTCAGGGCTACAAAGGAGACGGCCAAATCAGTAGGCCGGTCTATGGCAGCCCTAGTGGCCACTGAGAGGCAACTATGGTTAAATTAGTCTGGTATTAAGGAAAAAGACAAAAGTTTCCTCCTGAATGCCCCACTTTCGCCTTCTGGCCTGTTCGGCGATGCTGTCACCACTGTTGTCGATAGGTTTCAGGAGGCAAAGAAGCAAGCGGCGGCATTTCAGAAAATTCTCCCCCGCTGCTCTCAACCTCCTGAGGCTGCTGGGCGAGAGCAGCCTCAGACGAGTACCAGCTCCTCACACAGAGCTCAGCAAAAGATCAGCGTCGCCTCTCGGGCTCCCCCACAAAAGCAAGGTGGTTGGGGGTCTGGGTGGCGGTCGCAGCCGAAGGCTCCAGAGAGGAAGGCAGATCTGAGGACTGTCATCATCCCTCTGAAGTTTTCGGCGAAGAAGCCCCTGACGCCAGTGGCGAAGCGGAGTTCACCTCATTATACAGTACCCGTTTCTCCTCAGTGCCCTCAGGAGGGCGCTCTGCTAACCCTGCCACCTCGTGTGCTTCAGGGCGTCTTCAGCGATCCTCCGAGGAGGATCATGGAGCATTCAGTTCAGTCGCTTCCTGCCGGTTCGCCGTTTCAGGGCACTGGACTGATCGCACAAACAACACCAGAGGCCAGTCCTGAGAGACTGGGTCCCTTAGTACAAACCCGATTCCAAAAAAGTTGGGACAATGTACAAATTGTGAATAAAAAACAGAATGCAATGATGTGGAAGTTTCAAATTTCAATATTTTATTCAGAATACAACATAGATGACATATCAAATGTTTAAACTGAGAAAATGTATCATTTTAAGGGAAAAATAAGTTGATTTTAAATTTCATGGCATCAACACATCTCAAAAAAGTTGGGACAAGGCCATGTTTACCACTGTGTGGCATCCCCTCTTCTTTTTATAACAGTCTGCAAACGTCTGGGGACTGAGGAGACAAGTTGCTCAAGTTTAGGAATAGGAATGTTGTCCCATTCTTGTCTAATACAGGCTTCTAGTTGCTCAACTGTCTTAGGTCTTCTTTGTCGCATCTTCCTCTTTATGATGCGCCAAAGGTTTTCTATGGGTGAAAGATCTGGACTGCAGGCTGGCCATTTCAGTACCCGGATCCTTCTTCTGCGCAGCCATGATGTTGTAATTGATGCAGTATGTGGTCTGGCATTGTCATGTTGAAAAATGCAAGGTCTTCCCTGAAAGAGACGATGTCTGGATGGGAGTGTATGATGTTCTAGAACTTGGATATACCTTTCAGCATTGATGGTGCCTTTCCAGATGTGTAAGCTGCCCATGCCACACGCACTCATGCAACCCCATACCATCAGAGATGCAGGCTTCTGAACTGAGCGCTGATAACTACTTAGGTTGTCCTTGTCCTCTTTAGTCCGGATGACATGGCGTCCCAGTTTTCCAAAAAGAACTTCAAATTTTGATTCATCTTGTAGGGCATTGCTCGACAGAACCTACCAATGACTTTATCAATGAACAACATGATTGAACAAAGCTTCATTTTGGTCCAAAAGATCCATTTCCTGACAGGAAACGCCTAGCCTTAACCGGAGTGATGACGTGACTTCTTTTAACAAAGGACTCTGTCTAAAGGACTTCTTAGCTCATCAGCAATAAACTAATCAGAACCCATCACGTGGATTTGATCACATTAAATCTATTGATTCTCTCACAAAACCCTCTTGTATTATCGGACGGAACAGGAAAATACCCATCAACGGATTTAAAGACGAATCTGTCCTATCAATACCTCCCTTGTGTTGACCGTCCATCGTGACCCGGTCACTCGTGACTCCGGTCAAAGTTTAAACTATGCTTAAGGACTCAATCTTGAATCTCAAAAGGGACAATTGTCGATTACTTAAAGTATTAACTATATACAGAATAATACATGCCATGATGTAATTACTAACATGTCTATTCAATGTATTCAATATGTGGGTTTTCTTCAAATGCATTATTGTAATCATTGTTTTAATTAGGTCAGTCTAGTAATATGTGTGTAAGAAGTGTGCCATGTTTGAGTTCTAAATGCAGAATTTATAATTCTCTGTAATTCTGTGTGAATTAAACATTGAAATTCAGTATCAGGAAAATATTAAGAAACTTTATATTGTTGTTAATAAAACAGGAGAATGTTCTGCAGATATCACGCAATGTGATCAATAGACAATAGACGAGGCGTGTCTAATCTCCGTAGCAACGTCTCATTGGAGGATCGCTCCCTTAAAACTATGCTGTCCGAACAAGCTAATGTCAGAAGCTGGAAGTCAGAAATCAGAAGTCAGGAAATCAGTCAAAGGTCGGCCAGAAGCCGGACTGAAGCACAGTCGTTGAAGCCTGTTAGCCGAAGCACCGCTACTTTGACCACGGCGGAAAAGTCGCATGGGTCATTGATAACTGATTGACCGGGGCTGATTTTCCATCGAACACCCGACTTCAACCACGAGCTGCGCCGCTGATCATTCGACAGCCGTCACATCCAGACTCCGCAACCCTCTGTGAAATATCTGACCAAAGTCTCCCAAGAAGAGAGCCGCTCAAGCCAGGCGCTCAGAACAGGGCACCACACCAGCCAGCAGCATCCTTCAAAGCTTCCGCGCAACCCACAGGGCTTTCCCGAGAAGACGTCACCTGAAAGACAGCCAATCCAGAACGGGATTCCGCTGTACACGAGTCACGGAACAACCCGATTACCTCAGCTGTCACAGCAAACGCAGGTACAAGCAAACTTCTCTCTCTCTTGCTGGAAACTGGTGAAACTCCTTTAAACCTAAAGAATCAAGCCAAAGCTCTGCTTTTGTGATTTCCCTCAGGTTATGAGTTAAGTTAGCACTGAACTTGGGACTTTTCATAACTCATCAACTCCGCGAATGTGTGTGCATGTATGTATGTGTGTGTGTGTGTGTGTTTAGCCTTAGTTTCCTGTAATCATTAGAAGTAGTCAATAAATCTTGTTTTGATTTTCACATATACGAGTTTCTTGTGCTGTGTATCAAATTACTGTCTTAAACTCAAAGATCAAGTTACCTCTTGCTTATAATATAATAATTACAATAATAACAATAATCATAATAAAATATTGTTGGCCGCAGAATAATATTTTATCCAGAATTGGTAAAATACTCTAACCTCAATTTTCGCTGGACGAATAATTGATGAAGTGTTAAATATTAATTCTGAATCATTTACGGTGAATCAGTTACAGTTGATTCAATTCTTATTCCCTGTAACAATTAAATTGAGCTAATAAATAGGCTAAGTCCTTACAGTCTGACCACAAAACAGTTTTCCACTTTGCCACAGTCCATTTTAAATGAGCCTTGGCCCAGAGAAAATGCCTGGATCATGTTTAGATATGGCTTCTTTTTTGACCTATAGAGTTTTAGCCGGCAACGGCGAATGGCACAGTGGATTGTGTTCACCGACAATGTTTTCTGGAAGTATTCCTGAGCCCATGTTGTGATTTCCATTACAGTAGCATTCCTGTATGTGATGCAGTGCCGTCTAAGAGCCCGAAGATCACGGGCATCCAGTATGGTTTTCCGGCCTTGACCCTTACGCACAGAGATTGTTCCAGATTCTCTGAAGATGATGATAACTTCAAACTCTTTGCAATTTTTCTCTGAGAAACTCCTTTCTGATATTGCTCCACTATTTTTCGCCGCAGCATTGGGGGAATTGGTGATCCTCTGCACATCTTAACTTCTGAGAGACACTGCCACTCTGAGAGGCTCTTTTTATATCCAGTCATGTTGCCAATTGACCTAATAAGTTGCAAATTGGTCGTCCAGCTGTTCCTTATATATACATTTAACTTTTCCGGCCTCTTATTGCTACCTGTCCCAACTTTTTTGGAATGTGTAGCTCTCATGAACTCCAAAATGAGCCAATATTTGGCATGACATTTCAAAATGTCTCTTTCAACATTTGATATGTTCTCTATATTCTATTGTGAATAAAATAAGTGAAGTGAAGTGAAGTGAAGTGGCCAAGTAGGGTGACCCATACTCGGAATTTGTGCTCTGCATTTAACCCATCCAAGTGCACACACACAGCAGTGAACACACACACACCGTGAACACACACCCGGAGCAGTGGCCAGCCATTGCTGCGGCGCCCGGGGAGCAGCTGGGGGTACGGTGCCTTGCTCAAGGGTCTCACCTCAGTCGTGGTATTGAAGGTGGGGAGAGCGCTGGATATTCACTCCCATCACCAACAATCCCTGCCGGACCTGAGACTCAAACCCATGACCTTTGGGTTACAAGTCCGACTCTCTATCGATTAGGCCATGACTGCCCCCATAAATAAATAAGTTTATGAGATTTGTAAATTATTGCATTCCTTTTTTATTCACAATTTGTACAGTGTCCCAACTTTTTTGGAATCGGGTTTGCAGAATGGAAACGTCTGCCCAACATATCTCAATGGGTGCTGCGCATGGTAGAAGTGTGTTACAGAATACAGTTCAGGCTGAGGCCGCCCAGCTTCATTGGGGTGCTATTTACAGTAGTCAACCCAGAGCAGTCTCTGGTTATGGAACAAGAAGTTATGACTCTCTTGCGAAAAGGGGCTATAGAACGGGTGTCTCCGCCCAGCAGGCAGTCAGGGTTTTACAGCCGATACTTCATAGTTCCAAAGAAGGATGGAGGACTGCATCCTATTTTAGATCTGTATTAAATTTAGATTTGTATTAAAGAAGTAAAACATTGAATGACTAGTAATTTTCTTCTATTAAATTCAGATAAGACTGAAGTATTACTTATTGGGCCAAAAACCTGTACACAGAATCTCTCAGACTACAATCTGCATTTAGAAGGATGTACTGTTACTCCATCCTCGACAGTTTAAGACCTGGGTGTTATATTAGACAGCAACTTGTCCTTTGAAAATCATATTTCATATGTTACAAAAACAGCCTTCTTCCACCTCAGAAACTTTGCTAAGATACGGAATATGTTATCTATTTCTGATGCAGAAAACTTAGTTCATGCTTTCATGACGTCTCGACTAGATTACTGTAATGCATTATTAGCTGGTAGTCCTGCTTCCTCAATAAATAAGCTACAATTAGTACAAAATGCAGCTGCTAGAGTTCTTACCAGGTCAAGAAAATATGATCATATAACACCAATTTTATCATCTCTACACTGGTTACCCATTAAGCTCTGTATCGATTATAAAGTATTGCTAATGACCTATAAGGCTCTAAATGGTTTAGCTCCTGTGTACTTAACTGATCTTCTATCGCCCTACAATCCTTCACGCTCTTTAAGATCACAAAATTCTGGACTTCTGGTTGTACCTAGGATAGCTAAGTCCACTAAAGGAGGGAGAGCGTTTGCACATTTGGCTCCAAAACTCTGGAATAGCCTTCCTGATAATGTTCGGGGCTCAGACTCACTCACCCAGTTTAAATCTAGATTAACCCTCTGGAGTCTGAGGCTGATTTTGGGCCCTGGAGAAGTTTTGACATGCCCTGACATTTGTGCTTTTTTCAGTTGGTTATAAAAATATTAATGACAAAAGTCTCATTACACTGTATTCAGCACAAACTAGGCTACCATAATATGTGAGCAACAAGTATGTACATGTTAGTATTTTTTGAGAGTATTACGTATATGCGTAGTTTTTGAAAAAACAAAAAACAAAAGTAACTGAAACAATGCCTCAAAATGCATACTAAATGTTTTTTCACAAGACTTTTGAGAATTGTATATTTTATTGTAGAATTTTTGCTTCAAAATGATGTGGAAATGATCCTCCCTACTCTGACACATAAAACATTGTATTGATTTTAAATTTCTAAGACACTTTTTGTTTAGGTAGGCCATATGCGAAGAGGTGTGACTCTTCATGAATAATGAAGTGATTTACACCTGGGGAGATTAAGACCCTGCCCCTAATGAGCCGCATAATGAGCCATTCACTCAGGAATGTGACTGAGTGAACTAAGAAAATGCAAAGACAAGACATATCATTGTTTTTTTCTTTTTTATTTAAAATAAAGTTAACAATATAATTTAAATATAAACAAGGGTTAAAGGCACATTTTGTGTATACAGGCAAATAAAGGTAAGGTTTATAAAAAAGCCCACTCTTACACCCTATACATGACATGCTTGATCACACACAGATAATCTTGCCCAATGGTCAGTGGGAGGTGGTGAACAGAGAATCTGAACAGTCACACATCTGTGTGCCATTTTTGAAAACAGTTCCTTTTCAACTGAAGACACAAGTAAACGTCACATGCCTGGCATTTCCAAGGTGTGTCTTGCCTTTTACCAAGCTGTACTTTGCAAAGCATGCAGTTCCGATGACCAGCGGTGGCATTATTCCTTGCATCTGATGTCAGCTCTGCTGCTGGAACCGGTACATGGTCACTTTTGGTCCGTTTTGGAGCTGCTTTCTGTGACGACATACCAAAGAGCTCTGCAATCAGCTGTTCTATGAACTCTTTATGGGTCATGTTACCGTAAAGGTCTTTGTGTATGATGAAAGCGTTTGTGGCAGCAATGTCCAGGAAGTGTAGAAAGATCTTTCTGTACCACTTCATTGTTTTGTGCTGTGTTGTGTAGTACTGTATCAGCTGATCAGACAGGTCGACACCCCCCATGTGTTGGTTGTATGCAGTCACAGGTGCAGGACATGGAATTGTCTTTGTCCTCCATGTTCCTTGTGATTTCACCCTCCTCTGCACAGTGTCTCCACTATAAGCAGCATGTATGGTAGAACAGACAGATACCTCTCGTGTGTCCATCCACTTGACAAATACAAGAGCTCCATCCCGAATCCACCTGATGGATCCTCTGGCAGATTTCTTGGAGAGTGAATTAGCTGCATTACGAGGGCAGTCCTTCCTGTTGTCTCTGTATGTCCCACAGCCACCAAACTTCATGGCAAACAAGTCTCTCAGGAGCTTAGGACTTGTGTAGAAATTGTCCATGTACAGATGGTACCCAGAGCCTAAAACTTTACAGTCCAGAAGAGATGTCACCGCATCATATGATAGTCCATGGCCTGTGGGAAAGTTGTTCTTTCCTGTGTACACAGAAAAGTCCACAGTGTATCCATTTGATGAATCAGCAAGGACAAACAACTTGAAGCCCCACTTGGTTGGCTTGGCTTTCATGTATTGTCTCATTCCAGTGTTTGCTTTACATGCCACCATTCTTTCATCCACAGCCAAGTTCTGTTTAGGATGGTAGATTGCTTTACAAGCAAGGCGGATTGTGTCCATGAGAGGTTTGACCCTGAAAAGACTGTCATGATCAGCTGTTCCCCTCTTTCTGTCATTCTCCTTGTCTTCATCTGGGTGACTCATGTGCACGTTCCATGAAATGGTACGGTATCTGTCTCTTGACATGATTGTAGCAGGAAAAGGCACAGAGAAAAGACTGTCCTGTCGCCAGTAGTCACTGATGGAGCTCATCTTCACCATAGCCATGTAAAACAGCAGCCCAATGTAGCGGTACATCTCACCGATGCTGATATCTGTCCATTTATATCTACATCCCTTTGAAACTGCCCTGGCAGCCTGAGCATTGGTGTTCTGGCATAGAGTTGAAACTGCATCCTCAGAAAAAAACATTTTGAAGAGACTCTTAGGAGTGTGTTCATCAGCAGGACGCAGCTGTGGTCCAGGTTCCCGTGCAGGTAGGAATCTCAGAGTCTGTGGAACCATGTCAGTGTCATTATCTGTTTTCCATGACAGAGCTGAATGCCTGTTGCTTGTCTGAATGTTTGTCTTGGCCTTTTTTGCAAGGGGTTTTGGAGCACTCTCATTAGGGCTATAGCTGGAGAAAAAAAAAACAGTGAGATGGTTATTACACAAGGAGCTATACTATTTGCATCATCAATAACTAATACTAATATAATGTTTATTATTGTATATATTAACATTACCAAGCACTAATGCTAATATATTGTGCACGCATAAGAAAGAAAGCCATACAGACACATATATACATACACTACCGTTCAAAAGTTTGGGATCACTAAGATTTTTAATGTTTTTAAAATAAGTTTCGTCTGCTCACCAAGGCTACATTTATTTAATTAAAAATACAGTAAAAACAGGAATATTGTGAAATATTATTCCAATTTAAAATAACTGTGTACTATTTAAATATATTTCACAAAGTCATTTATTCTTGTGATGTCAAAGCTGAATATTCACCATCATTACTCCAGTCTTCAGTGTCACATGATCCTTCAGAAATCATTCTAATATGATGATTTGCAGCTCAAGAAACATTTCTGAACAATTGTAAACAATAAATGTCTCTTGAGTAGCAAATCCTCATATTAGAATGATTTCTGAAGGATCATGTGACACTGTAGACTAAATAGTACACAGTTATTTTAAATTGGAATAATATTTCACAATATTACTGTTTTTACTGTATTTTTAATTGAATAAATGTAGCCTTGGTGAGCAGACGAAACTTATTTTAAAAACATGAAAAATCATACCGATTTCAAACTATTGAACGGTAGTGTACATAGGCCTACCATATAGTGGGTGAACATGTACTTACTCTTTCTCATTTCCGCCTGTGTTGCTGGGTGCCCTCTTAGTGGGAATTGCAGGTGAATGTGAGAGTGATGGATCCACATTCCTAAAAAAAACAAATTGTAAAAAAAAAAAAAAACTGTTATTATTAGCATATAAGATACTACTCTCATACCATTACCTATGCATAACGGACAGGAAAGTAACAGGTATACAAGCATGCTGTATATGTCTGTCAACTGGCCATTACCGGACAAAGTGTGCGAATGTGTAAACGTTACAGTCTGCTATATCAGTTTGCACATATAGTGGGTAAACGTGTACTTACTCTTTCTCATTATCGCCTGTGTTGCTGCGTGCCCTCTTAGTGAGAATTGCAGGTGAATGCGAGAGTGATGGATCCACATTCCTAAAACAAAACAAAAAAACTGTTATTATTAGCATATAAGATACTACTCTCATACCATTAGCTATGCATAACTGACAGGAAATTAACAGGTATACAATCATGCTGTATATGTCTGTCAATTGGCCATTACCGGACAAAGTGTGCGAATGTGTAAACGTTACAGTCTGCTATATCAGTTAGCACATTTAGTGAATAGCAGCACGTTCGCGCATTTCACAACCAAGCATATTTTAGCACATTCACGTCTATCATAATATGCTATTCAACTGCATGCAGTTAACGTTAATCGATCTAAGGCGTGTATCCAACGTATCTATGCATATTAATAACAAGTCGAATATCAACAGAAAAGCATTCTATTTATAAGCATTTTTATGAGATAAAGTTATATAGATAGATGTAAATATAAGGCAAATATATATGTACGCTTATATAAAAAACACGTCAAGTAATTTAAGTATATCAACAGAAAAGCATTCTATTTATAAGCATTTTTATGAGATAAAGTTATATAGAGTTATATAGATAGGCCTAGATGTAAATATAAGGCAAATATATATGTACGCTTATATAGAAAAAACACGTCAAATAATTTAAGTAAAACTAAATCACTTACTCATTAGAAACTGTATCTTCAGCTGGATCAAGTCGCTCTTCAAAATACAGACGTTCATCGTCAGAGTCGTGTTCTTCTTCCGAGGAAAAAGTGAACTCTTCCTCACTGTCCAGGACCATCTGAAGAGCCTGCTCACCTGAGTAGCGTGCCATCTTCCAAACGCGCAGGAAAGCGAATGAATCTGATGAAACTTGATGCTTTTTAAGACACTGTTAGGGGCGTTTACAGTTTGCATAGATCGCCTCAGCACATTATCTTATGAATAGAGCGCTCTGCGCGTGGGCGGGCACACATTAAAGATAATTAGGTAAGACAGGAGAAACAGTACCTCTCTTTACTTTTATACTGATTACATAAAGGGAGAATATTTTTTTTAGAATTTATTTGTTTCGTTTAAAAGTAGACACTTAAAGCTTTGCAAAGACATATCTCTCATGTCCATGTAGCATGTATAAGCCATCTATTTTAGTTATTTTTAGTGACCTTTTAGAATAATGTTTGCAGAGACGGAGATGGCAGGACAGCACACCCTGTATATTTTATTTATTTTTAAAAAGCACAAAGTTTTATTTTGATTGTGAGTGTACACAAATAAAAGAAGACATTCTGTAGTTTCAATTGATGTATTACTTATGTCTCTATGATAAAAAATGACGGAGTATTTTAAGTCTGTTTTGCTGCAATGTGAAAAAAGGCGCAGGCGCGTTTTTAGACCTCAGAGTGTTAAAGACGCATCTCTTTAGCCAAGCATTCACATAATGCATCGCATGTCAGATCAATTGCATGTGACTATCTTTGCTTAATGTTATGAACAGCAGCTACGCTAATTATTCTCCATTTGCTTTTCTGTTGACTAGAGAGGACTTCAGCTTCAGTTTGGATCCAGCCTCTTAAGAAGACCTCAGATGACCAACACTTATGAAGAGACGGCACCAACTCCTGTGAGGACTTCAGAAGACGCAATCATCTGGATCAACATGCACATTACACAATTTCTGTATCCTAATTATTGTTAATGTAATTCATTTTTCAGGAACTCATTGCTTCTATGTTCAGTTAAACTGCTAACAGTGATTGTAAATTAATTGCCTAAGTTATTACATTATTTGCTAACTGCATTCTTTAAATTGTAATGTTGACATGCATTCTCTGTAAAGCTGCTTTGAAATTATATGTATCGCGAAAAGCGCTATACAAATAAATGTGAATTGAATCTGCGTGTTCTGAATCGCACAGTGCAGAAACTAAAGTTCAAAATGCTTACACTCAAACAGATTGTTTCGCAAATCCAGTCCGAGAATTGGTTTGTGACAATCGATCTGAAGGACGCTTACTTCCATGTGTCTATCCATCCTCAACACAGGAAGTTCCTGAGGTTCGCTTTCAGGGGCGAAGCGTACCAGTACCAGGTTCTTCCGTTCGGCCTAGGGTTATCTCCCTGCACCTTCACGAAGTGTGTGGATGCAGCGCTGGCTCCTCTAAGACTCCAGGGCATTCGCATACTAAATTATATCGATGATTGGTTGATCCTTGCTCGATCAGAGAGCATGGCGGCTCTACATCGAGATGTAGTTCTCACTCATATGAGAAGGTTGGGGTTCAGGGTCAACGCCAAAAAGAGTGTGCTCGTTCCTTCTCAGACGACCACTTATCTAGGTGTGTATGCATTTCCCCCGATCGCTCTGCTCCCAGAAGTTCTGGAGAGGGTTCGCCGAGTTGGGGTTCGGCTGCTGCTTATAGCCCCATTCTGGCCAACCAGAATTTGGTTTTCGGACCTAGTGTCTCTACTAGACGGTCCTCTTATGGAAATCCCTGTCAGACGAGACCTCCTGTCTCAGGCAGGAGGCACAATATTTCACCCTCATCCAGAGTTATGGAACCTGTGGGGGGCTCACCTCATAGATTCAGGTGTCTCCACCTAGGTGGTTGAGACCATCCTCTAGTCCAGAGCTCCTTCCACAAGAAGATTGTATACCATTAAGTGGAGAATTTTTTCTTCTTGGTGTGAAGAAAATAATTTGGACCCAGCTAGTTGTGCTGTGGGTTCTATTCTTGAGTTCTTGCAAGAACGTTTCTCCGCTGGATTATCCCCATCTACTTTGAAAGTTTATGTAGCAGCTATCTCTGCTTATCATCTACCCTTTGAGGGTACTACAGTGGGGAGAAATCCCTTGGTTACTCGATTTCTCTGTGGAACTTTGAGGCTGAGGCCTGCTCAGCGCACAAGAACACCGGCTTGGGACCTGGCATTTGCGCTAGAGGGTGTAGCATCTGGACCAATCAGCCACACAATTATTCATTGTATTTAATGAATTACCCATAAACTCACTCTCACTATCAAAGTTCTCTGAACTCATCCCCCTAAAACTGCAACCAGCATCCCAAGTGTAGCTAGCACACAGGCACAACTAGGTGTCCTGTTACAGTTATATGGTACTTTTATGATTCAGAAGAATGCTGTAGAGACTAGTGACTCATTCTTCCTGAGAAGGACAAATAAACTCTCTTAATCCTATGTATTCTCTATATAACAACTTGGGAAATGTATAAACACATATCAAATTTTCCCATCTCATGACTTTCCTTTTATAGGCTTTATTCTATGTATTAATTCTCTCTTTTGAACTATTTTGGTATTAATGTTCCATAGTTGCAAATGTATAGTTGACTGAGATCACATTGGCAGCATGTTTGGTATCTACGGACTCCAACTTTCATTTCCTATTTGGTAATTTATGTTACATGTTACTAACTCTGTGACACATTAGTATTATAAGAATCTAGAGGGTTCTTCTCTCAGACATCCAATCCAGTGTCTTATGCTAATATCTTGCTACAGAACAAAGACTCGTAAAACTTCCCTCCGAGGGGGCAACTCCTTATTGGCTCAGACACCTCAAGAGGGTGTGACATCTTCACCCCTTATATTTACTGATCACAAGACCAAGCCCTCTCTTCCTGCTCTTCCTCCTCTTCTTCTCTTTACTGAAAAATGCTGACGTCAAGATGACGCTGTAAGAAGCTAGAAGCTTCTAAGGAACCCCAAGCTTGTGCCAGGCCTCGGCCTAGACCTTCCATTCACCAAAGATCCTCTGAATCCAACTGGTTCTCTTTCATCAAGACAATATCTGCAAAGATTCAACGGGAGCCTCCACAAATTGCATCAGGACAGTTTTAATTCATCTTGGAGAGACATGCAAGTATCAAACTTAGTCTCATTATCGGATACATTGAGTATCCTTACCCCTTTTAAAGAAGGGCCTGTTAAAACTAAACTGATGGTTTGCTCAAGGCTGTTGATCTGCTGAAATGTCCAACAATGCTGTAACCTCTTGCTTCCTGTACTCTGCTTTAGCTCTCTCTCTCTTGGTAAACTGTATGCATGTATGTGTGTGAATGTTAGAGTAGTTTAAGTGTTTAGTCTAGTTAATAAAGTCTTGTTCATGTCACACGTAAGGTTGTCCGTGTTTTGCGCGCATATACGGGAGTCCCTATTCATGTCGGTCCTGACTACAGGCTTTTAGTAGAATAAGATTGTTATTTCCCATAACCTGGAAATGAACATTTCTTTGAATTAATAAACAATTAACACTGTGTGTTCATTGAACAACAAGTTAATTGATTGTAATATTAATTTTATTACATTCAGTTAATTTTATTAACTGATTAAAATATTAATAATTAATTATAACTAGTTATGATTAATTATTCATATTTATTTTGAGCTAATTTGCTACAAGGGTCTTACCCTTCATCCTTTTGAACCATTGAAAGAGGTTCACGAAAAGTTTGTTACTCTAAAGATCTTTTAGAGTCTATCTTTCTGCTAGCTATTTCGTCTCTCAAAAGAATTGGAGACTTACAGGCTCTTTCAGTTGCTCCGTCATGTCTGGAATTTGCTCCAGGGATGGTTAAAGCTTTTCTTCACCCGAGACCCGGTTATGTGCCTAAGGTCCCTACTAAAATTGCAGGGCCTATTATGCTGAAGGCCTTTTGTCCTCCACCTTTTACTAACCCTGGTCAGGAACAACTTAATCTGCACTGCCCAGTTAGGGCTTTAGATGCATATGTCCACAGAGCTGCTGTGGCGTAAATCAGATCAACTGTTCGTTTGTTATGGGTCACCTAGGAAAGGTTACCCTGCATCTAAGCAGAGGATGAGCAAGTGGGTGGTTGAGGCTATCTCACTTGCCTATGAGTCTGCTGGGCAGCCATCCCGTGGCTCATTCTACTAGGAGTATGGCTGCTTCCAAAGCATTGATCTCAGGAGTCTCCCTGCATGATATTTGCAATGCAGCAGGGTGGTCTTCTCATCATACGTTCATTAGGTTCTATAACCTAGATCTCGACTCCACTCTGGGGTCCTCTGTTCTCTCGTCTTGATACACTTAGGCATTTGAGACTATGGCATAGTGGGTATAGCATTCCCACCACACTTTGATGCAGCAGGAGTTCCCATGAAAGGGAACGTCTTGGGTTACGTATGTAACCCTGGTTCCCTGAATAGGGAACGAGACGCTGCATCTCAGTGCCATACTCCCAGAATGCCTGAGAGCGCCTTGCTTCAGCCAATCAGAAGCTGGCGTTCTCTGTTTTCGGGTATGCTTTATAGTTTCCAGGTCAGTGACGTCACCCACCTATGACGTTCCGTCACGCTATTGGACAGTTTACACATGTGCTTCACGACGCAATCACACAGAGGCATTGGCAGAGGCACTGCGCTTTGACGCAGCGTCTTGTTCCCTATTCAAGGAACCAGGGTTACATACATAACCCGAGACGTTTTCTGTCTTCTAATACCTTACAGGATTTGCCAGACACACATGACAGACCTTGTCTGCTATAAGACAGCATTAATGAAACTCTTATGCAATGGCACAGAGGTGAACAATATCTATGGGTTGTGTTGCATAATTATTTACCATGGCCTTTCACTTTCTGTTGTGGCATTTACATACATTCATATACTAATCACATGTGTTTCTAATAAGTAATCTGATTAAGGCAAAGATTAAGGCACTTCAGACATGTGGTACTCATTTGGTCGTCTTTCTTTTCTTAGAGTTTAACACTCTTTTTCCTCTTCTTGCACATCGATCTGAGAGTATTCCAGCTCACCTACGCAGAGTGTTTTCTATCTCCAATTTTATCTTTCCTCCTCTTGTGAATCCACTTGTCTATGGTTTTAAAACTAAAGAGATCAGACAGAAAATTCTCACGTTTCAAAAACAAAATAAGCAATGTCTGAATTAACTCCCTCGGGTCGGCGGTCACGCCAGCGATACCACCTCTGTTTTTTTCTTACCAGTGTGAAAGAGACTCAAAATACTCTGTCAATGTTTCACATACAATTAAGAGCTATACACCATTTTAATCTGTGGAATATCTTCTTTTAAATGTGTACACTCACAGTATAAATAATATGTTGTGCTTTTTGCAAAATAAAGAAAACTAACATGATGCGTGATCTCTCGTCTTCCCCTGAACGAAGTCCAATCTGATAGTTCTCAGAAAATGAACTGTAACTTAGTGAATACTAATGACACAAAAATGAGACTTATGTCTAAAAAAAATGTCAGGTTTTAAATCGTGTAAGTCAAATCGAAAACAAAAATTCTCTGTTTATGTTATCTGTATGAAAAAAGAGCCATGTCAGACGCCCGTGATTCAGCTCATTATCCACTAATGCGGCCACGTCCACGGAACGAGCGCTATTCAGACATAAATTCTGAGCATACATCGTCTCAATCGTGTATTTATTGTCTTGAAAATTGTTTATCTGGATGTTATAGCGATATCTGGCCTCTGTTAGTTCCTGGAGAGTAACATGGTTGTTCTTTAGATTAATTTGTGGACTAAAGGTGCACAGAGCACCCTCCGGCTGCAAGTATGAATTGAAAACACAGTATCCAGCATTCATAGTGATGACAATAAATGCTGAATAAACATTACTCCTCTGTATAGAAAATTGACATAAACATATGAGAATCCATCAATATTTCTCAAAATGTGCATGCTTTTAAGCTAAAAGGCTATATGAAATGCCATACAGGTAACATAATTGTTCAGACACTTTGCATCACAGAAATACAATATATTTTAATGTATATAATAGAATACCATTATTTTAAATTGTAATAATATTTCACAGTATTGCTGTTTTTTTATGTATGTTTGATATACACTATGATGAGCTTGAGACATGATCACAGAGGGTTTTTTCACAGCCTACCTGACTGAAAGAGCTCATTATTTATGCAGGTCATTACAACTCATTATGCGATTCTTTTGTCTTCTCAGGTGTAAATGACCCATTATTCATAATGATTCACGCCTCCACGCATACTGTGTTTCTTGACAAAAAGTGTCTTACAGAATTTAAATCTCTATATTGTTTTACATGAACGAGTAGGCAGCATAATTTTTACATCATTCTAAAGCAACCTCCAATACCCTACAACCTCCAATACCCAGAAGTCTTGTGAACACAGATTTAATATATATTTTTTGGCTTTATTTCAGTGACTTAAGTTTTTTGTTTTTTCAATAACCACGCATAAACGTTATTCCTTCAAAAACACAAGCATGTACATACATGTTCCTCACATATTATTGTAGCCTAGTTTGTGCTGAATGCAGTGTAATGACACTTTTTCCATTAATATGTTTATGAACAACTGAAAAAAGCACAAACGTCAGGGCATGTCAAAACTTCTCCAGGGCCCCAAAAATCCTCAGACCCCAGAGGGTTAAACGTCTCCTTGTGTGAAAATATTGTGATATCATGTGTAAATTTTTTGTGACACTAAAGTTGGCAGCTTATGTTGTTACCTATAAAAATTCAAAAACATTTTGACAGACGCCCTTGAAAGAAAAGTCTTTTTTACAGGGATATTTGCTCTGAAAATAGGATAAAGTGAGTAGTATTCAGCTGGTCATGTGATGATGACCTGCCTTATGTAAGATAAAGGCTTTTTCTAGACTATACTGATATAACTGGAGGGCTCATGTGTGAGTAAATCATTTTAAACATATTTGTATTTGTTCATTTTTGTAAATGTAAATTTTATGGAGTGGCACATTTTTTTCTTTTAGTAATGCTTTGTTTTCTACTATTGAAATCACTACAGCAACTTATAAACTATTCATTGCCACAGATGACTACCATAAGTTCACATACACATTAAGAAAATATATTCAGGAATAAAGGTCACCAAAACCTCAAATGTTTCATATGTATGTTCAAGCTGTGTTGCATTAACAATATTTTATTTTACAATCAGAACTCAAATTAAATGAATAATGTATTGTTAGGGCCCGAGCACTGATGGTGTGAGGACTCTATTGTAATTGCTCAGTCAATTCTTCTTCTCCGAAATGAATCGCATTTTCGAGGGCCTAAACTTGCTCGAAAACTCATGAAACTTTGCACACACTTCAGAAGTGGTGAAAATTTACAACTGATATGTGTTTCAGAATTAATTGTTGCAAAATGGCTCAATAGCGGCATCGACAAAATTTCATTAAAGCGCACTTTGCGCTACTTTTCACGTACAAGTATGAAGTTCACGTAACAGCAAAATCTGAAAACTCAACAGAAAATTAGATATTTTGAATTTTCTCTGCAAAATTTTTACAGTTTTTGCCATTCCCAGACATTGTACTTTAACGAACTCCTCCTAGAGATTTAATCAGATCAACATCTTATTTGGTCAATATAATGTAAAGGCCTTTGCAACATTAAATTACAAAGATCTTTTTGCTGAAAGGCGTGTCTGTGCCGGCCTGCTAAACATGCTACAAACATTCTAAAACATGCTAGCAACAGTTAGCTGAGTGCTAAAGCATACTATTATCGTCATGAAACAGGAAGTTGTTGTAACTCAAGCATACAATGTCCAATCTGCCTCAAATGTCACATTTGATAAGTGCCCTGGCCTGAAGACATCTACACACCAAAATTTAGTTATAATCTTATCGCCACCAGCTGGTAGCAGGAAAAATTTATGGAGAATCTTTGTGGAGAAATAATATTTCTGTTCATAGTAGTTAGATTTAGGGTTTATAATAATTTATTTTCACAATTTGTTCATATTTATTCTCTTTATTTCATGACAAAGAAACTTTACTTTCATTCTCTCACCATGACTATTGTCTGTAATGTAATATTAACTGCAGGTCTAATGATGATTCTCTATGATTTTTTTTTTTTGTGTGTGTGTGTGTGTGTGTGTTGTAATCTGTTGATGTTTGTTTGTATTTGCTAATTGTTGTTATTGTTGACTGAAGGGTGCCACAGATGAAAAAAAAAAAATCCGAAAGGAAAATAAATAAACTAAACATAAAACATGAGGAAATAGAATCAGAAGCACTTTGTTCATAAAGTAATAATATACAAATCCTCAAATCCAACGTATATTCCACAATTATTTATTTATTTTATTTTTTACTTATTTATATTCACACACAAAAAAGCCTAGTATAACAAGTATGCACACATAACAATAGTTATTTGGATATGATTTTAATGTCTTCACAACAATTACAAAGAAATTATTCACACTAAAAGATGATGTAATAAAATCATATTATTATTAAATTATCTGACGATCCTTGTTAAACATTTCAGTTTAACGAGAATGATCCATACAGTTAAACGTTAACATCCAGAACACCACACCAAGAAACTTTTTTAAAATCATTACATTCAATTATAATTATTATTTTCTGTTTTGAACAACAGATGCATTTTTACCTGGACCAATTATATTCCTTTTCAAAACCAAAAAGAAAGCTATTCTGATATCTTTAGTTTTCATTCCATATATGATTGGATTGACAACTGGAAGGACTGTGTAAATCATCAAACCACAAATCCTCTGTGCACTGGAAGAAAAATTAGGGATCCGATATGATAATATAGCAATGGTTGTCACTATTTCAAAGACAAAAAATGTAGCGATCTGGGCCATACATGTATTTACAGCCTTTATTTTTGAATCAGAATGTGTTTGTTTTATACACGTGATGAGAATTTGCATATAAGAGTACAGCTGGACAGAGACACTGATTACCTGCATAAATGCTGTTATTGATAAACCATAAATGTTGTTCACTGTAAAATCCCCTCCACATGAAAGTAAAAGCAAAGATGGGTTGTCGCAGTACACATTAGCAATGAAAGAATTACATTTCTCCATTCTAGATTGAAGGGAAAATAAAACAAGTACTAAGACAAGGTCCATGCTCCATGCCAGCGCAATGAGTCCACATATTCTGCCAGGAGTCATAATAGAATTGTATCTGAGTGGGTTGCATATTGCTATGTACCGGTCAATCGACATGGCTGCCAGTAGAAAAAGTATTGCACCTCCATACATATGTATCAAAAAAGCCTGAAGAACACATGTAGGGTAATACACATCATTTGTTTCTGTTATAATGTCCACAAGCACCCTGGGCAGAGCAGAAGTGATTCCAATTAAATCAGTTAGAGGGAGGCTGAACAGGATGTAGAACATCGGCTTGTGAAGGATTCTTTGGGTGATTATCAGTCCAAGAATGGTTCCATTACAGAACACAGAGAACACATAGATCAGAGTTCCAAAGAAGAACACAGGATATATTGCTTTTGGATGGACATCAAATTTTGCAATTTTAAGGTTGAATGTGAAAGTTGGATATGAAAGGTTTACAGCCATTAAAAACCTTAATGGAAAAAAAAAACATTAATGATGATGTACATTTATACCATTACAGTTTTTGCAAAATAGCACATGTAAAAATTAATCTTGCAAACTTACCTTTGTAATGTATGTCACAATAATTCTTGCATGACCTGAATAAAACTTATGCCTTATGCATACTGTAAGCTATGGTACAACATTGCCTTTTATGCAGATTTATGTTCACAGACAAGCATCATGGGACTTGAAGTCAAAGTTCAATTGATGGTCTTCGGGAACTTGATGGGATTTGAAGCCAGATGATGTAATGTCTGTGTCTAAAACAGAACTGAGATGTGCACTGCATTTCAACCCTGTTTCAGCTGGATTTGCCATCTTAGAACAGTGAAAAATCTTTTTCCCTTTTTTATTCTTTCAGTGGTCATTAAACCATAAAACATAGTTTTTGAGATGCTAACAGATTAGTGTTGAAAACAACATTATTGAAAACAATGATACCACACAGTATTTTGAACACTAAAGGGTAGAATAAACTACAAAACTTTTGCCCAGATTTTTTGAGTCAACACTAGTTGCTGAAAGTCAGAGCAAATAAGACAATTTTTAGTTTCAGGGTAGACTATGCCTACAATTCCATCCAATCAGAACATATCAAACAATTTATGTATTTACTTACTAACTTATTTAGATGTTATAATTTTTATTTATCTCCTTGCAATGAGCCACACTTTTCTAATTGAGTTTGTGTTGGGAATGACTTAAAAGTCTGTAGTGTGTGGTTTGATTATAGTGTATGATTCCCACTTTTTCTATATAACTGTTTACAAAGTCATCAAGTGAATGATGGCCAGTCTTTTCATATCTGTTAAGATTTTAAGCTTTGTAGCATTTCCAGACTGAAGGGGAAAGTGTTTTGTTGTTGTTGTTGTTAGATATTTCCTTCTTTCGGTTAACCCTCTGGGGTCTGAGGATTTTGGGGGCTCTGGAGAAGTTTTGACATGCCCTGACATATGTGCTTTTTCAGTTGCTTATAAACATATTAATGGAAAAAGTGTCATTACACTGTATTCAGCACGTACTAGGCTACCATAATATGTGAGCAACAGATATGTACATGTTTGTATTTTTGAGAGAATAACCTTTATGCGTGGTTATTGAAAAAACAATAAACTTAAGTCACTGAAATACGGTCTAAAATAAATATTAAAGGTGCCCTAGATTCAAAAATTGAATTTACCTCGGCATAGTTGAATAACAAGAGTTCAGTACATAGAAATGACATACAGTGAGTCTCAAACTCCATTGTTTCCTCCTTCTTATATAAATCTCATTTGTTTAAAAGACCTCCGAAGAACAGGCGAATCTCAACATAACACTGACTGTTACGTAACAGTCAGGATCATTAATATGTACACCCCCAATATTTGCATATGCCAGCCCATGATCGAGGCATTAGTCAAGGGCAGCCAGTATTAATGTCTGGATGTGCACAGCTGAATCATCAGACTAGGTAAGCAAGCAAGAACAATAGCAAAAAATGGCAGATGGAGCAATAATAACTGACACGATTCATGATATCATGATATTTTTAGTGATATTTGTAAATTGTCTTTCTAAATGTTTTGTTAGCATGTTGCTAATGTACTGTTAAATGTGGTTAAAGTTACCATCGTTTCTTACTGTATTCACGGAGACAAGACCCGTCTCTATTTTCATTTTTAAACACTTGCAGTCTGTATAATTCATAAACACAACTTCATTCTTTATAAATCTCTCCAACAGTGTGTAATGTTAGCTTTAGCCACGGAGCACTATCAAACTCATTCATAATCAAATGTAAACATCAAAATAAACACTGTACTTACGCGATTAGACATGCTGCATGACGAACACTTTGTAAAGATCCATTTTGAGGGTTATATTAGCTGTGTGAATTTTTTTTATGTTGTTTAAGGCAAGCGCAAGCTCTTGGGGCGTGGAGCACGAGAATTAAAGGGGCCGCACACCCTGAATCGGCACATTTATAATGATGCCCCAAAATAGGCAGTTAAAAAAATTAATAAAAAAAAAAAAAAGAGGTATTTTGAGCTGAAACTTCACAGACACATTCAGGGGACACCTTAGACTTATATTATCTTATATATAGACTTATATTATTAGATATATTATATCTTTTAAAAACATGTTCTTCGGCTTCGGTTCTGTCCCGCTTTGCGTTGTACCGCACAGCATTTTCACCCCTTGTCCCGCACTTCGCATATTGAGAAAATGCCATCATCAGTCTGTTGGCTTTTAATTATCATATTAGGAAAATGTGCATGTGTTCTTTTGCCTTTTTAAAGGGATAGTTCACCCAAAAATGAAAATTTGATGTTTATCTGCTTACCCCCAGGGCATCTAAGATGTAGGTGACTTTGTTTCTTCAGTAGAACACAAATGATGATTTTTAACTCCAACCGCTGTCAGTCGTATAATGCATGGCAATGGGAACTTCGTCTATAAGGGTAAAAAAAACATGCACAGACAAATCCAAATTAAACCCTGCGGCTTGTGGCAACACATTGATGTCCTAAGACATGAAACGATTGGTTTGTCGAACAGTATTTATATCATTTTTTACCTCTAATACACCACTATGTCCAACTGCCTTGAGCATCCGGTGTGTGAGGTCTCAATGCACCCTGATGCCAGAAGTAATCGCTCACACTCTTTGAAGTATAAGCACGAGAGATCACTTCATCAGAGCACGTCATCAGAGCACGTCACCTCACACCCCCCCACGGCATCCCGTCTCTCGGCCTGCCATATGATGTATAACTTGGTCATGGTTAAAATCTCCACAAGCTCCTCTACACAGGGGATTGAGATGGTGAATCTTCAATTTCCCCCAACTCGATGCTCAGCATTTTGACCTCCTTGGAGCTGGACAGCTGCAGCAACATATTATAACATTTAGATTAATATTTATCATTAAATTCCTCAAAATTAAATGCAGCCAAAAATCAACCAGACAAGAAAACTCGGTCTGAATTGAAGGCTGAATATAGTATTTTCATACAGGCATCTAACTTCTCAAAACAAGACAAATATTTCATTTAATTTCTCAAAATTAAATGCAGCCAAGAAACTACCAGTCTTAATGACAGGCTGAATATTACTATTAGAATCTCAAACACAAAAAGAATCATAAATCATAGCTTGCAAACACACATAATTAGTTTGCACATGATGATATGAACAAAAGAGAAAGGGAAATTCCCATCTGCTCTAGTAAATATCCGCATAGTAAATATATACTGCGGACCCGTAATACAAGTGCTGCTTCGGAAAACGCAAGATCCGAGCCAGTATGGATGATATCCTCAACCAAATGCTGCTGTTGGGGAAGGATCATCGTCCTTTTGCAGAGTTTGTGGATTTACACCTTGTGGATATGCAGATCCTTTCCTCACTGTGGGAGTCATCAAGAACGGTGTCATCATCTCCAACACTCCAGTCCATATTCGACATCTCTCTATCCGCTCCAGATCGGATTCATCATAAAGCACGTAGAGCCATCTACTGTTAAAAACTAAGCTTAGAATCTATTTGAGAGAGAATAGCAATGTATTCGTAAAATCTCAGAATAGATCCAGAATCATTTCTTGATTTGTGATGCATTGATTTATTGTCCCAGCCCTAATTTCTAATGAAAAAACTTTACTTTTACTTCATTAGACTGGGCGATGTTCCTCTGATTACTTTATTTTAATGCAATACATGTTAAGAAATACAGTTTGTTCCAAGCTCGCTGTCTCTTTTTTTCTGGGGCATGAGTGATGCCCCATACACAAATGAATCCCTCTGAGTTGATTCTGTTCAAAGACTTCATCAAACAAGTTAGCAAAACTGCATAAATCGGTTTGCGAATCAGTTAAAAATATTTGTTCCTTGCACGCACTGAATCATCTAAAGTGGTTTCTTATTTAGGGTTGTAATAGGAAATGCCGGCTTACTACTTTAGTAGTAGTTCTAATCTTTGTTTAGCATTGGTTTCCGCTATCAGTCTCTTGTCTTGTCTTGTCTTGTCTTGTCTAGTCCTGCAGGCAGAGGTTCCCTAACCACTCACAGTTTCTACCAAGAAGCAAGACCTCTTTCTGCCTGTCTTTGTGCCTCCAACCTCCCTATTGTTTGGACTGTTATCACCACCTCTCCCTCAATATCTTGTCTAATCACTTGTCTTGTCAATAAACCTGTCAACACTCATTCTGCGAGTATTCGCTCATAGATTCCGTGACAATTAGACCTAGTTGAACATCTGCGTATGCTGTCAATTTAATTTCAGGTAATACGTTTTAAAACAAAAAGATTACTACTCTAAGTACACAATACCACTACCTACTACAAAGTATGACATTACCAGCTTTTTTGTATACCTTAATTTATACATTAAATAGGCTACCATTGTTAACAGTGTATGAAATGGACACCTGCCAACCCTCAGTTTGGGGGTATTCTGCAGTGGCGGGCGACCTGTTCGTCTTGAAAAGGAATGCCTTTGCTTAGAATTTGCACGCCCCAGCAGAAATGTACATTTGATTACATTTTGGACAACAGGCCGAAAAAGATCAGTCCTAGTTGATTGTTGTTTGTGTCCAGATGTTCAGTAGCGATGATCAGCTCAAGTAACTATTATGATTATTACTTTTACTCAAGTAAATATTTCTATAAGAAACTTTTACTTGAGTACAGTTTTTGGATAATCTACCCAACTCTGTGAATATATGCCTTGAAATCAGTGATACAAAAGGCAATTACATCAACAATTATGCTTACAGTATATGGACATTATATAAAAAAGTTTGAAAGTATATTTGCTGTACATTTAGGCCAAAGCATGACAGCACTCTTTTTTCCCACAGTAAAGTTATGAGTTTCCACTGAAAGTAATGCTCCCTAGTAATTATGAATCTATTGTTATAGAAATAAAATATGACTAACCCCCTAATCTCTTTTGGACTGTTATAGATTGGTGATGGACTGTTTTACGTCCAGGGTCCCAGAGACACCAATAATGTACATATTTGTTTAAAAAAATATATATATATAAAAAATAAAGGTTTTCTAAATGTACCACTGAATTTTTACATCAGATTACATCAGATGTTCATCTGAGCTGAACAAAACCCAGTAGATATTAAAGCTTTAACTCTCCGTTTTGCCATGCTCATTTACACATGAACTTTTTGGAAATATAAAAAAGTTAATAGTAATGGTGCATGCACACACACACACACACAAAGTAATCAAAATAAACAGTTTGTAGAACGTATCAATGTGTACATCAGAATCATGTGAAAATTCATGTTTTATACCATTGTTTTATACCTCCAATCTCTGAGGCCCCCAAAAGTGTAATACATTTTTCATTAATGATATTTTCTTCAATGAAATACAAGTTTAATGAAGTCCAGATGAAATTTTGTTTATATAAGATTAGCAAATGTCAAACTATCAACCTGAAAAATGAAGTGTATTTAGCAGATTAAATGTAATTTAGGCTATGTGCATTTTCTTGTGATTAAAAATGCCTAAAGTCATATTGTTGTTACACCCCGCTACACTTTTATTATTCTGCACTAATAACACTAATATTTAAAGAGTTTTATTGGACTTCTTGGCATAAGTGACAAAAATACATTTTACAGATATTTTACATTTTAGAGATTTTTCTGCGTATGAGTTTTAGCAGATTATTTCGTAATTCATGACTGTTCAATCCATAAACTATTGGATTCAGAAGTGGAGACACTAGAAAAATGAGCATCCCCATAATCTTTTGCATGTCTGCGTTTATGTTTTTGAACCTGTGTGACAAGATGGTGAAAGTTCCAACAACCTCATATATGATGAAAATGGCCAGTTGAGAAACACAGGTGTTGATGGCCTTTCTCTTGGCATCAGACCTACTCGTGGCCAAGCAGGCAATCAAAATCTTCACATAGGAAAATACTTGAATGCAAACACTAATAATCTGCATCATGGCTGTGGTGAACAAGCCTATGATGTTACTAACTGAGGTATTGTCACATGTCAGCTTAAGCAGAGAGGGATTGTCACAAAACACATTCAGAATGATAGATCTACATCTTGAATACTTGCTCTGTAAGGAAAACAGCAAAACAATGAAAAAAAGATCAAGGCCCCATACAATAGAAACAATTCCCATCACAAACCTTGGTGTCATGAGAGCATTGTATCGCAGAGGCATGCAAATGGCAATATAGCGATCAAAAGCCATGGCAGCCAGGATGAACAAAACACCACCCCCATACATGTGGATCAGAAAACCCTTGGAGCACACAGAGGGGGTAGTATGTATTATTGGTTTCCATAACAATGTCAGAGAGAACCTTGGGAAGCATGGAAGTGATTCCAACAAAATCATTCAGAGGAAGACTGAACATAATGAAGTAAATTGGCTTATGGAGACTTTGTGTCATAATGATGAGGAGCAACAGGGTCAAATTACAAAAGGCAATGAACATGTAGATGAAGAGGCCCAAAAGAAATATGGGATATTTTGCTCCTGGAGGGATGTAAAATGGATCCAGGGTTAGCTCAAAACTAACTACGATGGATAAGTTCTCCATTATGACTCTGGAATCTGTGGAAAATAAGAGAAAAGTAGTACTTTGACATTCATTTCACTAAATCCCCAAACTGACCCTTTATGAAATAAAAAAATAAGCCTTAAAACATTTGTCAGTATGTCACTCACCTCATGCACCCTTGATTAATATCTCTCAAAAAGAAGACACTACAGTATCATGTCAACTACAAGATCAAGTTGAAACTCGTTTGTCTTATATAGACAGTCATCCTACTGACCTCATCCACATTATATCCCCTAAAGACAAATGATGTGAACATGCATGATAATTGTCACAAGCTGGAAATGTTATAGCACAGATTCTTACATAGATTTGACACACACACACATGCATATCATTCATATACTAATTAATTCCAGTACTGAAAAAAAAAAAAACCCATCAGAAATGTTGCAGTAACTTGCATTAAAATAAAAATAATTTTGATCAAATTTTGTCAATTTTGAATTCATGGCATCCTGGCGACTAGCATGTTTTCTTGAATAGAAAAGGGGGTTTATTGATTCCAAAAAGGAAAATATGTAGTGATGTTGAACTGATGAGACATACTGGCAGCCATGAAAGCATGGTGCAATATTTAACACTTGTTCGTAGTACTTTAAGGGGGCTTTCACACAGGGCATGTTTACTGCAGTCTGAATCCGAGTGTGTTTGTTCCTGGCACCCCCACAGCATTGGTCTAGTTTTGCACTCACTTGATTCTGTCGAACCCTGGGCTACATTTAATTCCACTTTTAGACATACGCCCGCAAACCTTCCTAAATCTGGGGTAGCAGACTCCAAGTGATCAAGGTCTTAGGGCGTTCTATTTAGGCTGTGTTTATTGTGCTACTTTTTTATGCCCTTCCATCGCTAACTTGCCTCCATGGATGGATATGCACACTTCAGAATCTCACTGGAAGTAGTTGGTCATCCACATACTTTTTGCCTACTCTTTTATGAGTGCAGTGAATACAGACATACTTATTTTGTCTTTTAATTTGGTGCTATTATGTGCAGCAGAGTGAATGACTCTTGCTTCTATTGTATGGGTCCGCATGACAGCTTTCACATTACCAATTTTTCATGTGAATCGTGCCCATGTTTCAAACTAAACTGCCAGTATGAAAGCATTATTCACTACGCTAACAGTAACACGTGTGTTATTTATTGGTCTTTTTGGGAATTTTAGTAGGCCTATGTCATAAGACCTGGAGAGATTTCATTAATGGCATCCACTATGTTGTCACATATAATAAACAACTTGCTAATTAACCACCTTGTCCTTTACAATAAAAAAAATATGCAGGGAAATATACATCTGCCCAGTAAAATATGCAATGCATTTAGCCATTGCCATTCTAATAATACAAAACTGTTAGGGTGTACAAGTTACTTTAAAGGTGGGGTAAGTAGATTTCCAAAAATGCTTTTGGACATTTTTGATATCCATTCACTGATGTCCAATTGATGTCGAAAAAACCCCATTAAATTGACATAAAAAAATTGATGTCCAATCAGTGTTGGGGAAAAAAACATCAAATTGTCCAACTGATGTTGAATAAAAACATCAAATTGACATCAATTTTTTTACATCAATTTGATGTCCACACACTGATGTCCAATCGATGTTGAAAAAAAAACATCAAATTGACGTCAATTTTATGTCAATTTGACATCCACACACTGATGTCCAATTGATGTTGAAAAAAAATATCTTTAACATATATTTAACATCAAAAAATTATGACATCAAACATCAAATATATTTAACATCAAAAAAAAAATGATGTCCATTTGACATTCACACACTGATATTCTTTTGACCACAAAAATAACGAAACAAAAACAATGCAATGAAAGAAAAATACAAAGCTCTGTCATGAAACTCTAAATGCGCAGGCTAATAAGGTCCTTAATTCAACTGCTTGTAATCACATCATTATCTTTAGGACACAGATGATTGGTTCTTGCTGTAGCCATTGAGCTTGCATGTTCAGTCTTCAAATACATGAGTAGCATTTGCCTTAGCAGTGCAGCACGCTTTCAGAAACCCTCCACCTTCCCCAGCTCCACCTGTATAGATCTGCTATGGGTAATTCATGTATGCTATATTGTAGGGATGTCCCGATCAGGTTTTTTTGCCCTCGAGTCCGAGTCCGAGTCATTTGATTTTGAGTATCTGCCGATACCGAGTCCCGATCCGATACTTCTATAATACATCAAAAAAAAGAATAAAGAAGAGCGAAAAAAAACAGATCCAGGACGTTCCTTATTTTTTATTTAATTACAAACAGAGCACTTCTGTGAGGTAGCTTGAACAATCAAGTAATAAATAACATAAATTGTTCACTTCACTTCACTTTAGTGCAACAGTAAATATAAAAAAGGCTAATATAAAAACAAATATATTTGGTTTGATTTGGGTATGCTGCAGTCTGTGTAATAACTAAAATAATGTTTATATATATCATATTTTCTGGCTAGTTTACTTTAGTTTTTTATAATACACCATACTTTAACCCAAACTGAATAATAAAAAACAAGTTTAAATGGGTAAATCTTCTATTATTATTTTTGATTCTTAATTTTCTCAAATACTCAAATTCTTGTTAAAACACATTAGACATGCGTATTGTGTGCATTTTGAACACTTTTTGTGTGAAATTATATTTATTTTGTCCATCAAAAGTGCGCTTTCACTTTAATTACGCGTCAGCAGCGTAGCGTGTGTCTCAATCAGCTCCCTAGTTCAGTAGTCAGGGCACTGATCAGGGTATCAGCCACATTCACTTTCATTATATACTGATTCACGACCTAGGGAGCTAGGGAGCTGATTGAGACACAGGGATAGACTCGGTGCCGAGACGATCGCGGCACTGCTGCTTACGCGACGCTCCTGCCTGACGCTTTACGAGCTGCTCCTGCTGCCTGTGTGAATGCATCCGTTGGTTGACATGCACGCTTAAAAAATATGCGCTTACTCACGCGCCGCTTGCATGCAGTGTGAAACAGGCCTAACTCTGTGCCACCGCATCACTATACATGAGTTAAAAATAACGAGAATATATATACATATATATCCGAGTCCTGATCGGGAGGTAACGTCCGATTCCGATCGAGTCTGAAACCACATGATCGGGCCCGATTTCCGATCACGTGATCGGATCTGGACATCCCTACTATATTGTACAGCAGTCTTACAGTCTTACTCGCTCACAGCAGTGTGTCATGTATGTATTGGCAGTAGCAAATCCTGTACTTGCTTTGCAGCAGCAGCAATAATCAACAGCAGCAGCAATATCGTAGCAGATGTATTCCCCCAAGACCAAACATATCAACATTGTCATACCCATTACCATGCCAAACACTCAGAGAGTGGTTATCAGGGACGTGCACAGGGGGGTTGCTCAGGTTGCCCGGGCAACTGCCCATATGCCCTTCTCGACTCACGTTGCCCTTCCGAGGTGGAAAAAAATATAAAAAAATCGTACAATGGATGCAGAATTTCATGTAGGCCTTGATAAGCCTCATTCACTTCCATATTCGGGCACCCGTCCGAAAGTAAAAGTCAGTAGGGGAAGGGCAAACTCTGTTTACGTGGCTGCAGCGCTCTGAGCTGAGCCTGCATGAGCGGCACTAGAAGGAGATTGTCGCGGTTGTCGGGTGAGACGACTTAACGTTGTCGGAAAGGTGAGTAAGGTTATAATCGTTAACGAAAACGAACGAAAAAACGAAAACTAGGTGGGAAAAAACATCGTCGTTAACTGAAATAAAAATAAAAACGAGGCATTACAAAAAAACGATAACTAACCAAAACTGTAATGTGTGTTTGGCAAAACGAACTAAAATGAAATAAAATTATAGATTAAATGTCCTTAGTTTTCGTCTTTGTCAATGTCTTTCATAGAGCAAACGTTCAGCTGCGTCTCACTCACGCGTCTCTCTCACATACTCGCGCGCGCACACCGCGCCTCCATGAGAACGAGTGTTGGAAGCAAGTTCGCGAAAGGTAGGTATCTCGTGAAAACCTTTACACAATCACACATTAAAAAGTGGTATAAAAATATTTTAAAATGCACTTGGGTTGTCGATGTCAAAACACTATTTAAGCTGTGATTCAAGTAAGGAATAATTGACGATGGGCCGTTGAATTATTAGAAAAATAATGCACACCTGAGGTGGTGATTCGATCACGACTCGAAGCGGAGTCAATTATTCCGCTTATACCACGGTTATTCTCAGTCCTGGGGGTTGGTAGGGAGTGCCCTTTTTTTAGGTCAGAGCAACTGCCCCTCAAAATTCCTGTGCACGTCCCTGTTGGTTATGACAGAACTTTTATACAGAAAACTGCAAATCATCCATTCACTGATGTCCAATTGATGTTAAAAAAACAGAGGTGTAAAGTACTTGAGTAAATGTAATTAGTTACTGTACTTAAGTATCTTTTTGGCTACTTTGTAGTTGTACTGAGTATCAAAGATATTGGCAACTTTTACTCTCTACTTGACTACATTTTTGAGCAAGTATATGTACTTTTTACTCCACTACATTTGTGACGAGTAATGCAATTACAAATTACATTTTTCATGGCACCTAACTTTTTCTGCAGCAGTTTGTTTCTGATATAAGGAAGCGATATCGCCATCTAAGTGCATTGAAGGTACTATATCTTGTGCATTTTACCTTCACTCCCCCAAAACTTGTCAACAAGGCTACTTTACTTGAATGTGAGTGCATTAGCAGGTAGTTTCTGATCGCAGGTGTTTGATTTATTAGATGAGGAAATGACTGTAGCTGGTGATGAGGCTCAAACCAGCACATACAGTATACTATTTAATTTTACCTAACATTGTTTTATTTATCCGCTATATTGACAACACTGTTTTGAAGGATATTGGTTTACTTATTGGGTTACTTATGGCCTTTTTGTGCACCTGAGCTTAACTGAGACTTGAGAGTTTGTAGACGTTTAAAAGGTCGTTGTGTCAACCTTGATTTATAGCAACATTGAGCTGTTCAGTTTTATTTAGATTTTAGAAAATAAACTTGATTTCTCATCTTACAATTCAATTGTTTCTTATTTTCACTACCATGTCTCTCAGGTGTTGAGGACTAGTGGATCTCTGAGCCTACATTCAGCATGAGTAAAATACTTAAGTACTGTTAAAATCAGATACTTTAAGACTTTTACTCAAGTCGTATTGGAATTGGTTACTTGTAACTTGTAGTGGAGTCATTTTCAATGTAAGGTATCAGTACTTTTACTCAAGTATGGTTTTCAATTACTCTTTATACCTCTGTACAAAAAATATATCAAATTGAAGTCAATTTTTTTATGTCAATCTGACGTTCACATACTGATGTCCAATTGATGTCGAAAAAAAAAAACATCAAATTGACGTCAATTTGACATCCACACACTGATGTCCAATTGATGTTGAAAAAACATCAAATTAACGTCAATTGAATTGACTTAAATTTTTTGACGTCAATTTGATGTCCACACACTGATGTCCAATTGATGTCCAAAAAAAAAAATCCCATCAAATTGACGTAAATGTTTTGACATCAATGTGATGTCCACACACTGATGTCCAATTGATGTCGGAAAAAAACATCAAATTGACATCAAATTGACACAAAAACAATGCAATTAAAGAAAAATAAGTTCTGTCATGAAACTCTAAATGCACAGGCTAATAGGTCCTTAACTCAACTGCTCATAATCACATCATTATCTATAGGACACAGATGATTGGTTCCTGCTGTATTAGTAGCCAATGAGCTTGCATGCTCAGTCTTCAAATACATGAGTAGCATTTGCCTTAGCAGTGCAGCGTGCTTTCAGAAATCCTCCACCTTCCCCAGCTCCACCTGTATAGATCTGCTACGGGTAATTCATGTATGTTATATTGTACAGCAGCAGCATGTCTTACTTGCTCACAGCAGCATGTCATGTATGTATTGGCAGTAGCAAATCCTGTACTTGCTCTGCAGCAGCAGCAGCAATAATCAACAGCAGCAGCAATAAAAGCAGCAGCAGCGTAGCAGATGTATTCCGCCAAGACAAAACATATCAACATTGTCATACCCATTACCATGCCAAATACTCAGAAAGTTGTCATGACAGAACCTTTATTCAGCAAACTTCAAATCAAAAATACAAATGTAAATAAAAACAAAAATACACCTTTTCTGATTGAGAACAAAGATCAATGGCTGTCTGGCCCTTCTGGCGTCCCATACCCCCATATCTGTCGGGAGCTGATCGGACGTCAAAAGCTTGACATCTGTTTGACGTCCACACACTGATGTCCAATTGATGTCGAAAAAAACATCAAATTGATGTCGAAAAAACATAATTTTTTTACGTCAATTTGACGTCCACACACTGATGTCCAATTGATGTTGAAAAAAACCCATAAAATTTACTTCAATTTTTTTACATCAATTTGACGTCCACACACTATTGTAGAAAAAAAAAAACCCCATCAAAATGACGTCATTTTTTTTGTACATTTTTTGACGTCCACACACTACTGTCGAAATGAAAAATATAAAGTTCTGTCATGAAACTCTAAATGGGCAGGCTAATAGGACCTCAAATCAACTGCTCTTAATCACATAATTATTTATAGGACACAGATGATTGGTTCCTGCTTTTTTAGTAGCCAGTGTGCTTGCTCACCAGCCACATTGGCTAGTGGTTTTCCAAAGTTACTAGCCATTCAGCATTTTCACTGGCCACAATTTTGCTGTTGGGAAATTACATTTTATATGATTAAAGTTGACTTTGGCATGCTTAAATTACTTGATTTTGAGTCCTTTCAAAGTTTCAAATGCAGAGTGACCACCCAAATCAAGACTAGGCCTACATGGTATAAGCTGGTATGTGGGCAAGGGGAGAGCAATATTAGCATAGGCTAATATGAGAAATTTTATAAGTTATTTTTTTAGGTGATGTAAAAGAACAAAGAAGCAAATTACAAAAACAATAGTAAATTTTAAAAAAAATCTATTTTTTCAGATACAGTAGGTTTATTTAACATGAATACATTTATTTAACATCTTTTGTTGTTTGATTAACATTAATGACAGACAGGTATTTAATTGGGCTGCTGAATGCATGGACGTAATATACTGACACATATCCAGTTATTACCCACCTGTTTACATCCACTTAAAGGATTAGTTCACCCAAAAATGAAAATAATGTAATTTATTACCCACCCTCATGCTGTTCCACACCCGTAAGACCTTCGTTAATCTTCGGAACACAAATTAAGATATTTTTGTTGAAATCTGATGGCTCAGTCAACCATCATATCAACCATGCACTTCCTGTCCAAAAACTACAATAAATCAGGATTGACTAAAGGTGGGCTACAAATAGCCGGTTTGACTACGAGCTAAATCATGGCTACGCACAGCCTATGCATAGAACATGTCAAAGATATGAAACCAGACACCTTGTAATCACTGTTGACTTTGCTTACATGATAGAATATCATACATCTCGCAATGACTTCAGTTTTGTCTCTGTTTAACTAAAGGCAGTTTTGGCACATCCAATTTTTAATTTCATCAATGCATTGGCACAGGGAGTCAATGGAGCTGTATTTGTTAGGTGATAGGGCTAGGTAAATCTGGGTGTCATCTGCATAGCTATGATATGCAACTTGATTCTTTCTCATTATTTGGCTCAGTGGCAGTAATGATGGTCATAATGCTAGTGATGATGTTGGGTGTTAAAGTAGATGAAGATGATGATGATGAATGAAATGATGATGATGATGATGAAAATGGTGACATGATGAGTGATGATCATTAAGATTGGGTATCATTTGAATTTTAGTGATTCCAATTCTGCTTATTGATTCCAATTCTTGAGCTCCTGTGGGAGCGTGAAGGAACATCATTCACAGCTGCGGCAGTGGAGAAATTTCCAAAGAAGCTGAGCTCCTGTGGGAGCAGAGGGAACATCACTGCTGCGGCAGTGGAGAACATTTTTGAAACTGAGTTTCCGCTGGAGCGTAGAGGAACATCACTGCTGCGGCAGTGGAGAAAAGGCACTTCTGTGGAAGTGGAGGGAAAAGCGTTGCTGAGGCAGAGACAATTTGGATGGAAAAGCAGATCTTCTCTGGAAGCTTAAGGTAGTATTGCTGTTGCGGCAGTTGAATAGTGAAGTTGGTTCGTGTGGGAGCACATGGGTGGAAGCTGCTGCAGCAGTTAGAATGGAAATGTTTCCACTATAAGTGGATTGGTGATGTTAAGTGGATAAGGTTAGCCTGTAGGTTTGGGTTTATGGGAACAAGTTAAAGAATTGAGCTGATGAGAGTTTGTTGAGCTTCTTTGATGTTGGAGCGATTTGATCGAATGTAACTTCTGAAAGCCTTCGATAATCAGCGCCCAAGTGCTTGGATCTGCTGCTGGGAAAGCCTTTTTGGGCAGCTGTGGTTGCAGCACCTATACAAAATGAATGGCTGGAGAAATGTTCTGCTGAGATATCAGATTGGAGCAAAATGGACTTTGGAACCAGAGACATGTGACGGGGCGATTGGAGTCATCTCAAAAGTGGGTCAGATGGGAGTTTGAGCTTCTAAAATGAAGATATGCTAAGAGGGATTGGTATGGTTGGATTGGTGATGGAAGTTTGAAAAGTAGATGAAATGGCCTTTTCCCATTTGATCTGTCTTGCTTTGCTTTATGAAGTAAGAAATGGTTTCGTCGTCAAGTACTGATAAATCCAAGATTGTGGGATGGACTTTTGGATTGAAGCTGGAAGTGATAGTGAGTTCTGAACATCTGAGGAAACCAAAACGCCAATATGAATATTGCGTTGAGTGTGTGGTGGTGTTGATGGAGTGGTGGCCTCAGTGGAGGGTGGAAGATACATTTTGTGAGTATTTCTAAAGTTATTCGTTGCCTGGCATTTGGGCAGGTGGGTTGGAGTTCTTTGGATACCTTTGATGAGCAGAGATGTCTGTGAATTGACTCTTGCTGAGAAGAGGAACTGAAAATGAGTTTAAAAATTGGATTCCTTTAGGTAACCCTTGATGGAGCTGGCTTGTAGGTTCTTGATGCTATTGAGATGAAATATTAATGAGGTGATGGTGAGAAGAGAAAATTTCGGGAAAAGCAGGTTGTATGTGGAATGGAAAGTCTTAAACACTTCCATGCAGTTAGGAAGGATTGGAGGGTACTAGGAGAAACGGCTTGAAGAATGGAACTGAGAGAGGTGTCAAGGAGGGGTTTTAGTGGGTGATTTATGGGAAGATCAGCTCTGAGTAGTGAGGAACTGGGGTTGGGTCTGCCTTGGAGCCAGTAGCTTGAATTTCTAATAAGATTTGTGCTCTGATGATGCTGGCAACAGGGTGCAATTCCAAAGCAATGGCATTGGGTGGTATGAGCATCTGTTTCAGAGAAGAGGGAAAGTTAGGAGGGGAATGCTCCAGGGGCAAAGTTGTTTGCGGAGGCTGCCTCATGCTTGGGTTAGCCCCTGAGGCTTGGGTTGTAAAGGGGAAGCTGGGATGGAAAATAGTCCATCTGGGCCTGTGCCACTAGCGGAGGCAGGCTAACGCTAGGGTTCGCGGTTGGAGCTGTAGGCCAAGAACAGAAAAAAAGATTTTGAGATTTTGATAGAAAGTCCATCTGGGCCTGCACCAAAAGCTGAGGTAGCCTCATGCTTCTAGCACGCAAATCAAAGACGTGACGGAGAGGAGATAAGATAAAAGGGCAGCCTTGCAGGATTAAACACGATCATGAAGTTTTAGTGGCCGAGCAAAGGTAGTAGACCAAAAATATCCTATCAATTTTTCCTTGTGCAGTGAGCCCTGGAAATAAACTATATCCAAGTAAATGCCCAGAATTCAATGGACATGGCTGGACCCATGGTTTTAACCTTAGGCATTTGAAATCCATGTGGGCTGATAGATAGTTTCGTAAATATTCTTATTTTCTTTTGTTTTTCATAGGTTTTCTGAAAGTGATAACATACGCTTACATGATGAGAAGCCTAAATCGCACTATAACCTGCACATATTCATCTGACACTTAAAGTTTGATACTGTAATCATTGTTTGATGTTGGATGATCATCAAACAGCAAAGTACTGTCTGATTTATATGTTTATTTGTTCCTTTATCTGTTGCTGGTTTGCGTGGCACATGCACATTCATTTAGCTCAAAAGAGACTCACTTATAGTAAAAGTCGAAGAGCTTTGCATAGTAAAAATGTGTGCCTTTGAATTTATTTGATCGTGTTCAACAATTACTGAGGATCACTAAACAATTACTCAAACCAAAATAACATACTTTTCCAAACTCTGTAGGAACCATCAAACATAGTTTATTTTCACCATATGTGATGTGTCTTTACATTACTTCACGATTTCTTATAGTTCTAAATAAGAATACAGATGAAGTGGAACGGTAAGATTACATTTATTTGAAGCATTAGTGAGAATGAACACTTGTATGAATTAGTCCTACCATTCTGTGCAGCATCTCTTAGAACAGCAAATCACTTGAATAGAATTAAAATGTGTATTTCCCCGATCTAAATTGAGTATCCAGGTAACATAAACTGTGCTTGTTATTTAGCGACTGAAAGTGATGCAACCAGGGGCAGAAAACCAGAAGGATTTGCGCTGTGCAGGGGTGGAGAGTGGGAGCTGGCCGGAGCTGAAACTGTGGCGCGGCTCGCTGAGGGCCTGCTGCGGCAGCTTGGCACTGGAGGAAGGCCCGTTCGTTCACGGGAAGAAGGCGGCATTGCCCCAGACGCGAGCTTGGTGCCCGACGGGCCTTATTGTCCATTTCTCTATGGCAGGAATTATTGAATGGGCCAGGGAAGGGGGGAGATTGCAGATGTTTCACCCATGGTGGTGAGGGTAGGCCTCGGCGTGCTGGGCTATTTGGGCTGACGCCCGCGAGATAACGGCCGAGGGATCGGCGGCAGTGCTAGGCAGAGGATAATCACTCCTAGGCCAGAGGATTGCGGCAAAGATTAACCTCTGCATTCCATTCGCAGGGCTCATCCCTATGCCCTAATCCTTTCAAAGGGTTTACCCTCCGGAGTGAGAGATGAAGTGTGTAGGGGTCAAAAAAACTATATTTTTGGAATGCATGTCTTCGTCATTTTAACGAGAGGAGGAGTAGATTGTGCAAGCTGCGCCTTTTGTTTAAAGTTAGTTTATTTATTTATTGGTTTATCGCACCATATTGTATATTGTGTCTATGTATTTTAAACATTTGAATGGACTGATAAAGGGAGCTAAAGTATTTTTGTTGAAGTACAATGTCATTTTGACCAAAATAATGTACCAAATCTAACTCATATAAATATTACAGTAGTATCGAAAAATATGATGCATACATTTATAGGTAAAATCGTATAGGTAAAAAACTCCTGTACCCATTCTGTGACGCCAAACAACTTCCCTGTGCAAAGGATCATGGGGGCCTGAAGTGTCCATCAGTTGTACCCTTCAAAATCCTTCATTCTGAAGGGCCCTTTGAAGTGGCCCATTTTGAGCACTTCGGTTTGGAACAACCCTTCAATATGGCGGCCATGATTTTTTTCACTCCAAAGTGCCCTTCGGAGGGCGATGGCTGCATCCGAAAACCTAGGTAGCTGACTTGTTGCCTTCGTGCCCTATCAGGCAATGACTTATAAGGCAGCGTTTGTGCATGAAGGCACCTCACGAAACTGATTTCGGACAGACTTCTGAGGCAGTGTAACAGATTGATCTACCGCAAAATAGCGTGAGCTTTGGTGAGTGAATATTTAATTACTACAGTAGTAATTTCTCGCTAGAAATGACATCAAAAGTGGAAAATGTTGGTCAAAAACCTACATTTACACACAAACTGAACAGCAAAATCAATTTTCGGACGGCATCTTAATTTTTCTAGCTCAACTGTCACAGAATGGAAAGCACAGGATTGTGGGATATCAAAGGACAGCGAAGGATACATCTATGATCAGATGAAGGTATCTCATGAGACAGGAAGTTAAGCTAACATTGGATTCGGATGTGCCTTGATGCCTTACTACCTTGAAATGTGTCCTCCAAAGGCAGCATTTTCCAGTTTTCGGACGCAGCCACTATATCCCATTCTTCTTCTTCTTCTTGGGTTTACTGGCAGTTGGCAAACAACTTTCTAGTGCATTCTGCCACCAACTGGTATGGAGTGTGGACCAGAATGTCTAATATACTCATATATTTAAAAAAAGAAAAAAAAAAAACTATATGCTCTTACTTAAATTAGTTTCTCTAAGATAATGAAACAATAGATTATAACACATATCTTTTGACTTTTTGCAGAATATCTATTAAATCAAAACATATTTTCATCTCTCCTAATTTCCGAATTAAATGTCTTCTGTTTCATATTTCTGACAATATACCATAACATGATCTACTGTCTCTTTCTGCCCACAGCAATCATATTTCCCTGTTATGTTTACCTATTTTGAATAGTGTTCCATTTAGTCCAGTGTGTCCAAACCTAAGCCTTGAAATTATAATCTATTCAATCTCTTTTTAATATTATTAAAAAGAGACTGAAGGAAAGATGGCAAAGGCAATGGGAAGAAACAAGAAAAGGGTTGAAACCATAGCCCTTTTCTTGTTTCTTCCATTGCCTTTGCCATCTTTCCTTTAATCTCTTTTTAATAATATTTTTGATTTCTGCCCTGCCAATACTAACTGTAAAATCAATGTGATTACTTTTAGTAACTTTTATCTGCCATTTCATTCCTTTGGCAAAGATTTCTTAAGGACGAAAGATTCTTCATCGGACGGGAAGAGCTCGATTTCGGACATATTGGGAACATAGGGTGGAGCAAAATGCTGAAAACTGTCGAGAAACATAGGTGAGTCAACTGCGTATATATATATATATATATATATATATATATATATATAAGATTAGATAGATAGATAGATAGATATATATAGGTCTCCACTCATGCTGTGTTCCTCTCGAACTTTGTTAATAAAACATCTCTCAAATATATATATATGTATATATATATATATATATATATATACATCATAGCAGAAGGCACATAAAAAAATAAGCATCCCCATAATTTTTTGCAGATTTGCATTAATATTTGAGAACCTGTGGGACAGGATGTACAAAGTCACAAACATTTCATACATGACAAAAATAACTGGTTGAGCAACATGTGTTGATGGCCTTGCTCTTTGCATTAGACCTACTTGTGACCAAGTAGGTAATAAAAATCTTCACATAGGAAAATACTTAAAAGGAAACATTAATAATATGCATTATGGCTGCACTATGGCAAAAGTGTTGTTAACTACAGTATTACCAAAGGTCAGCTTAAGGAGAGAGGGTTTCAAGATGAAGATCCCATATTGTGTGTGTATTGTGAAGTGTGTACTATTGGTTTCCATCACAATGTCAAGAACTGCAGCTTAGAGTTGCAGAACTGTAAGGACCACCCGTCAGCCCAAAGAACGGGAACCTTGGGAAGCATGGAAGTGATTCCAATAAAATCATTCAGAGGAAGACTGTATGTAATGAAGTAAACTGGCTTATGGATACTTTGTTTCATAATGATGAGGAAACACAGCCCAGATCGGATCAATTCGTAATTCTTACATTTTATTAATCTCAAACTGTCACACAACAGAAGGATGCAACACATGTAATTTCCAAACAACAGGTTTATTAACAGATTTGTGCAGACAAGCAGTGTAAGCAGGTAGGTAACTGAGACTTGGGTAATTGTAGTTGAAATGGCAGAGAATAACAGTCTTATCTGTTGCAGATGAGATGGTGGACTGAAAGATTGAAGCAGATAACTGGAGATTGAAGATGGGGGAAAAGGATAGCACAGGCATGGCTTTATCAGAAGAACAAGTGGTGAAAGGTATGTGACCCAGGTCAGACTCAAAGCCAACAGCTCTAATGTGCTGAGTGTGTGCATACTGCAGCTTGGACAATTATGTACATTTTATAAGGCATTGAAAATGTAGTGATATATGTGTGATATATATAGCCTAAACTTCAAATAAAATATTTTAACTCTTTCATCACTCCACAATCTAATCAAGTTGCATCCCCCAAAAATTCCTAAATGTATCACTATTTTTTTTAATGTAAAAATATAAATACTCCAAAAAGAAAAGTTTATTGTTAAGGTATAACTGAATAATAAACCAAATCTGAATAATATGAAATACTCCCCGTGGCATATTTATTGGGCCACTGGGACTTTTGGTCAGACCATTTCATCATCTTAAAACATCTGATTAATGAGACCTGTGGGGGAGTCTATTAATGGCATCTATTTTTGTTTGTCACAAATCATAAACCCTTGATAAACCTCTTGTGCTTCAAGTAAACTCACCAATTAGTTTTATCCAATGCCAACAATGTTGCAAATAAATCTTTGGGGATTTGTGTCACAGAACCTATTCTGACAAATGTTCCTAATCATTTTTGAATCATAACAAAAACTTCTTAAACAACTGAAACTTATTTACAGAGAGAACAATTTTTGCATTCGAGAAATATTTCTATCATTAACTAAAACATTTTATTGTGAAGTCCCAGGCTTCAGTTCACAAATTTCTGCATCCTGCTGGTTGTACTGAGAATGTGTAACATGAACAAATTCAAAGAGTCACTCAACAACTTCATTTATAAATCTGTATCATTAAACCTCCGTTATACACTTAAAAATAAAGGTTCCAAATCATGGTTTTAGTGATGCTGTAGAAGAAACATTTTGGGTTCCACAAAAACACCTTTCGTTATATCATTATCTTAAAGGTGCTAAAGAGGATGTTTTGTTTTATACATTGTTTGCAATATTACTTGAAACTGTCTTTACTAACTGATAAAAGACTATTTATTAGGTGCACTGAAAGTAAAAATATTAATATACATCATCTGTGCACGAGGTAGGGCCTTAAAAACATCAGCCAATCGTTTACGCGATCATCGCGTAAACGATTGGCCCTCTGGCTTGTCAATCACTGCCGTGACGTTCCTTGTGAAAGACATGCACGGATTGGCCCTCTGGCTTGTCAATCACTGCCATGACGTTCCTTATGAGAGACGAGCGCGGCTGCGCGCTCCAGTAACTTTCCACACTCCACAGGCGCCACATGCAATGTTTTTGTCAGGAGACAGGAACAACAAGTGCAGATCATGAGTTACCTGCGGTGAGTCCGACATAATGAATCCAAAAAACACGACACAGTGAATGCCGATGGTAAACACTCATGTTCCAATACTCGTGCACGCGTTTTGGGAGGCGTTCCTTTGAAATGAGCAGTGAAGGAGGGGGGGCTGTTCTTACGCATGCGCTCATTTAAAAAACTCAGTAACAGTCTTTGGATTCTCAGTCGACGAAAAAAATCCTCTCTATCACCTTTAATAATATAATATATAATAATGTAATAATAATAATAATAATAATAATAATAATAATATATATAATAATAATATTGTTACCGGTGCTGGTGCTGGTGCTGCAGTGATGAGTCGTAAACGGATCTCCACAATAATAGGTATTTTAATCAACAAAGGAATCTCACCAAACACATCAAACATAACATTAAGATCAGACAAGGAGTGAAGGGAGTGAGTCCATATAAAAAGGGAGTGCAGATGATAAGGTCCAGGTGTAGCTGATAAGTGATGAGTGAAGATGAGGAGCTGACAAGGGAAGTGAGTGCAGGTGAGGAGACAAGAGGATCATGGGAATTGGAGTCCTGGAGACGAGGGAACTGTGACAAATATATAATATCTTAATAATGTAAAGAACATTTTTCCACTATAAAGAACCTTTTTGTGCAATGCAAAAGTTCCATGGATGTTCGTGGAACCATAAATGCTAATAAAGGACCTTATTTTTAAGGCCCTATTTACACTAGTGTGTTTTCGTTTTAAAACGCATAACTTTTACCTTACCCTCGAAAACGCAGGCTTTCGAAAATGCTGCAGACCCCATTTTAGTTTGAAAACTCCAGGGTTGTGTTTCAGTGTAAACGGACCAAAACGGAGACTTTTGAAAACAAAGGCATGGCTGTCCACATTACGCTAACGGAACACGACAATAACAGACCATGGCTACATTTCCCAAAAGCATCATAAGCCTACATTGATCGTAAATGTAGATATTCTTCAGTTCACACTGCACGATTTTAGGCCCAATTTTCACTCGCCGACAGATTTTGCGAAATCGCCAACAAATGGCCAAAATCTGAAGCAAATCACTGCTCGTTCACACGAGTGACAGTCACGCAGTGTGAATTATCAAAGACGTGATCTGAGAGAATCAACTATGCATCGCCAATGCCTTTGAGATATTTGGCATGCTAAATATCTGGACCTGTCTGTGATTCAAAATCCTGCTGTGTGAAATGTGTTTTGACTGAAAATGGCAATGAGAGAGCAAGATACAGGGCAGCGGGAAGTTCGTTCGAGGAGTTATAGACTCACGTCTCCCCAACCATTTCCTCCTCTATAATCTTTTTTTTTTCTCCTTTTTGCTGCAAATTAGCACACAGGCAATTTGGATCACAAGCTTCTTGCTTCTTACATTTTTAATAACAATTCCAGTCTTGCACGAGAACTCTGGGTTAATGCATGACCTTGCGTTTTTGCACTTCTTTCGTGTGTTTGGTTGTGAAACATAGTTTGCTGACCAGACAGAGTTGCCAGTGATTCTTCATATTATAAAGTCATGCAATGTGAAACACTCACAGCACAGCAGCGGTGTCAGATTAATTACACATATGAAATGTGCTGTATTGAAAAGCACAGGTCTAAAAGAATCCTTTTACTAAAGATTCTCTAGATTTATGTAAATGAAAACACTGACCCTACTGGGACTAAAAACCAGAGAGGAATCATATTAATTAAGTCTTGAAACATTGGGCAAGGGACAGCCACTGTGAGCTGGTTATGACTGTAGAGACCAAGGGCCTGAATTGAGTAAGTGAATTAAGCCTCAGACACTTTAAATGAATGTAGAGTATATTATGGCCTCTTGTGGATTAGAGAGGCCTAAGTGGAACCAGGGGCTCAGAGTTACTGGACATTGCCCCTGTTGGTAGAGTTTGTAACTACACCTGCACATTGGGTCCAAAAAAAGTATCTTTTTACATTGACAGCAATTTAAATTAGCAGTGTACTTTGAAATACTTTTTTATGTTTTATTAGTAACTGATTTTTCTATGGCTTCTTAGAAATAGTGTAAAACAGACATTTCCGTGTTTTTTTCTGTCTGCTGCAGTTCTAATACAGAGTGATCAGTCACATCACCCAGGTGAAAAAAGTATACTTCCATAATGTACTTAAAGTGCTCTATTTTTTCGTGCAATAATTGTTGTACTTAATATACTAAAAACTCATCTTTAGTACTTCTTAAGTTAATCTTAAGAACATCTAAGTGTACTCAACTGTGCACTATTAATATGAACTAAAATGTGCTTTTAATTAAAAAATGTATTTACTTTACCTCTTGTAGTACACTTGAACCCAATAGTGTACTATAAGTGGAAACAAAATATTTTTTTTAATACAGAGATAGTATGTTAAAAGCACATTTTAGTTTCATACTCACTGTCTGATATATAGCACAGTTGAGTACACTTAGATGTTCTTAAGATTATCTTTAAAAGTACTAAAGAAGAATTTTTAGTATATTAAGTACAAAATTAGTGCGCGGAAATAGAGCACTAAGTATATTATGGAAGTGTACTTTTTTCACCTGGGCATATGTATGGGTCAAATGATTGGCTCAAAAGATGTTTCTAAGCTCAGTGATCATTATGCATGTGGCAGCATTCAAGACATTTACCATGTCTGCTACTGAGATGAATGGGAATACCACAAAAATCAGTCTTTCCAGGTATATTAGAACTTAGTAAAATGACTATGCTGCACATTGTTAAACGTCACGTGTGTTTGTAAGTGCTCCATGTGGAACTGCAAAAACACATTGAGTCTTATTTCTGGAATTTCCAAAAAGAAAGAAAAAAAGAAACAATGTTAAAATCATTTCAAATATTGTAGCGACAGAAAGATCTCTTTAGCTTTACAAGGAAAAGCAATGCATTATTTTCAGTATGCCTCTTGAGTGTATTAGTGTCCAGGGAACATCTTAATTGGCTCTCTTGGACCTCTTGTCTCAGGTCTGCGTTGTTTTTCTTACTGTATCTGTTAGCAGCAAGATTGCTGTTCCATAATCATGACTGTATATGTTATTCTTACAGACAAACAACTGTAATCTAAAAACAAAAGTCTGAAAATAAAATCCTATTTAATAATGACAATAGCAACAACACTGTGTAACATTGATAGACCTGAAAATGTTTGCCAAACATTCAAATTTAAAAAAAAGAAAAATCAAAATGTTCAACATGACAGCCAGTAAGGGAGAAGCATAAAATAATATAATAATACACTTTTTAAAAATGAGATAAACTGAACTAAAATAAAAATAGAGGAATGTGCTTTAGACATTATTTATTCATATGTTATGAAGATGTTTTCAATCATTCACTGTAAAAAAAAAAAAATAATAAATAAAGAGTTGAGTAAACTTTAAAATAAAGGAGCACTGCTGGATTTCATGCTGTAGAATAGCAGGACTGCTATAATTAAAGGTGCTAAAGAGGATACATTTTTGCAATATTACTTGAAACTGTCTTTACTAACTGATAAAAGACTATTTATTAGTTGCACTGAAAGTAATAATATTAATATACATCATCTGTGCACAAGGTAGGGCCTTAAAAACATCAGCCAATGGTTTACGCGATCATCGCGTAAACGATTGGCCCTCTGGCTTGTCAATCACTGCCGTGACGTTCCTTGTGAGAGACGTGCGCGGATTGGCCCTCTGGCTTGTCAATCACTGCCATGACGTTCCTTGTGAGAGACGAGAGACTCCAGTAACTTTCCACACTCCACAGGCGCCGCATGCAATGTTTTTGTCAGGAGACAGGAATAACAACTGCAGATTATGAGTTACCTGCGGTAAGTCCGACATAATGAATCCACTAACACGACACAGCGAATGCCGGTGGTAAACACTCATGTTCCAATACTCGTGCACGAGTTTGCATGAGGTTGTTCTTACGCATATGCTCATTTCAAAAACTCAGTAACAGTCTTTGGATTCTCAGTCGACGAAAAAATCCTCTCTATCACCTTTAATAATATTAAAGTACTTCATCACCTATATAATCAGTGATTAGTTGAAATCAGGCCCATATGATGATTATGTCACCATCAATAGTAAACCAACATCATCGGGGCCCTGTTCTTCGTACTGTTGACAATTTGACATGATCCAGGAAAGTTCTTCGGTCCTCATCCTGCATGGAGTTGCTGTTATAGCAACAAGCCTGTAAGCTCAAACCTGCTCAGGAGCAGGTTTATTTCAGATAAACAACATTTGACTGCATCTTTTTAAAGGTACAAGTCTATCCCAGCCATTAAAAGAGCATTGAGCCAAGGAAATTAATAATTAAAAACATAAATGGAAATATGTTTTTATATACATAATAATAATTATAATTTTGAAATTAACTTAAAAATATAACTTAAAAAATATATCTTCTGTGCATTAGAAATTGACCCATAAGAAGCTTTATCTGTTTCACGTGTAAAAAATTACATGAATTGCTACTCTTGACACTGAAAAATAGTATAAAACCTGTACAAATACTAGAAATCATGGAAAAAAATCTTCTTTCAGACGAACACAATCAAAGTTATATTAAAAATATAATCCTAATTAAAAGAAAACGATATTAAAAAATATCCTGGCTCTTCCAAGCTTTATAATGGTAGTGAATGGCGCTCACGATTTTGAAGCCCAAAAAAGTGCATCCATCCATCATAAAATTAATCCATAGAGCTCCAGGGGGTTAATAAAGGCCTTCTGAAGCAAATCAATGGGGTTTTGTAAGAAAAATATCCATATTTACAACTTTATAAACTATAATAACCAGCTTCAGACAAACATCCAAGTCGACTTACGATGGAAGCGTAACCTGTGACGCGATGTAGGACATAGCAAGAGTAGGTGAGAGTAGACGCCTCTCGTTCACACAAATAGGGCTGGGCAACAAACACAAGCTCCTCTACTCTTATATCAAAATCCTCCAATATTTCTATTTAAAAATCTCATGAAAATCTTTTTTTAGACTTCTAATTTGTGACCGGTGTTTTGTTTTGCTCTATCCTCTGCGCTTCCAAGTTCATCAATACATCACACATCGCATTGGAGGTTATACTTCTGCCCTAAGTCCACTTTTGTTGGATGTTTGTTGGAAGCTGGTTATTATAATTTATAAAGTTGCAAATATGGATGTTTTTCTTACAAAAACCCATTGCTTCACTTCAGAAGGCCTTTATTAACCCCCTACAATTACAATTACAGTGAGGAGAAATAATATTTTTTTAAAGAAATTATTGTTATTATTTCACTCTGCTAAAACTCTGTAAAACAGTTACTTCATAAATTAATACAAATTAAAATATCTTTGCGGTCGGGCAGACACCGAATATCTCCTTATTTTTAATTAATTAATTTATTTTTATTTTTATTTTTATTTTTAATCGTTATGGTTGGTCACCTTTTACGTCTATCTATGGGTTTGGCAAATATTTAACCAATGAAAAGTATTAAAAAGAGCTTGTGACTTAAAGGGTTAGTTCACCCAAAAATGAAAATTATGTCATTAATGACTCGCCCTCATGTCGTTCCAAACCCGTAAGACCTCCTTTCATCTTCGGAACACAGTTTAAGATATTTTAGATTTAGTCCGAGAACTTTCTGTCCCTCCATTGTGCACTGTCCATGTCCAGAAAGGTAATAAAAACATCATCAAAGTAGTCCATGTGACATCAGTGGGTTAGTTAGAAGTTTTTGAAGCATCTAAAATACATTTTGGTCCAAAAATAACAAAAACTACGACTTTATTCAGCATTGTATTCTCTTCCGGGTCTGTTGTCAATCCGGGTCTGCACACTGCTGACGTAAGACGCTGCTGACGTGTTATCCGGTGCGCCCGAGCTTCGTTTACAGTCTAAGGGAGACGCACGCTGTATTCAAGCTATTCTACATTGTTTGTATTTTGGTATTGCTATATTTTTTAAAATGGTGCATAAGTGTGCATGTCGCGGATGTCCTAATCACCAAAAACAACGACGTAAAAGTGCATTACCAATGCCGACAGATGAAAGGATTCAATGGAATCAATTCAATGGAATCAATTCAATGGAAAGGATTCCGGAAGAGAATACAATGCTGAATAAAGTCGTATTTTTGTTATTTTTGGACCAAAATGTATTTTCGATGCTTGAAAAACTTCTAACTAACCCACTGATGTCACATGGACTACTTTGATGATGTTTTTATTACCTTTCTGGACATGGACAGTATACCGTACATACACTTTCAATGGAGGGACTGAAAGCTCTCGGACTAAATCTAAAATATCTTAATTTGTGTTCTGAAGATGAACGGAGGTCTTATGGGTTTGGAACGACATGAGGGCAATTTTTGGGTGAACTAACCCTTTAACTATGTGAATCCATCGTGAATGAAGTGCTGCACACATTTTGGAGCATCTCTGCTTGTTTACAATGCAAAGATAAATAAAGAACTTGTTGTTTGAATAAGTACAGCATTTTCTTTACAAGAAATACTATATATATATATAAAGGGTAATGTTTTATGTGTTTGAGGAGCAAAAGAAGAGTGTCTAATGCTGCCTTCACATGCTATCCAAAATTTCATAATTCCCATAATTCGAGTGAAATAAGTTCACAGTACTTAAGGTCTTAAAGGTCCCGTTTTTCGTGGTTTTTTGAAGCTTTGATTGTGTTTATAGTGTGCAATATAACATGTGTTCATGTTTCGCGTGTAAAAAAACACAGTATTTTTCACATAATTTACTTATCTGTATACCGCTGTTTCCACTGTCATAAAAACGGGCTGATGACTTCCTTGTTCTATGAAGTCCCTCCTTCAGAAATACGTAACGAGCAACGAGTTCTGATTGTGCCAGCGGTTCCTGTGTTGTGATTCGACAGCAGTTTAGCGCTCTTGCCCGGAAAGGTCACGCCTCTTACCATAACGTGGAGATGCACTCGCTCAGTGTTATTGTAAACATGTCTTTAATTTTACCCTATCAATTTGAGCCGGAATCAGACCCGGTGATTGGACTGCGGGATGAAAATAACAGCGTTTCGACGACATGGCGACAAACACACTCTACAAACGCAACTCTTGTGTATTCCTGTGGGCGGAGGTTAGTCAAAAAACTGTTTTAGTGACGTCATTAAAGAAGGAAGTAGAGGGATGTAGTCCAAACTGGCCGTTCGATGTAGGCGATTTCTGTTAAATAAAATATCTCGCTTGGCATTGAACTTTGAGCTTTAAAATTTTACAGATTTTATTTATACTCTAACAACAACATTACACACTAACTAAAGTTTGAAACATGGGATCACGAAGAATGGGACCTTTAATGTACTTGAAGGGGAGGATTTATTTTACTTAAGATTTTAATTTTAAGTCAAAAATTGGTTGGCACAACTACAACTACTGGAGCTGAGAACTCAGGAATGCTTTGCAGTCAGTTGCTTTATTTATTTATTTACTTATGTTTACTCAACATTTTATTTTTCACAGTGTTGTCAAAACAATATTCTTCAGCCACATTTTCTCAAAAAAAAAAAAAAAACATATAGGCTACCTATTGATTTACATGTGACTGTTGATGAGTATTATTGTGACTAAATCTTCAGCATACTTATTTACAATATTTATAAAGCATTATACAATTCTATACGCTTTTTTAATGCATTTTTTGCATTAGTGTACTATCTGACACTGAATAATGTTCAACAGGAATGAGGTGGGTGGACGCTTTCTTATTCTTCAGCGGCCTCTAGTGGCAGTAGTTTACTATTACAAGTTAATTTGGTAACAAGTTTTTGTCTGGCTACTGGTAATGGTCTTGGGTTCACTGTTTTTTCTTGCCTGTTAATATAAATCTCATAAGCTTTATAACTTTTTTGTGATTAACTTAAACACCAACACTGCTATAACAGCTAGTTGGCTATAGGCTATTGGTACAGTTACATAATTCATGAACATATCAATCTTCAGAAGTTGTTCAGACTTAATAATTTGGCAGATGTCAACATATGCTTTTTCTGAGTATCTTTGACACTTGTTGTCGCTACTACTGGGCTGCAACTTTAAGAAACAGGTAATGGCCACTTTGCAACCTGATCAGAGGCTTTAATAAATGATGGAGCAGTATCTGGGTTCACTATTGCCACTGTTGTTACTGTTTGCATTTCCAAGGACAGAACCCAGCTGAACAAAGATAAACGAGCTAAAAACACTTTTGGACAGCATTCTGCGATCGATTAACCTAAGGATGAATCCAGAGTAGTAAGTAGTTATGCCTACTAGATTGTTTAGGGGTACAAGTTTTTTTGTTGTTGTTTGTTTGTTTACTTTTTTTTTATTACACTGTGTTGTTAACGGTCGACAGACTTTCTTCAGTTCCAGTGACTAGAGAAGAATTCTGCCCTCTAGTTTATCTCATTAATGCTAGTATTATATATTGTGCCAAACATTAATGAGTAAATAAAAATGCAGCGTACATTGAGCATGAACACCAGTACAGTAACATGCATTGTTAATAATATGATGTTTTTCTCAGTGACTACCTGTTCAAATTGCTGCTGATTGGGGACTCTGGTGTGGGAAAGTCATGTTTACTCCTACGGTTTGCTGTAAGGGAAGTCATTTTTTCCTTTTATGTGTTTTCAGTACCCATCATTTTCTGTTTCAAGGTTCTTCAGTGAATGGTGTCATTCATTTAGTTCACCCCAATATCTAAATTCTGTACATTATTGACTGTTTCAAATCTATATGCTGTTTGTTTTTTTAAATAATTAAATTTTTAAAGAATCCGTTTTGGAAGTGTCCACCATTTTATGTTTAAACATACTTCTGTTGATGACACTTATTCCACCAGGATGACACCTATACAGAGAGCTACATCAGCACTATTGGAGTAGATTTCAAAATCAGAACTATTGAAATGGAGGGGAAGACTGTCAAACTGCAGATTGTGAGTATAGAAATTTATTTCAATTCATATTCAGAGTCAAGATGGTTTGTGCCTGTCTGTGTCTGAGTTGCTTTCTTTGTTTGATCCAGTTATTGTTTCTTATTTAAACAAACCCCTGTGGAACAAAAACATTTAAAGTGACAATAACTGATTATTTGCCAATTAACTTTTATTGAAATGACTATCCAGTCACTTGGGTTGGTCCCAATGGAGCAAAAAGGCCCTAAATGCCTGGATGAGGATTGATATTCATACTTCTCAAAGTTTTTGTGCTTTTTTTTTAAAAAAAACAAGTGGGATACAGCAGGGCAAGAGCGATTTCGAACAATAACATCCAGCTATTATCGAGGGGCTCATGGGATTATAATTGTCTATGATGTCACTGAGCAGGTAATACTTTTGAATATTACATAATGTTTATTATTTTAGCATTTTGTGTACAGAGAATTACATAATAATAATGCTTATTAAAGTACTTTGTTTATACAGGAGTCTTTCAACAATGTGAAGCAGTGGTTAGAAGAAATTGATCGCTATGCATGTGAAAATGTCTCCAAGTTGCTAGTCGGTAACAAGTGTGACCTTTCCTCAAAAAAGGTGGTAGACTTTACCACAGCAAAGGTAAGCTCTCTGCTTATGCAAATTCATGGTGAGGTCTGTTCTACAGGATTGCCAGATCTTACAGATCTTTACATTTCATTTGTACTTTTTCAGGAATTTGCTGAGTCACTCAAAATCCCATTCCTGGAGACAAGTGCCAAGAACGCAAACAACGTAGAGAAGGCATTTTTAACAATGGCCTCTGAAATCCAGAAGAGGATCGGGACGGACAGCGTTCAGAATGAAACTGTTAAAATGGGATCCAAAATAAACAGTGCCCCCTTATGGCCTGGCGGAGAGAAGTCAGTAGCTGAGGAGGTCAGCTCTTGTTGCTAGTGCTCAGTATCATTAAAATTCAGGGTAATACAAAAATTCATATTTTTTGTTTATCGTTTTATGTGTTTTTGTTCCTCTTTTTCTTTCTTTTTCATTTTAAATGTAAAATAAGCCATTTACTTTGTTTGCACATCCTAATGAGCTAATGTAGATGCAATTGGAAATGTTTCTGGAAATCATTTTCTGATCATACATGCATTGTTCTAAGTTAAATGCTCTTTCATCTTTTTGGTGATGGACAAAACCTATAAGCAAGCATACACTACTTTTAAAAATGTAGGGGTCGTTTAGATTATTAAATGCTTTTGAAAGAAGCTTCTTATGCTTACAAGGCTGTATTCATTTGATCAAAAGACAGTAAAATCAGTAATATGAAATAAATTTAAATAATTGTTTTACACTTTAATATATTTTAAAATATAATTTATTCCTGTGTTGACAAAGCTGTATTTTCAGCAGCTATATTACTCCAGTCTTCAGTGTCACGTGATCCACCAGAAATTATTCAAACATGATTTTGTGCTCAAGTTTCTTCTTATTATTATTGTTGAAAGCAGCTATGCTGGCCTATTTTTTTCAGCATTCTTTGATAAATAGAAAAGAACAGCATTAATTTAAAATAGTTTTTTTTTTTTTTTTTTGTAATAGAATAGAAGTTTTTGTCTTTACTCTAAGTCTCTTTTGATCAACTGAAAGCATAAAAGTATTAATTTCTTAAATCTTACTGACCTCAAACTTTTGCATGGTAGTGTATACATTTAAAATAAACAATACTATGAAATCTAAGGAAAGTTCAGCTTAAAATATATTTACTTTTCAATTTCTCAAAAAATAAAAATGTATATACATTAAATTTGTAACTTTTTCTGAGTATACAAGAACCTTCTGATTGTTTTGAGCTTCATTTACATACCGTAATCAAGCAGTTCTGCACTCTCACTGTTGCAGTACATTTACAGAAGTGTTTGCACTGCATACAAAGCTAAATAAACGCTTGGATCAACCATGTGCTAAATATTATATGCGCAGGTAAAGTACTGGCCCAAGAGTTGTGCATGACACTACATCATATGTGTCTCAGAATCAAAAAGAAAATAAACAATAAATCATGGTCATTATTTCATGGATCGCATTAGTGAAATAACAGTCAAGTATTCATAAAATTAAGTAGATATGATATACATTTATAATTTGATGGTCAAATTCTGACATTTAGTTTATATATATATATATATATATATATATATATATATATTCATTTTTATGACATTTCAACATTTTTTAAAGGTGCTTATCTTGATTCATAATCATAGCTCTAAAAGGGTAAAACTTTTTTAGGTCCAGCATTGAAAGCATTTGAATGAAACATAAAATGGCACAGAACATTACAACACAACAAAACAACTCTGCTCAATTGACAAGATCACAACAACATATTTCGTCACTGAAAAGTTTCAGGCCTGTTTCATACATCCAGCAGGGTCGTGTTGAGCTTCACGCTGTTTCCTGCCTGGGTTATTTATTATTTATTAATAAAATGGATGTTCTTAAATTGACAGACATTTCCTTCAACCCTAAAACACATCACAATGCAATGCATAATTCATGAGTATATGAGTAAAACACCTGTGGAAAAATCAGTGCAGAAAATGTCTTCATATTAACATAGTACATCGGGCCTAATTATTTCCTTTGATATCAGGCGTCTTTTTTCAAACAAATGGGTGAATAGATCACATATGTTGCTCTTGTGTTGATGATAAATACATTTAATTGTATTTTTAAAATTAAATAAGTTAAAGGATTAGTTCACTTCAGAATTAAAATTTCCTGATAATTTACTCTCCCCCATGTCATCCAAGATGTTCATGTCTTTCTCTCTTCAGTTGAAAAGAAATTAAGGTTTTTGAGGAAAACATTCGAGGATTATTCTCCTTATAGTGGACTTCAATGGCCTCCAAACCGCTGAAGGTCAAAATTACAGTTTCAATGCAGCTTCAAAGCAAGGAATAAGGTCTTATCTAGCGAAACAATTGGTCATTTTCTATAAAAAATGTTAAATAATATCATTTTTAACCACAAATGCTCGTCTAGCACTCCTCTGCGATCCGCTATGCATGACGTAATCACATTGGAAAGGTCACATCATATGACATAAAAATGACCGATGGTTTCACTAGATAAGACTTTTATTTCTCGTCTGGGATCGTGTAGAGCGCTTTGAAGCTGCATTTAAACTGCAATTCGGACCTTCAACCCGTTAAACCCCACTGAAGTCTACTATATGGAGAAAAATCTGGGAATATTTTCCTCAAAAACCTTAATTTCTTTTCGACTGAGGAAAGAAAGACATGAACATCTTGGATGACATGGGGGTGAGTAAATTATCAGGAAATTTTCATTAGGAAGTGAGCTAATAAGCACTTTCTATCTGTTTTCTGCTGATTTTAGCATGTAATGCACCTAAAGTCTACTTTCATTGCTTCTTCTGGGACGCAGCACCACCCCATGCATTATAATTTGTTAATATGGATAACCAAAAGAGATGAAACAGGCCTTCAACTGAAATGTACAACGAGCTTATGCAACAAGAGAAATTAAAAAGAAATCAGTACACATTACAACCAGGACTTTTTGCCAGTAAATCTAGCCATGTTGGCCAATTTCAGCCTTGTGCGTTCCCTCTCCTCTGGGCTTCTCTTTGAGGTGCACTCAAGTGTAGAGTCGGTCTCGAACGAGATGGCTGGGCCGCGTGAAAGCAAAGTCGTCCCCGTCTTCTCCTGAGACAGGGTGGTTGTTGGCGACTGCAGGACCAGCCTGCTCCGCATTGAGTGTCTGAGGCGTAGCAACAAAGGGTTGCGTTGAGGGTACAGCTCCCTCTCTGACCTGAAGCACAGGAAGCAGGCGGCACACAACATGCGGAAAATGTAGATCCAGCCGAGGTAGTGAAGCTCCACAATATTCAAGAGGAAACAACCCAGGCTGATGCTAAACATAAAATTAAGGAAGATGGTCTTTTCGGTGGCTCGAGACACAAAACAATCAGTCCGTGTTGGGCAAGGGTATGTTTCACAGCGGAACAAATGAGGCACCTCAAATCCGAACAGGTAATACTGACCGACAAGAAACGTGATCTCCAGGACAGAGCGGATCAGGACGTGAACAATATAGATGAGGAGAACCTGACTGGAGAGTGTGGTTGGATCCTTGCTAACCTCACCAAAATCATCCTGCAGTAGACTTTGCTCCACGCTTTCCTCATCCTGACCACCCCATTCTTCCCCCTGGGGTCCATATGGCAGTTTGACACCCTCCCCTTCCAGATGCCCAGGGTGCTTGGCCTCTGCCTGCACCCTCTCCGTCTCCATCTTCTCATCTTTGGTGATTTTGTGCAGCACATAGATGATGTAGAAGATGGAGGGCGTTGAGACCAGCACAATCTGGAAGACCCAAAAGCGCAAGTGTGAGACGGGGGCGAAAGTGTCATAGCAGACGTTGTTGCAGCCCGGCTGTAGTGTATTGCAGGTGAACTTGGACTGCTCATCACTGTACACGGCGTCTCCCACCAAGGTCACCAGCAGTATGCGAAAGATCAGGAGCACCGTCAGCCAGATCTTACCGATGACCGTCGAATGATTCTGAACCTCTGTTAGAAAGCGGCCCAGAATTGACCAGTCCCCCATTTTTTAAACTGGAGAAAACAAGGAAACCGTGGAAAGGCAAAGATATTGTGTTATGCTGATATATTTTAAGTCAAATTCTTAAAGGGTTAGTTCACCCAAAAATGAATCAGTGTATCGTTATGAATCAGTCATTATGAATCAGTCATTATGAATCAGTGTATCGAATCATGATTCAGATCGCGTGTCAAACTGTCAACGGCTGAAATCACGTGACTTTGGTGCTCTGAACAGCAGATTCGATACACTGATTCATTATGCTCCGATGCTTCCTGAAGCAGTGTTTTGAAATCGGCCATCACTATAAAAGTCGTTATTTTGTTTTTTTTGGCGCACCAAAAATATTCTCAGCGCTTTATAATATTAATATTGAACCATTGAACTCACATGAACTGATTTAAATATGTTTTTAGTACATTAATGGATCTTGAGAGAGGAAATGTCATTGTTCCCTATGAAGGCCTCACGGAGCCATCGGATTTCAACTAAAATATCTTAATTTGTGTTCTGAAGATTAACGAAGGTCTTACGGGTGTGGAACGGCATGAGGGTGAGTAATAAATGACAGAATTTTCATTTTTGGGTGAACTAACCCTTTAAAGCTGCAGTCTGTAAGTTTTGCCTCTTTGTCGCCATCTCTGTTTGAAACCTGCAATTGCAGTTATTTGTGGAATTATCATCTTTACGTGGGTTGTGCCTCAGCACAGATGAATCTAATATTTACTGTCAGTCACCACACTGGTTAATACTGTACTTCAGAATCACAGATTCTACGTCTTGGAAGTATGACCAACATAAGAATTTTCACCAGAAAATGTCATCTGAACAAATAAGTCACAAGTCTGCCACTTTTGTTCTGACCAACTGAGAAAAAAAAACATTACAATAATTCGTGCTGCCAATGGTGATTAAATCTAATGATCACTTAGTTCGGATCACATCAAACTGTGCAAATTATTATTATTGTTATACTTTGTTCTGAAATTGTTAATGTTAACAACATAAGCATTGCGTGACTATGTGTATTTAGTGTGTATTAGAGTTACCTGTAGATTTAAATTTCTGTAGCCACTCCGCAGTCTGCATGATTGTCATTTAGACCTTTCTGGATTACAATCCCCCATCAAAATGTTAAGTTTAATTATTCCAGATGCTGTGAGAAAAGGCTATAAACGATCCACCACCTGCAACATCCTCCACATGCCATAAAGCCTATACTAGCTGGGACTAGACGTGACATAATGACGCAAAGACGAACGGCTGCATGCTTGAATTTCCTGGCGGAAACCCACCAGTATCACTTGAATTAGGAAACATTATTACAAGCTGAATCAGGTTAAAGTAAGGAGATAGTTTTGAACACTGCCTGGTTATATACTTGCTCAAAAGTTGATATTGGATCATTTTTAACCAAAAAAAGTTACGGACTGCAGCTTTAAGAGAGTCAAATAATCTACTGTTTATGCAAATTAAAACAATATTTCAGAAACTTTCAGTTAGTGATGCCCAACATGTTATGTGCATTTCTTCATCATGCATAATTCAGGCTGTAAAATTGATTGATGTTTTGCGTAATCTACATCTCTTTGCGGACATTATTTCATTTGGTAGGTCAATATGCATAAAATGGCTCACCAATTTAATGAAATTGTATAACATCATGACCATTACATTGATGAAAATGATAAAAACAGACAAGAAAAAAAAAAACACTTACCTTTGGTTAATTTGTCTTTTTTTGATACAAATTTGACAAAATGCGCAAAACATACAATTTCATTGCTACATTTGAAAAAGGGCTGTTTGTCAAATGGGAAAGGACCTCAATGTGAGAGCTGCGGGAAATGGGCTGACCACAGGCATCCATCCAAAACCCTCATTGTACTGTATTCAGACAAAGAGTCCCAATGTACAATGTCACAAAGATTTAAAAATACAATGGGATGCAACATCTCTGAATGTCCCTGAACAGTCAAATTGTTCAAAAGAACCTGCTGGAATGGGGAAACAATGCTAATTCACGAGAGATTTTGTCCTATACCTGCGCTGAACATGTGAAAGCTAATAAAGTTATTTTCTGCATGATAAATTGTTAAACTCATATGCCATAATATGAAAATGATCCAAAAGTAAAGTACTGACCCATTACACTCTTTTTTTTTTTTTTTTTTTTTTTTTTTTCACATTGAAATATTTGCTTCCCTAATTTTGAAATGTATTTTAAACACACAACACAACATTTCACCCTTTGGGTCAAAACAGCAAAACCAACAGTCTTTTAAAATAACATTAACTTTAGGAAATGTTTAAAAATGGATATAAATATGCTTTAAAATATAATATTTGAGTGCAATATAGCATATTTAACAGAACATGTTCAATATCATGTCAGTGGTAAGAAAACAGCTCAATTTAAAGTTGCGTCTTGTGTTAGAGAAATATTTTATATGCAATTAAGCAAATAAAAACTGCAAGCAAACTTTACTGTGAACATTTTGCACACCCATAATGTTTTAACTATCACACCATCTGCCCCGACACACAATATCGACTTGCACAAACATAATTCGACATCTGCCTTGATTACTCATATTAGAATATTTTGAATTTGTTTCTCTCACTCCATGCACAACAAAATAGAATGACTAATTACTGTATATTTGTTTTACTTCTTACAATATTTGTAAGGTTAAAAATTGTATATATACATTTAATTTTAATTTCATATTTATTATTTTAATGTTTATTTACATTTTTAATTATATATAAATATAGGTCTAGTTTGTACAGTTTTTCTATATGTTGGCTATTTTTAAATTTAATGCAACAACCTGTGGAGTACCAAAAAAAAAGCTCTTGTAACTGTACAGTTTAAAGAGCTGGATAGATAGATTTTTCTTTTAGTATTATATAGCTATGATTATTAATTTTGTACATCGTGATCATTCAGTTTTGCTTTGTCGTATGAAAAGTCGTACAATAAAATATTTGATTACAAAATAAAATAAAGTATCGTTGCAGTAAGTGTTTGTGAGTGCAGTGCTGTGATGGATGAGCTGGCAGAATCTCAGCAGCAGCAGCAGCAGCGCGTATATCAGATGAAATGGTTTGGCCCTCGGGGTTACAGGAAGTTGTAGCAGCTGCCATGTTTAGCTGCTTTGTTGTAGATTTCTTGTAGGTTTCCTGCAGATTTTTTTAAGTGTTGCAATGGAGCCGAGCTGGAGTTCATTTTTATTTCAGGTAAGCCAGCCGTTCGAAATAAATCCCAACCGCGCGGGAAAAATAGAAAATCGATCGGGACTCTTTAAAACTGCGCGAAGCGTGGAGATTTGAGCTTTAAAGCGGGATTTTAAGGCAGTAAAAACAATGGTAGCTAAGCTAGCTCACATTAGCCGCTAATGCTGCATCTCCCCCAGACTTCCAGCTGTGAACTATGAGGGAGACGTACAAGGGATTTATTTCCCTCTTTTCCACCTCTCCTTCCCATTCACACTCTTTTTAGGTGCTTTTTACCATTTTTTATTTTAAGTTAAACACTTTTAGCTTGCAGCTTATGCTTTAGTTTTGGGTACTCATTGATTTTGTGACACAATTTGGATGTTTTGGCCAGACGCAACGTCCATGTCTGCGTGTGTAATAATAGACTACGGTGTTTATGTGCATTTTTGGCACAGTGTTTTAATACTTCGTTTTTCTTCCCTTATCGAGCTCTATGTTTCACCGCTTTTCCTTTTCTTTATTTTTATTTGTTGTCAACGCCGCTCCCTTGGATACTTTTATTGGAGGGAACATGGGGATAATGGCTGTGTTTCAAAACCTTCTGACCTGCCCACCTAGACATCATAACCGAACAGAACGTGAACATGATGGACAGAATACTGTATAGAACACTTATTATAGAACTGTGAAATTCTGTCTTGGTTGATATCACAGTCGTTTCGTATAAGTTTGAAAATACCGCTTAGATTTTGACTTCTTTTCTCTGTCCAACTTTAAAAAGCCAAGGTAGTTAGCCCATGTTCAGGTTACTGACATCCATAATCTTATGCATGCAATTCATTCTTTATGAGGAATCTGTGCATGTTTATTGACCGCATGCAACTCTCTTTTTTACTATTGACTCTTATGAAAAATGACTGTGATTTCATATTTGTCATTTTCTGAATGAATAAATGCAAATGCATAGAGATCAACCAATATTCATTTTTACAACAATATTGATACTGCTGGTTTTTGTTTACATATATGATAATTGATATGCAAAATCTTTTTATAAAATATTTTATTTCTGGTTTTTTTTTCACATAATCATGTTACATACAGTTTTATTTAATATTAGTAGTAGTATTAGTATTGTTTATGCAAAGTTTTGCAATATAAATGGCTTATTTTAAATTTAGATTTGTTTTTGTCGTTGTTTTGGGCTGTCTGACTGTTAAGATTAAATTGCTATGCATTTCTCACATTAAATATGTTACTTTACCTGTGAAAACTGTTGTTTCCTGTTAAATGTACTGGGTGCTATTCTTTACAGGAACCGATGTTAAAGTTAAAAAGTATAAATATTGGTTAAAAAAAAAAACTATTGATCAAGCCAATTATTATATGTAGTCAAGACATGTATTTAAACTTCTTCTTAATCCAATTATTCTTGCTTTTCTAGAGGTATAAAGAAGTAGTGACTCTAAGTTTTTTCTGTCTATCGACTTCTCCCTTGGGAGAGAAAGCATTTGAAGTGTTGTACGACTCTAGGCTTTGTTCCAGAAAAGTTTGCCAAAATGAATTTACTTTAGGAATAGACGCAGACCATGTCCAGAAATGTTAACTGTAGGAAGGTGTGCATCTTCATCACTGTGTGCTTCATCATCTTCTTACTTATTTTTAATTGGACATATACTGAAATAATTTTGGTATTGCAATCAGCTCCAACATCAGATTTTCATTTTCACATTTTCTGTGAACATAGATTCTAGAGATGAAACGATATGAAAATTTAATATCATGATTGTAGTGACCAAAACGATCACGGTTATCAATATTATCATGCTATTGTTAAAATGTGCTGGAAATGTTCAATAAGTACTGATACACACTGAAATCATTTGACCAAGTTTTAGGTCGAAAACCCAACAAAAACAAATAAAATTAGCAGCACTGTTCACTTTTTGTTTGCATAAACATTACAATAATAGCATTAGCTGGATTTCAAACGAACAAAAAATATTGGTTGGGTGAAATAACATAACATGCACTTATCTGCTAACATGTACTGCATGTTCAAATAAAGTTTTAACCAAAAAAATGTTTTATAAAATGAAAAACCTCACATTTCAGCAAAAATTTGGTCTGAACAAAAATGGCAGAGAGACTAAATGAAAATGTAAATCCACTCTCTGACAGTAGGTGGCACTTATGGAACTGTCATTTCCACACTACTTTATTAGGCATAACATGGAGGGAAGCTGAAAAGCAAATGCCATTGAAACTTTTCTGAAGACAGTCGGTTCCCCGTTAGAGATGTATTCGTATAATTCATTCATACATACATTCTTTCATATGCACTCTGCCTTCCATCATGTTTTCACACAAAACGAAACTTGTGCTACACCTGCATGAGACTTTTGCTAACTTTCTTTAATGCTGAACATCATATATCGTGAAATTTTCAATTCACAATAATCAAATGCAGTTTTAATAATTAAAAATATGAAACGGTAATACTAACCTTTGGGAATTTTTATCGTCAAACTGGTACCGTTTCATCCCTTGTTCATTCATTGTTATACACTATCTAAAACTTTCTTCTTGATCACAGTATGCATGTTTGTCTGCTATTCTCAAGAGTTTCTTCAACCTGCTCACCATTTTCCAACATCTTGCATGCACAGATCATAATCCATATTTGATTTTGAGTAAGCTTAACCTTACTTGCTGATCCGGATATTGTCAGTAACAACCAGAGTTCACTGACCTTTTAGGAGATCAACAACACCATGTTTGTTTCTTAAAAGCTTGCTCAAAATTCTTTCCAAGTGTCTTATAACTCTGTAATATGATTGTAGCTACGAACTTTAATCAGTTTTATAACCAAGAGATCAGGGATTTGGTTTATAGACCTAAAAAGTGCTTCATTTGTTCTGCTTGATTCCATCCATGTGACGAGGCATCTAATGAGACGACGGTCTAGCGCGTCACTCCTCATTGTTCTGCAGGCGTCTGAGGTTATTCATGAGCAAGGCATTGTCCGGCTCCCAACAGGCATCTCTTAATCCGTCTGCAGCAAACAAGAATTTGATTCACTGGGTTCTGTCTTTGGAGTAAAGGAGTTCTGCTCACTCTTGTTCTTGCCTACAGTTTTTCAGCAGGTTACATGAGGAGATATGTCAGTTTTGATGCCACAGATGTGTAATTTTTTCATTGTTATTAAGCTATTTTTTTCTATTTCGCCAACAACAACGCCTGTAATAGGCTTAAACAGAGATTTATCCGTGCATCTGCCATCTTCACAGATCACGGATCAAGTTTGTGCTGCAGATCAGAGTTTCTATAGTATTGTATAATTCTATTTTCTACATTATGCCTGTCACAATGCGGATTAGCCTACCAATACTGTCATTTAAATATAGACTGACAATAGCACCACATTTTTTTTTTAGGTTTTGTTTTTGCCTTGTCCTGCTTGTCAGATATAGGTCTGTGTTTGAAAGTGTCTACAGTGTTCTTGCATATTTATGTGCACTGCTCAACCTCCATATTATTTCTATTGACGTGACCTCAGCCTTCAATGCGAATTTGGATTAAAATCATCCAAGCAGCATGAAGAAGAGCAGGTTGCTGTCATGGTTTGAATATTGCTGCTTGAATGCATCCATATACAAATATACTTTACAGAACGATGTCGCTAAAAATACCATCCATACCAAATAATTCTGGGTGAAGTGTTCAAATCATTTAGACCTCAAAGCAGCTGTGTCCTGTTTAATTGCATATTTTGTAGAGCGAGGTCACCTAATCAAGCTTACAAAGACCTCCTATGGGGCTATTAGGAAAAAACGCAAACCAAAACTTGTATTTTTACATGCTTTTAGAATATGTAAACCTGTGAGCTTTAACGTTAATAGCGTTTCCCCAGTCATCGTCGGAGGCAGGTCCAGCCTGCAGGTCTCTCGTTACTGTAGGCTTTACTATATTTCCTCAGAGGCACAATTGTGTTCGTGATGCCCACCCCCACCCACCAACTGGATGCCGTGACCAATGGGACAATGCAGGCAGCTGCAGAACGGGGAGCCTAATAGTCGTGTAGTCTTTCAGCTGCTCTTGTTTTAGGCCCTGCGATCAGGGTTGTAGCCCCAACCAATGCCCCCACCCTACACCTTATGAACAAGTTATGCTCCACCGACCTGCACTCATTTATTTTTTTCCATCAGCCTTATTTTTTTTATTTTTTTGTAGTAGTAGACAAAATCTTGCTTTTTTTACATTTTATTTTATTTGACTTTTAAATTTTATTTTACTATAATTTTTATTATTTTATATTGCAATCCTTGCTTAATTGTGATTTATACCACTTTGTTTTTGTTTAAGTTTTCTTGGTTTTGCTAATTCAGGCATTTATGGATAAAATATGACTGTAATCCAGTTGGTTGTCCTTAAAGGGATATTTCACCCAAAAATGAAAATTCTGTCAATCACTTACTTACCCTCAAGTTGTTCCAAATGTGTATGAGTTTCTTTCTTCTGATGAACACAAAAGAAGATATTTTAAAGGATGTTGGTAATCAAACATTTGACTGTAGCCAATGACTTCCATAATAGGAAAAAAATACAGTGGAATTTAGTCAATGGCTTCCATCAACTACCATTGTGGTTTTGTGTTCCTTTACCTGTAACAAATTTTGGCCAAAACTGAAGAAAGCATTAGTTTTTCTGGTAACGCTTTACAATAAGGTCATTAGATAATGTATTAACTATCATGAACTAACAATGAGCAATACTTTTGTTACAGTATTTATTAATCTTTGTTAATATTAGTTAGTAAAAAATAGTGTTCATTGTTTGTTCACAGTGCATTAACTAATGTTAACAAATACAACTTTTGATTTTAATAATGTAATAATAAATGTTGAAATTAACATTAAGATTAATGAATGCTGTTGATGTATTGTTCGTTCTTAATTCATGTTACCTAAAGTAGTTAACTAATGATAACTAATGAAACCTTATTGTAAAGTGTTACTGTTTTTCCTTTCTAATTTCCTTTCTAATTAGGTATTTAATTGGTCACCCAAAAATTATAATTCTTTTCATGTTCACACCCCTGTAAATCGATGTGTACAGCCATCTGCCGGAAGCCAGTTTTTAAAGTTTTACAAAAACACATTGCTTCTCTTCAGAAGGCCTTTATTAACCCCCCGGAGCCGTGTGGTTATCTTTTATGATGGATGGATGCACTTTTGGGGGCTTCAAAATCTCATCCTCTATTCACTGCCATTATAAAGCTTGGAAGAGCCTGGACATTATTTAATATAACTCAGACTGGATTCATCTGAAAGAAGAAAGTAATATACCTAGCCAACACCTAGGATGGCTTGAGGGTGAGTAAATCATGGGGTAATTTCATTTTTGGGTGAACTATCCCTTTAACATAATTTCTTGATTTGCCATGTTTGAAAATGCAAATGAGATGTGAGAACTTGAAGAATTCATGGAATACATTGGATGCTTTTACAGCGCTTTATCCTTTTATGTCGGTTTTGGAGCTTGACTGCAATATGTTCCATCTTCTCTTTCATTGTATGTAAAAGAGCAATCATGTGAACATTCTGCCTACAAACTTGCTCTGTGTCACCATTTAATCTCACTGTGTGTGTATTGCAGTCGTTGTTGTCTATGTAAGTTTAGCAGAACGTCCTTGAGCCTGAGAGGCCAGTCACATGAGGAACTGCTTTCATTACAGACTCAGATCATTTTACATGCAGTAGATTTATGTTTGCAGGCTGCAGGAAGCTGTCAGTTTCTTTTGCAAAAGCGCTGGTGTCTCTGATATGATGCACACGTCTGCATATTTGCATCTTGCCCTAACGTGATCTATAAATTCCTGTTAGTCACACGAGGATTAGGTTTGCCAAGAATTACTTTTCTTTTTATGTGTCTGCTTTTTCTCCTCTTGAAGTGTGTTGCTGTTTTCGTGAAGAGTTGGTTGCTTTTTATGGACTGTTTTCAGCATGTTCTCTTACATTCTGAATAAATTATAGTTCCTTCTCATTCTCTTTCTCTCTCTCTTACTTTCTGTCTAGCTTTCTCACTCTCTCCAATATCTCATTAGTCATCCTGCACTTTGCTAAACAGCTGACTCGTCCTCCTGCTAGGTCTCAGTCAGGGCTTCTCTTGTTTTCCAAGTTGCACAGATGCCCTGGAAATGAGTCAGTTTCTATTTTTGCTAAACATTTAACACCGTCTCTCAGCTGAGGTCGTGTCTTACCTCATTCTGGCCAATAGCAACACTGGCCCATAATATCACAGCCAGTCAATTCACACAGCTTGGGCTGTGAGTTTGCATCACGTGTTGAAAGCAAATGATATACAATCAGGTTTTATTACAGGAGAATTTTTTTTTTATTTAGTAATAACCAAATAACCAAAAATTATTCAGACATTTTTTTTTTTTTTTTTGGTATATTTTTACTAGTGGGTGCAGGACACTATAGTTCATTTATTTAAGTGGGGATAAAAAAACTGTGACATATTATACACAAAAATTCGTCATACAGTGGACTACCATTAAAACTGATAACAATTTGGAACCAAAAATTATTCAGACACTTTGAGCTGACCAAGTGTTATCTGACATAATTAAGATTATTTTTTTCTGACACAGTTTAACTCTGAGATTTTGCATATATTTTATATATATATTTATATAGATTTTATATATTATATTATATTATATTATATTATAAATGCATGCAAGGATGCATTCAATTGATCAAAGGTGTCAATAAAGAGTTTTATAACATTTCAAAAACATTAAGCAGTACAACAGTTTTCAACATTGATAATTTGAAATATTTAAAATCAGTATATTAGAATGATTTCTGAAGGATCATGTGACACTGAAGACTGGAGTTATGATGCGGAAAATTCAGCTTTGTCATCACAGGAATTAATTGCATTCAATTAGAAAACTATTATTTTCAAATATAATATTTCACAATATTAGTTGTTGTCTTGGCGAGCATAAGATAAGAACGTCTTTAAAAAAAAAATCATTAAAAAATCACATTAAAAAAATCTTACCAACCTCAAACTTTTGAACAGTATTGTATGTTAAAGTAGTAACAGTTTTTGGTTTTGTTTAATTTCTAAAAGCTTCAATGAAATGTTCAACATTTTAAGATTCTTTTCTTACTCTATCCCAGCAGGCCAATGAAGCCCTCCACCACCAGCATCAGGTCTCGCAGAACAGCCTTCTGCCTCTGCTCAACTCTGAGCCGCTGGATCAAAAGCCTGTTCTTCCCATCCCACTCGACCAGAAGCCCCCAGTCAGTGCAGCTGACCTCCTCAAAGACAACATGGGTGGCGGGACGGGCGGAGGAGGTGGCGGCGGTGGTCCGGTGGTTATAAAGAAGGAGCCCAAGTCAAAGACTCCCTTCATATGCGGCTACTGTAACAAGGCCTTTCGGGACAGCTACCACCTCCGGCGGCACGAGTCCTGTCACACGGGCATTAAGATGGTGTCACGGCCCAAGAAGACCACCACAGCGCCCACCATGGTGCCTCTCATCTCCACTGTGCCACGCGACAACAACGGCAACCCCTCTTACGTCTCCACGATGGCGGGCATCCTCACCACGGCCACCACCTCCGCATCCACGGCCACAGGCATCATGTCGGTCCTGCCTCAGCAGCAGCCAGCCGTGCCCAAAAAACCCCCCAAACCTGTGAAGAAGAATCATGGCTGCGAGATGTGTGGCAAGGCCTTCCGTGACGTCTACCACCTCAACCGCCACAAGCTCTCGCACTCAGACGAGAAGCCCTTCGAATGCCCCATCTGTCACCAGCGCTTCAAGAGGAAGGACCGCATGACCTACCACGTGCGCTCGCACGACGGCGGCGTGCACAAGCCGTATATCTGCTCCGTTTGTGGGAAAGGCTTCTCTCGGTAGGTTCAGCATTTCACCAATGACTTAACAGCAACATTATTTCCTTCTGGGTCTCATGAAAGACAAAACAAAAGAAAGCTGTGTAATATGTCTTGCATGTACTTTGAAGTTGTTTTTATTGTATGTAACTTCCTCTCCAATAGGCCGGATCATCTTAGTTGTCATGTCAAGCACGTACACTCCACAGAACGACCCTTTAAATGCCAAGTAACGGTATGACTACACACTAATATTTATATTTTTCATAGTATTTAGTGCTGTCAAATTGATTAATTGCATCTAACATAAAAGTTTGTTTACACATAATATATGTGTGTGTATATATTATTACATAATTATTATATGTCTGTGTGTATAGGTGTGTATATATACTCACACAAACACACATATATATAATATAATATATATACACACACATATTTTGTAAACAAACTTTTGTTAGATGTGATTAATCACAATTACTCGATTTGACAGCACTAAAAATGTTTTTAAAAAAATTAGTCCACAATTTCTTTTCTTTACAAAGAAAATGTAAACATTCTTCAGAAACATTTGTATTTAAAGGAACACTCCACTTTTTTTTGAAAACAGGCTCATTTTCCAACTCCCCTAGAGCTAAACAGTTGAGTTTTACCTTTTTTGAATCCATTCAGCCGATCTCCGGGTCTGGCGGTACCACTTTAGCATAGCTTAGCATAGTTCATTGAATCTGATTAGACCGCAGGCGCAATGATGTTACGCACCGCTTGTGACCCCCTGTTTGCACAGGGAGCGTGCCTTGCAACCATGGAGACATTTATGAGAGATGCTGCGTAATATCATTGCTCCTGCTGCACCCATGGTACGGCAGCAAAGTTCCTTGATTATTACGCCGGAATGAGAGTATAGTTCCTAGCCATATCGGCCTAGAAAATCGCAACTTTTAATTTTCCGTCGGTCTTAGTACATGATGTAACTACAGAAGAGTCAAGTTTTAAATAGGAAAAATATCGAAACTCTTTGGTCATTTTTGAGCGAGATGCTAATGGTCTAATCAGATTCAATGAACTATGCTAAGCTATGCTAAAAGTGGTACCGCCAGACCCGGAGATCGGCTGAATGGATTCGAAAACGGTAAAACTCAACTGTTTAACTCTAGGAGAGTTGGAAAATGAGCCAATTTTCAAAAAAGTGGAGTGTTCCTTTAACAGTGTATTTTAATATTGAATAGAAATAAGATTTGTATTTTTCTTAAAATGGTTCATTTTCACAAAAGATCAACTTTTTTTTCTTTACAAAGAAAATGTTAAATTATTTTGCAATGTATTTTTATATTTACTAGAAATATTGATATTTTTCATAAAATGTTACAAAATATGGTAAAAATCTTTACAAAGAAAATTTAAATATTTTTCTTTAGAAACACTATTTAACAATGTATTTTTGTGTTTACTAGATATATTTATATTTATTTATAAAAGGTTACATTTTCACAAAAGATCCATAATTTGTTTTTCTGTACAATTTAACGTTTTTCTTTAAGTGTATTTTTGATATTTACTAGAAATAATATTAATATTTTGGTAACACTTTACAATAAGGTTCATTAGTTAACATGAGTTAACTAATAATGAACTGCACTTCTACAGCATTTATTAATATTTGTTAATGTTAATTTCAACATTTACTAATACATTATTACTAACTAACATGAACAAACAATGAACAACAGTATTTTCATTAACTAACATTAACAAAGATTAGAAAATACAGTAACAAATGTATTGCTCATGGTTAGTTCATGTTAGTTAATACATTAACTAACGTTTAACTAATGAACCTTATTGTAAAGTGTTACATTTTCACAAAATATCCCATAAAAATTCTCTTTACAAAGAAAATGTAAACATTTTTCTTTAGAAACATTTACAAAAAATAATATTTAAGTTTGTCATAGGTTGCATTTTAACAAAAGATCCACACATTTTTTCTTTACATTTTTTTTTAAACATTTTTCTTTATATTTACTTTTATATTTATTAGAAATATTTGTCACAAAATGTTACATTTTTACAAAAACAATTCACAAATTGTTGACCCTTAAAATGCCAAGCAACATTAAGACTGTACATTCCCTCCTGCATGCAAAGACTCAAATTGACTTCCTGTGAGTTTCATTGATCTATCACACTCCTTCCACACTGATTTGTCTTTCCACCACTGCAGGCCTGCACGTCCGCCTTCGCCACCAAAGACCGTCTACGTTCACACATGATACGGCATGAAGGCAAGGTAACCTGCAACATTTGCGGAAAGATGCTGAGTGCCGCCTACATCACCAGCCACCTCAAGACCCACGGGCAGGCCGGCTTCACATCCCCCTGTAACAAAGGTATACCAATTCTACACCAATTTTCAAATGTACCCTGGGATGACTTTCACACTCACAGAGAGGTGTCACTGTTCACTGTTAATAATATTAGGTGCTAAAAGTCTTGTATTTATATTTCACATAAAATGTCATGTTTTTACACAAAAAAAACAAACAAAAAAAAATGAATTAAAAAAATAAATTGTATATTTTTTTTATATAATATTTTTATAATTAATTATAAATTATATAATTTTAAATTATAATTAATTATATAATTTTTATAAATTTATAAAAAAAAAATTTTAAAGTTTAACTTTTTGTTAAGGAAAAAATAAATAACATGCTTTTGTTGAAAAACAATAGTATAGAATGCAAAATATAACTGATTAGTTTGTAGATCTTACTGACTTTTTCAAGACTATAAGAAGTAATTTGACAATCTCATATGTTAGCCAGCTTGATCAAATTTGCCAATAAATCAACTGATTTATCAAACTGTTTACATTTGGAAGGTGTAAAAGTTGATGCACACTATCAATTAATGTCAATTTTTTGGTGGCAAGTGGCAACACAGTACAACTAGCCTGAAACACTCTCAAACTGACCCTATGCCATCCTTACTGATGAACCCTTGCATTTTTCTGTTTAGCCCATAGTGAAACCCTAGAAATAATTCCAATGTTATATTCACTCTCTTCTTTCCCGGCCAGACTCTAACAATGTGTGCAACTCTGCCTCAGTCACGTCAGTCACTGCTTCATCCGCATCCAACACTACGGCCATGAACCGCGGCACCGCCAGCAACCCCATCACCATCGCCGCCCAGATGAACATCACCACCAACACGGTCAACATCACCTCCCCCGTCAGCCTTCAGCACCCGGTCACCATCACAGCTCCCGTCAACATCGCCTCTGTCAACATCCCAGCCACGGCGCCCATGAACATCGCCCATCCCGTCGCGATCACCTCGCCCATGTCAATGAACATCACCGGTCCGCTCAACATCGCCATGAGGCCGATGGAAAGCATGCCTTTCCTCTCGCAGGTCCTGCCTTCCTCCCCGCCCTGGTAGAACCAAACGTCCCACGTCCCGGCCTCTCCTCGTAAACCTCATGTCTCCCTGTTTTAGTCTTCCTCTCCAGCTGTAAGAGAAAAAAAAAAAGCCTGGAGGAATGGCGAGTATATGAAAACGACAGTCCGCAGCGGCAAGGAATCATGCGGAAGTTAGCTGGCACTTTGCGTCTCCTTTGCTCGGCTGAGAGACAAGCAGATCCAGATTGTCTAGAATTTAGTGACGGACAGAAAAAATAGTTATTGCATGGAGTGGAAGACTGACATGCTGTATCTTTGGTGATTTCACTTTTCTAGTGCCAGAAAATCCTTGCCAGTCGACTGTTTGAAGCGGAGCACGTCGCCGCTTCACTGTTGGTGTTGGCGGTTTAAGGACTTTGGCAAATATTAACTGTGAGGATTTTATTTTTGTTACGTTAGCTTGCTTATCAGTATTTCATAGTTTTATGCATTTTAATGAGTCGCATACAACAAAAGGGACAGTGGCTTCCATTAATGGAAGATGAGAGGTTTTTTTATTTTTGAGACAATACTCTACAAATGAGGAAAACTAAAATTTAGAATATGTTTTTAAAAGGCCTCCTTTCATTGCAAGCCTTTTAATCTGTAGCTGTGTTTTTATTTTTATTATAATTATTATTATTCTTTATAGGTAATCTTTAGAGTTGGTCATTCCTGATTGTAGAATAATTACGTTCTGTTTCAGTAGCTGGGATATTCTTCTGCTTAGTGGGGTTGAACATTTACAGTAACAATCTGATGAACTCTTGCACTGAACACATATCTCTTTAGTGACTATTCTGACGGCAGTATTATTTTAGATCAAATATTTTGAGTGTTCATATAGATGCCTGGTCACCAAGTGGCCGACTTCAACACTGAAAGGTCCATTTTTATTCTGAATCTTATCTTAAGAGCATTTAGTTTTGTAACCGTGACGTCTCTGCTCTTCCTTTCTGAAGGACGAGGGCTGTTTTTCCTTAGGACCTTTTGCTCAGGAAATATGCTGAGGGTGTCCCAACTTACTCTGCTCCTGTAGTGTACAGAATCACGCCTAACGCTTTCTTCCAGACCTAATTTTCTTATCAATTATCACACTAAACATTGTTCCCTTTATTGGCGAAAACTGAGACGCACCTCAGAGGTCGAGGTGCCAAATGCTCTTTAGCTGTTGACGTGATCATCCATCACAGGAGCATTAAGTTAACCTCTGTTGCTTGTTTGTTTACCCCAGTCACAGTGAAAACCAAAACTGCCTTCAAATTTTCAGGGTTTGTCATCTTGTTCGGAGAAACCCTGTTCAAAATAACAGAATCGGCCATCGCAATTATCCCCAAACTAGCTTTTCTCTTTGATTTCCTCTCTCTGTGGGATATATAAAAGCAATATGCCTTTCTAAGTCCTCCTTTTGACCCAGCCGGACAGCTGTTGTGCCCATTTTATGTGTTATGATATGGGGAAACTGATGCAAGGTATGTTGTCACGTGTCGCCCTCTAAACTGGGCTTTCGTACGCTTGTGTAATGTGAATGAGTCTCAAACAAAGAGTAAAACCAGCTGAATGTGATTGTACTTTAAAGGGATAGTTCACCCAAAAATGAAAATTATCCTATGATTTACTCACCCTCATCTTCTTTCAGACTAACACAATCGGAGATGTATTTAAAAATATGCTGGCTCTTCCAAGCTTTATAATGGTAGTGAATGGGGGGGGGGTGTTTTGAAGCCCAAAAAATGCATCCATCCATCATAAAAAATAATCCATACAGCTCCAGGGGGTTAGTAAAGGCCTTCTGAAATGAAGTGATGTGTTTTTGTAAGAAAAATATCCATATTTAAAACCTTACAAAGCATCGATTTGCAGAAGAGTGAACTCTGACCTGATGCATGATGCAGTGATGCCGCAGAAGATGGAGCAAAACAAAACACAGGTCATGAATTGGAAGTCTAAAACGAGAAATTTTAAAGAGAAATGTTGGAAGATTTCGATATAAGAGAAGAGGTTCTTCAGTTTGTTGCCCAGCCCTATTTGTTCGAACCACGAGAGGCGTCTAAGCTTACGATACTCCTACATCCTACGTCATACGTCGCGTCAGGGGTTACTCTTGTGGCGCAAGTATGTGTACAGTCATCATTTTACTTTGTAAAGTTTTAAATATGGATATTTCTCTTTTACGAAAACCCATCGCTTCGCTTCAGAAGGCCTTTTTCAAAACACGCCCCCCCCTTCACTACCATTATAATAGCTTGGAAGAGTCAGGATATTTTTAAATATATCTCCAATTTTGTTAGTCTGAAAGAAGATAGTCATATACACCTAGGATGGCTTGAGGGTGAGTAAATCATGGGATAATTTTCATTTTTGGGTGAACTATCCCTTTAACTGATGATGTCATGGCTACCACCTTCTGGGCGTAAATTGACGAAAAAAAGTTTTAGTTTGTATTAACTCGCACCCCCAGTGTTTCCCAACCAGTGTTGACCTGGTAGCAAAACATTTGTGGTCTTAAGTTAGTATTACATGGACTTACATGTAGGCATGTGAAAGCTAAAATCACTCAATGGCCTATTTCCTTTTTCATTCTGTTTGTTTTTAAATGTTGCCTTTAGTCGAGGCGGATTATTTCGGATGAGTTTGGAGAACTGGAATTCGAGGAATATGACTGAAAACACTACAACAACAAAAGAGAGAATTTTTCAATTGTGCTCGTGATTAAATGTCTGACTTCCGCAATGGCGTCACTTCCTGTGCCTGAACTGCATGTCTGAAAATGCCACCGTGAAACACATCAGTCTTCTCTCTGACAAGACGAGCAGTGCTCAGCGATGGAAACTGCCTGGGCGGCCAACTGCAGTTTAACTGTTTACCAAATGTGTGTGGAGATTTAGAATCTATTTTGCATATGAAATATCAAGTTGCCATGTTTGAGGAATTGTGAATCTGTTATTTTTTTTAATATACTATAAAGTATTGCTAATGAAGTTACTCCTTATGCATCAGTATCTTTTAAAGAACATTAATGGGGGAAAACGAGAAAAGACTTTGTGTTCGGTTTTGGATTGGAGAGTTGAAAATGAGTCCAGTCCTATCATGTCCTTCTTTTTTTTTCTTTTATTTTATTAAATTGGCAAACCCATGTGAAGGCCAATGAATGTATATCTTTGTACAAAAACATTTAGCTCAGAGAACGTGGTAGTTATGATAGACACATGCAAGGAAAAACACAAGTAAAATAACCTTTTATAAGACTTTTTGTATTAGAACATTAACATTGGTAATTTTGTATATATATGAAGACTAGGCTTTTTTTGATTAGCAGAAAGGTAAAAAAAAAAACATTCCTACATTTTTTTTTAAATGTATGTCAAGAGTAATTATGTAAACACATTGCGCAATGTTTTATGTGCCTTTTATTTGGGTTGTCTAAATAAAAGAAAACTGTCAAGTATGATTTGCCTCATTTTGCCTCTAAAAGATTTTGCTATTGCCAGTTGATTTAATAGTATAGCAATCTAACAGCAAACAAAAAGAATTCATGTGTATTCGCATCACCTGTTAAGTATAATCTGACCTGAACATTGTCAACCTGAGCATCTTTCAGTAAACATTCAATAATCAGTTTTTACATTTCTGTTCAGAAGTTTGGGATCAGTAAGCAATTCAGAAAGAACACATTTTAAACTGATCAAAACACAGTTAACAGTTAAGTAAAAAATATATATTTAAAATAAATGCTGTTCTTTTAAACTTTATATTTAAAGAACCGTTTTTAACTGAAAAGAAATATTACTTGAGCATTAAATCTACATATTAAAATGATTTCTGAAGGATCATGTGACACTGAAGACTGGAGTAATGATGCTGAAAATTCAGCTTTGATATCACAGGAATAAATTACATTTTAATCATATTAAAATGGAGAACACTTAAAGGGTTCACCCACAAATTAAATTTCTGTCATTAATTACTCACCCTCATGTCGTTCCAAACCCGTAAGACCTTTGTTCATCTTCGGAACACAAATTAAGATATTTTTGATGAAATCCGAGTGTTTTCTGATCTGCCTATACATAGCAACATAATTTAAAAAAAATTAAAGGTCCAGAAAGGTAGTAAAGACGTCGTTAAAATAGTCTACATGACTTCAGTGGTTCAACCTTAAAGGGGACCTATTATGCCCCATTTTACAAGATGGGGCATAATGATCTCTGATGTCCCCAGAGTGTGTATGTGAAGTTTTAGCTCAAAATACCTCACAGATCATTTTTTATAGCATGTTAAAATTGCCACTTTTTGGGGTTGAGCCAAAACGCACTGTTTCAGTGTGGGCCCTTTAAATGCAAATGAGCTGCTGCGCTCGGCCTAAGAGGGCGGAGCTTCAAGAGCTGATTCTTCAATGTCAGGATTCAGTCAGGACGCACTATATTGTCAGAAACTGCAAATATATGCTGCACGGAGATAGAACAGGTATAGTTTAGTTCAATTACGGTTATAACTTATATTATCTTCTTGTTTTTATCCACTATATTAGTACAAGCCTGTTGTACCGGACCCTGTTCGACTTTACCGAGTTTTATGACTTTTACTGTACTTCACACAAAAGATGAAGCATCCGTTTTCACTCTAGAAATCACTATAAAGGCCAGAACACACCAAGCTGACGCCGACAAACTAGTGGCGACGAAAGCAGACTGCGGGGTTTGCTCACGTCGGCAGCGTCTGTGTCCAAAGTTGCCCTGCCACACCAAACCGACGCTAAACAGCCGACGGTCAAGCAGCACGCCAGTTCTGTGCCTGCATGAGATGAAATGCCTTTCCGAAACAGCAGGCGGCAGTAGCTAAACAGCCAATCAGAATGATCAGATGGCCCGACGGACCGACGAGCTCCAACGCCGATTCAACATGTCGAATCGGCTGAAAAAAAGCCGACGAGGACCAACTTCAGCTGACGGTGCGGAACACATTGAGAAAACTTAGTCGGCCGACGAAGGAAAACTGCCCGACGGCCGACCGTCGGCTTGGTGTGTTCCTGCCTTAAGTGCTTAATCAAACACAGTGCAAGTGTGCATTAAAATATTATCCATAAACTCTCTCTCCCTTGCATTATCATCAACATATACAGCAAATTACACTGAAACACTTGTTACAACTAACAGTAAAGAAATATATTAAGACCTTATGCCTTTTCGGGTGGTGCTTAATAAACTGGTAAACTTATATCCGTAAATCAACTCTGATGAACTGTAATAAAGTGCTCTCACCTTCATTACTGCCGTATCCAGTATCACTCTGGAGGCTGTAAGCTGGATCACGAACAGTTTACTGATCTATCCTTGAGTAACACATTTTTAGCACAACCTCTGTTTTGTATTGTCCCTTTGTATTGACATTCGTTCACAAAGCAGTCTGGTGTGAAATGATTTGTGCAGACATAAATGAATTTCGGTAGAGTTGAGGGAGCATTTTCTTCGAAAACAAAATGAATCCACCTTGTCTTCAGCGGCTCAGATTTCTGGAGTAAATGGAGAGAGCTATGTGGATTAATCCATCCAGCTACAGAACACCTAAAACGCTTGGGAGACATTCTCGTCAGTGCAGCAATGGCGGACTGTGTACAACTGGCTGAGAACTTGCTCAGGGCGGTTCTATGTTAAAATGGCAGTGTCTGTCAACATTCGTGGGCGGGGCCTGTGGCTAATGTGACGTTACACTGCCAGGGGTCTGGAAACGGCTTGTTCTGAGACACTGCTTATGATTTATGGGAATTAAAAAAAAAGGAGTGGGTGGATTTTTATCATTATAGGTTGGTTGTGTACACACACTGCCAACACATATTTATGTCCAAACACCATGCAAACGTGAATTTTGCATAATAGGTCCCCTTTAATGTAATGACGTGATAAGAATACTTTTTGTGCGCAAAAACAAAACAAAAATAATGACT